>NC_068445.1:29519250-30119250 GCF_023373465.1 Oncorhynchus keta
CATCATAACACTCATGCTGGATGGGTAAATCTAAAGCCTGTCAAGAAATATTTTTTTGCGTCAACTGTCAAAAGGTTTATTCCAGTGGCGAGTCCTCTATACAGTACCTTACAGCAGAAGATAAACATTAAGCTTCATTCCACTATAGAACTTTAGAGTCATCGAGTCTGAAGATGTTGTCTCTGACCTTCATGCCAGTTCAGCTTATACTACACGTCACGGCAACTTGCTGTGATGATCCATCTGCTTCTGAACTGAAACTGCCTTTTAAACAGTTTTAGGCATACTGGGATGCAGGAATGGGATTTTTCTAGCATGACAAACATTTCTCAGAGACAGAGGCTGTGGCCCAAATGGAATCCAATTCCCTATATAGAGCACTACTTTTGTTCAGAGCCCGTAAATGTAGTGCACTAAATAGGGAATAGGGGGCCATTTGAGATGCAGGCATAACTTTAAAAGCCTGGTTTATAATGTGTGTGTAATCGCAGCGCAGCGCTATGTCACTACAGACCCGGGTTTGATCCCGGGCTAGATCACAACCGGCCGTATTTGGGAGTCCCATAGGGCGGCGTACAATTGGCCCAGAGTCGTCCGGGTTAGGGAAGAGTTTGGCCAGAGTAGGCCGTCATTGTAAATAAGAATTTGTTATTAACTGACTTGCCTAGATAAAGGTCAAATAAAATAAATACAAATCAAATGTGGCTGCTGTGGTTGCTGTTTTTGAAAGAAAAGCTCATTTTTTGATCCGAAATTATCCGAAATGCAGTGTAGACAGGGTTAATGTTTTGTAAATTACTATTGCAGCTGGAAACGGCAGATTCTTAATGGAATATCTACATAGGCGTACAGAGGCCCATTATCAGCAACCATCACTCCTGTGTTCCAATGGCACGTTGTGTTAGCTAATCCAAGTTTATCATTTGAAAATGCTAATTGATCATTAGAAAACCCTTTTGAAATTATGTTAGCACAGCTGAAAACTGTTGTCCTGATTAAAGAATCAATATAACTGGCCTTCTTTAGACTAGTTGAGTATCTGGAGCATTAGCATTTGTAGGTTCGATTACAGTCTCAAAATGGCAAGAAACATAGGACTTTCTTCTGAAACTCGTCAGTCTATTCTTGTTCTGAGAAATGAAGGCTATTCAATGCGAGAAATTGACAAGAAACTGAAGATCTCGTACAACGCCAGATACTACTCCCTTCACAGAACAGCGCAAACGGGCATTAACCAGAATAGAAAGAGGAGTGGGAGGCCCTGGTGCACAACTGAGCAAGAGGACAAGTACATTGGAGTGTCTAGTTTGAGAAACAGTACTCAACTGGGAGCTTCATTAAATAGTACCCGCAAAACACCAGTCTCAACGTTAACAGTGAAGAGGCGACTCAATGATGCTGGCCTTCTTGGCAGAGTTCCTCTGTCCAGTGTCTGTGCTATTTTGCCCATCTTAATCTTTTGTTTTTATTGGCCAGTCTGAGATATGGCTTTTTCTTTGCAACTCTGCCTTGAAGGCCAGCATCCCGGAGTCGCCTCTTCACTGTTGACGTTTAATTAACATAAAAACAGCCTAACCAGCTCTGCTAGGGTGAGTAAAATCGTCAGAGTGAGCTGTTCTCTCATTTGTGTCTGGAAGTAGCTAGCAAGCTAGCCAAAGTTAGCCAGTTAGCTTGGGTGCTTGACTGCTGTTAGGTCAGAACACTACTCCTCGGCCAGAGCGTCCAGTGTGCGCTCAGAACGCTCCGAGAGCGAAACACTAAATTTAAGAAAGGACAATAGGAACACGCTCTGAGTTTACGACTGCCCAGAGTGCACTCTGGCACTCCAGATTGAATTGACGAACACACCTGTAGTATAAACCATCCTTCGGTCTTGAAATCTTTGGTTGTTTAGTACATGGCCTCACATGTTAATATTTAAAAATATGGGTGGCGCTAAGGCTTAAGAGGGTGTGAACGATGCTGAATGGGTGTAGACAAAGAAGAGGTCTCCAGTAGGTTAACCAAACCATTCAAGGGCCACTTTCTCAAAATCGAGGTTACAAGTTTATTAACTTTCAAAGCAGAATTACTTTCCCATTGTTCTTCAACTGTAGTGTATGATATACAATTTTCAAGCTCGTAGTCTCTACTTTTATCCAATGTAAAAAACACAATTTGTACTCCCTAGTCTCGTATTGAAAAAGGTGGTAGTTGAGGTTCAGGCTCACATGAAATAATGTTTTATAGGCATACCGTATCGGTTCATGTCACGACTTCCACCAAAGTTGGTCCCTCTCCTTGTTCGGGCAGCGTTCGGTGGTCAAAGTCACCGACCTTCTAGCCATCGCTGATCTTCTCTCATTTTCCTTTGGTTTTGTCTTGTCTTCCATCACACCTCGTTCCAATCCCATCAATTACATGTTGTGTATTTAACCCTCTGTCCCCTCTCATGTCCTTGTCGGTGATTGTTTATTGTAAGTGCTTGTGCACGTCTGTCCTGGTGTGTGTTGGGTTATGTTATATTTATTTTATTAGTCTGTTTTCCGGTAGGTTTTTTGTTAATAAACTGCGCTGTTGGAAACACAGTTATTGCTCTCCTGCATCTGACCTCTCTGCCATCAGTTCGCACACCTTACATCAAATCAAATTTTATTTGTCACATACACATGGTTAGCAGATGTTAATGCGAGTGTAGCGAAATGCTTGGATGCTTACATCACATTATGGCTGTGCGATAATTTTTGCGCGACATTCCAAATGCACATTTTCTGTTATTATGAATGTTTTTGTCTGCTTGTTATCACGTTGTCTTTTCTTCCCTCACTCCTTCTGTAACTGTGCACCTTCTCATTTACATATCCCTCCCCCTGCCACACACAACAACAAAGATGAGAGCACTTCCTTCTCTCCGACAAGCGGTTTAAACTCACTATTTGCATTTGAGGTTTGGTACAACAGAATCAGTCATATGAACACTGAAATTGAGAAATTAACCTTTCTAATTGTACTCTTTATGTCTCAACTCCTCAGTTTGCACGAAGCAGACACTACTGAAATAGGAGTATCAATGAACATTGATTCTGGAAAATGAATGCTCAGTTTGTCATGTGCGGCACCATGTACCACTAGCAGCCGTTTTAGCCAAAGACACTTACAGTATACTCTACTAGCTGTCTATTCTGTGATTTCTAAATGTGCAATAGGCATAAAACTAACATAAAACATTCTCATTCTGAGAAATAATAGGTAGGCCACTTGATTTTAAAGTGGACACTAGATCTGAACAACGTGGACAGGCTAGCATGCTGTTCAAACAGTTGGAGATGGACAGAATGGTGTGTAATTTTCTATAGTGCCTGCTACTATAAGTGAATGTGCATTATGCATAGTTTTGGTTACATTTGTAAAAATGTTTTGCATTTTCAGACAGACTTGAAATCCATATCCGTGATTATTGCAAAAGAAAATTTAGGCTAAAGTATTTTGATAAAATAATTAAATTTGTGGGTCTTACGATTGTAGAAGTCTTACAGTGCCTTCAGAAAGTATTCACACTCCTTTACATTTTCCACATTTTGTTGTTACAAAGTGGGATTAAAATGGATTTGTCATTTTGTATCAATGATGCACACAAAATACTCTAATGTCAACGTTTGTAAAAAAAATTTTTTTAAAGTAATGAAAAATAAAACACTCATCTTGATTAGATAGATATTCAACCTCGAGTCAATACATGTTAAAATCACCTTTGACAGTAATTACAGCTGTGTGTCTTTCTGGGAAAGTCTCTACAAGCTTTGCACACCTGAATGGTACAATATTTGCACATTATTCTTTAAAAAAGTATTCAAGCTCTGTCAATTTGGTTGTTGATTATTGCTAGACAGCCAGGCTTGCCATAGAATTCGAGTCGATTTAAGTCATTGAATGTTCCACTTAGGAACATTCAATGTCATCTTTGTAAACAGCACCATGGCATATTTGGCCTTTTGTTTTAGGTCATTGTCCTGGTGAATTTGTCTCTCAGTGTCTGTTGGAAAGCAGACTGATTTCCTCTAGGATGTTTCCTGTGCTTAGCTCTATTCTGTTAATTTTTATCCTAAAAATCTCCCTCTTGCTTGCCGATGACGAGCATACCCATAACATGATGCATTGATGTGTTGGATTTGCACCACACATAACGCTTTGTATTCAGGAAAAAGTCAATTGTTTTGCCACATTTTGTGCATTACAACCTGTAATTTAAATGGATTTTCATTTGGATTTCATGTAATGGACATACATAAAATAGTACAAATTGGTGAAGGGAAATGAAAAAAATAATTGTTTAAAAAATGTATTAAAAATAAAAAACGGAAAAGTGGTGTGTGTATATATGTATTCATCCCCTTTGCTATGAAGCCCCTAAATAAGATCTGGTGCAACCAATTACCTTCAGAAGTCACATAATTAGTTAAATAAAGTCCACCTGTGTGCAATCTAAGTGTCACATGATCTCAGTATATAAACACCTGTTCTGAAAGGCCCCAGAGTCTGCAACACCACTAAGCAAAGGGCACCACCAAGCAAGTGGCACCATGAAGACCAAGGAGCTCTCCAAACAGGTCAGGGACAAAGTTGTGGTGAGGTACAGATCAGGGTTGGGTTATAAAAAAATATACATCCAATATACATATTAATAAATTGAAAGAATATGGCACCACAACAAACCTGCCAAGAGAGGGCGGCCCACCAAACTTCAGGGACCAGGTAAGGAGGGCATTAATCAGAGAGGCAACAAAGAGATCAAAGATAACCTTGAAGATTGAAGTATCTGTCCATAGGACACTTTAAGCCACACACTCCACAGAGCTGGGCATTATGGAAGAGTGGCCAGAAAAAAACCTTTGCTTAAAGAATAAAATAAGCAAACACGTTTGGTGTTCACCAAAAGGCATGTGGGAGAATCCCCAAAAATATGGAAGAAGGTACTCTGGTAAGATGAGACTAAAATGTAGCTTTTTGGCCATCAAGGAAATCGCTATGTCTGGCGCAAACCCAACACCTTATCACCCCAAGAACACCATCCCAACAGTGAAGCATGGTGGTGGCAGCATCATGCTGTGAGGATGTTTTTCATCGACAGGGACTGGGAAATTGGTCAGAATTGAAGGAATGATGGATGGCGCTACATACAGCGAAATTCTTCAGGTAAACCTGTTTCCATCTTCCAGAGATTTGAAACTGGGACGGAGGTTCACCTTCCAGCAGGACAATGACCCTAACCATACTGCTAAAGCAACACTTGAATGGTTTAAGGGGAAACATTTAAATGTCTTGGAATGGCCTAGTCAAAGCCCAGACCTCAATCCAATTGGGAATCTGTGGTATGACTTAAAGATTTCTGTACAGCAGCAGCGGAACCCATCCAACTAGAAGGAGCTGGAGCAGTTTTGCCTTGAAGAATGGGCAAAAATCCCAGTGGTTATATGTGCCAAGCTTATAGAGACATATCCCAAAAGACTTGCAGCTGTAATTGCTGCAAAAGGTGGCTCTCCAAAGTATTGCCTTTGGGGGGGGGTGAATAGTTATAGTTTTCTGTTTTTTGTCTTATTTCTTGTTTGTTTCACAATAAAACATATTTGCATTTTCAAAGTGGTAGGCATGTTGTGTAAATGAAACGATACAACCCCCCCAATAATCTATATTAATTTCAGGTTGTAAGGCAACAAAATAGGAAAAAAGCCAAGGGGGCGAATACTTTCGCAAGCTACTGTATAACACAACAAAATGTGGACAAGTTCAAGAGGTACTTTCTCATCTAGTATTGAGAAAGATGGTAGTTGAGGTTCCATCCACATTATAATACTTTATAGGGATACTAGGGTATGCGTCATGTGCCATAGGTCTCCTTAGTCCCACGCTGTCATACTTCCTAGACCTGGTGGTCTTGTAATGCGAGAACGTTGGCTATCAAGGTTCTCCCTAGAGTGCATACTGTACAGTACATTGCATACCGGTATATAGAAATGTGTCTTGCCAATGTTGCCTCTGTCCTGTGGACTGTGTTTGAAGTAGCTACTAATTTGACATTTGAAAGTTAGAGAAAGTTAAGTCCAAAGTACACTGAGGGGCTAGCCTGGTCTCAGACCAATATGAAATATACTTAATATATTGCTGATCAGCTCCAACACGTATGATACAAATGGTCTAGTTTAGTTACTTGTGACAGAAATTAAAGTAGCATTTTAACCTTCCCCTACCTCCCATAAGCCTTATTCTAAACTTAACCCAATGTCGTTTAAGTTTTCCTAACCTTTGATGTTAGTTCCCCAAACCGCCAATTTAAATGCTTCCCGTAATTTTCCTTTTTTGTTACTGCGCAACAAGCAACCTGGTCTCAGATAAAGATGTGCAATACTATACATCCCCCATGATGTACTGTATGATACATTACTTCTTACAATTAGTATGCTATTGTACGACCGGGTAAGATGTATGGTACTATACATCTTCTAATTCGTATGATATTGTATAACTACTATTCCATTCATGTAACCTAACACAATGTAACGCAATATTTCATACTAAATGGCATGTCACAGATTTACACATAAAGTAATAAGAATTGCCCTGAGACCATGTTGGAGGGACTCAATGTCTGATCTTCTCCCTCCATTATCCATCACTAAATCTTTCTTCACTTTCCTGCCCTATCTTCGACCATGCAACAGGAAAAGATCGGACCCTTTTTTCAATTTAAATTGAACTGCCTGTAGCTCATGACCCGAACCAAGGATATGCATATTCTTGATACCATTTGAAAGGAAACACTTTGAAGTTTGTGGAAATGTGAAATTAATATTGGAGAATATAACACGTTAGATCTGGTATCATCTTTTAAATTCAAGAGAAACGCCACAATGTATTATTGCAGTTTAGGCGCAATTTAGATTTTTGCCACGAGATGACAGCAGTGTATGTGCACAGTTTTAGACTGATCCAATGAACATTACAGTTCAAAATGTTGTATCAAGTCTGCCAAAATGTGCCTAATTGGTTTATTGATATATTTCCAAGTACATAACTGTGCACTCTCCTCAAACAATAACATGGTATTATTTCACTGTAATAGCTACTGTAAATTGGACAGTGCAGTTGGATTAACAAAACACGTTCTGCCTATATCAGATATGTCTACGTCCTGGGAAATGTTCTTGTTGTAACGGCGTTCGTCTGTTGAAGGAGAGTTGGACCAAAATGCAGCGTGGTGGTTACTCATGTTCTTTAATGAAGGATCGCGATACATGAAATAACTTATAAATAAACAAAAACAACAAACGGAACGTGAAAACCTATACAGCCTGTCTGGTGAACAACTACACAGAGACAGGAACAATCACCCACGAAATACACAGTGAAACCCAGGCTACCTAAATATGGTTCCCAATCAGAGACAACGAGAATCACCTGACTCTGATTGAGAACCGCCTCAGGCAGCCAAGCCTATGCTAGACACACCCCTAATCAGCCACAATCCCAATGCTTACAAAAAAAAACAATACGACAACACAATATACCCATGTTACACCCTGGCCTGAACAAATATTTAAAGAAAACACAAAATACTAAGACCAAGGCGTGACACTTGTTCTTAAAATGTAATGCTAATCACATTAGCCCACGTTAGCTCAACCGTCCCGCAGCGGGGACATTGATCCTGTAGAGGTTTTAATAGCACAATATCATGAGCTTTGCTCATTTCTGGAGAGCTTTTTACTGGGGGACCCCGGCACCCACAGAATGCGACTTCACAACACCTATCGAGCCATACCTTCCTTTCTGTCAGCGTCAGGGCAACAGGGCAGTCAGGGCAACAGGGCAGTCAGAGCAACAGGGCAGTCAGGGCAGTCAGGGCAATAGGGCAGTCAGGGCAACAGGGCAATAGGGCAGTCAGGGCAACAGGGCAGTCAGGGCAACAGGGCAACAGGAAAGTCAGGGCAACAGGGCAGTCAGGGCAACAGGGCAGTCAGGGCAACGGGGGAATTAATTACACGCTCATAAGTTCAGATCTCTCACTGCAAACACAATCTAACACTGGTCAGCGTCTGGCTACACACAATCAGATGAATAAAACAAACCATCATCTCTGGCTCTTTGTCTCCGCTGCTCCACTTTTCAGAGAAGAGAGAATCTGCTGACTGCCTGGGTTGTGCAGCAGTTCGATATTAGAAGCAAAAATGTGCTTTTCTCCCTGCATGTGATGAAACCTCCAACTGCAATTCTATACTCTATCATTAAATTAAAAATACAATAAAATGTTTCTCCCTCACTCACTAATGAAAACATAAATACTTTTAATACAGGACATTTACCTTTTAAATTGTACAGATTGAAATAAACTAACATGAAATATTGTATGGATAAAACCATCTATGGAGAAATGCAGTCATCCTTCCTTTCTAGATTTGACTTTACAACAAAATATACATCCATGATAGCAGTTAGGGCAGAGAAAAAAGTATAGTCATATTTACAGAAACACTACAAATCAGTTAATTGCAGACTTTAACAATAGGCTGAAGCTTATACACATTATTTTCATTAAGAATCCAACATATTTACTACAGAGAAAATGAGTTCTTCATATTCATTAAAAAAGGCCAGCCCTAATTTTCCTGATAACACATCTTGCTGATGTTACATGAATAACATTAAACCCATCCTTTGCTAATTTTTGCTATGTTTCATGGGAAATGATCAGCAACCCCTTTACTTCCCTCCTATGACTGTAGAATGCAGGCCCAGACGGCATCTGCAGCCGCGCCCTCAGAGCATGCGCAGACCAGCTGGCCGGTGTGTTTACGGACATATTCAATCAATCCCTATACCAGTCTGCTGTTCCCACATGCTTCAAGAGGGCCACCATTGTTCCTGTTCCCAAGAAAGCTAAGGTAACTGAGCTAAACGACTACCGCCCCGTAGCACTCACTTCCGTCATCATGAAGTGCTTTGAGAGACTAGTCAAGGACCATATCACCTCCACCCTACCTGACACCCTAGACCCACTCCAATTTGCTTACCGCCCAAATAGGTCCACAGACGATGCAATCTCAACCACACTGCACACTGCCCTAACCCACCTGGACAAGAGGAATACCTATGTGAGAATGCTGTTCATCGACTACAGCTCGGCATTCAACACCATAGTACCCTCCAAGCTCGTCATCAAGCTCGAGACCCTGGGTCTCGACCCCGCCCTGTGCAACTGGGTACTGGACTTCCTGACGGGCCGCCCCCAGGTGGTGAGGGTAGGCAACAACATCTCCTCCCCGCTGATCCTCAACACGGGGCCCCACAAGGGTGCGTTCTGAGCCCTCTCCTGTACTCCCTGTTCACCCACGACTGCGTGGCCACGCACGCCTCCAACTCAATCATCAAGTTTGCGGACGACACAACAGTGGTAGGCTTGATTACCAACAACGATGAGACGGCCTACAGGGAGGAGGTGAGGGCCCTCGGAGTGTGGTGTCAGGAAAATAACCTCACACTCAACGTCAACAAAACTAAGGAGATGATTGTGGACTTCAGGAAACAGCAGAGGGAACACCCCCCTATCCACATCGATGGAACAGTAGTGGAGAGGGTAGCAAGTTTTAAGTTCCTCGGCATACACATCACAGACAAACTGAATTGGTCCACTCACACTGACAGCGTCGTGAAGAAGGCGCAGCAGCGCCTCTTCAACCTCAGGAGGCTGAAGAAATTCGGCTTGTCACCAAAAGCACTCACAACCTTCTACAGATGCACAATCGAGAGCATCCTGGCGGGCTGTATCACCGCCTGGTACGGCAACTGCTCCGCCCTCAACCGTAAGGCTCTCCAGAGGGTAGTGAGGTCTGCACAACGCATCACCGGGGGCAAACTACCTGCCCTCCAGGACACCTACACCACCCGATGTTACAGGAAGGCCATAAAGATCATCAAGGACATCAACCACCCGAACCACTGCCTGTTCACCCCGCTATCATCCAGAAGGCGAGGTCAGTACAGGTGCATCAAAGCTGGGACCGAGAGACTGAAAAACAGCTTCTATCTCAAGGCCATCAGACTGTTAAACAGCCACCACTAACATTGAGTGGCTGCTGCCAACACACTGTCATTGACACTGACCCAACTCCAGCCACTTTAACAATGGGAATTGATGGGAAATGATGTAAATATATCACTAGCCACTTTAAACAATGCTACCTTATATAATGTTACTTACCCTACATTATTCATCTCATATGCATACGTATATACTGTACTCTACATCATCGACTGCATCCTTATGTAATACATGTATCACTAGCCACTTTAACTATGCCACTTTGTTTACTTTGTCTACATACTCATCTCATATGTATATACTGTACTCGATACCATCTACTGTATGCTGCTCTGTACCATCACTCATTCATATATCCTTATGTACATATTCTTTATCCCCTTACACTGTGTATAAGACAGTAGTTTTGGAATTGTTAGTTAGATTACTTGTTGGTTATCACTGCATTGTCGGAACTAGAAGCACAAGCATTTCGCTACACTCGCATTAACATCTGCTAACCATGTGTATGTGACAAATAAATTTGATTCGATTTGATTTCAATGTGTCAAACCTCTGATGAATACATGTAAATGTTTGTACTGTACTGAGTTCAGACTAAAATCTATGTACTGTATATCTCAATGATCACAAGGTAAATCACACGCAATGTGCACTCATTTTCAAAAACTGAATACATGTTACCTGCTGGACAGTTAAGGGAAGGTACACTCGTTGATAACTGTCAGAAATAAAAAAACAGCTTTGGCTACAATGCACCAACCTCCATGTCAAGGCCAGAAAAAACAGAGTTTCAAGCAATTCTGAAATTGTTGGCAGGGCACTATTAAGTCCACCCCTACCACACCCCCAATAAAAACCTGGCAAAGGCAGAATAGGAGATGGAGCTCTCTTTTCACAGGGGTGGGCCTCTGATTCTTCAGCTGAAGGAGCGTTGCTTTACCTAGACACGCTTCCTGCACACTCAGCATTACCAGCCAATTCAAGCCTGATTGAAAAGGATATGCTGGCAAAACGAGCCAGCCAAAAGAGAGGAGAGTAGCTCAAAACACAGAGTATGTGGGCATCCTCGCAGAGACACCAGTCTACAGGGCTCTGGCACCAGCAGCCCAGGTTATGTCTGGACATGAAGACTTAGGGACTGGACTGGCAACGACGATATTGACACCACGCCTGAGTTCTGAGATGCCAACGATTACTGAGACGCCAACACGACAGTGAGTCCTGAGATGCCAACACGGCAGTGAGTTCTGAGACACCAACACAGCAGCGATTTCTGAGACGCCAACACGGCAGCGAGTTCTGAGACGCCAACACGGCAGTGAGTTCTGAGACGCCAACGAGTTCTTAGATGCCAACACGGCTGTGAGTCCTGAGATGCCAACACGGTAGTGAGTTCTGAGACACCAACACAGCAGCGATTTCTGAGACACCAACACGGCAGTGAGTTCTGAGACGCCAACGAGTTCTTAGATGCCAACACGGCAGTGAGTCCTGAGATGCCAACACGGCAGTGAGTTCTGATACGCCAACACGGCAGTGAGTTCTGAGACGCCAACACGGCAGTGAGTTCTGATACGCCAACACGGCAGTGAGTTCTGAGACGCCAACACGGCAGTGAGTTCTGAGACGCCAACACGGCAGTGAGTTCTGAGACGCCAACACGGCAGTGAGTTCTGAGACGCCAACACGGCAGTGAGTTCTGAGACGCCAACACGGCAGTGAGTTCTGAGACGCCAACACGGCAGTGAGTTCTGAGACGCCAACACGGCAACGAGTTCTGAGACTCCAACACGGCAGCGAGTTCTGAGACGCCAACACGGCAGCGAGCTCTAAGACGCCAACGAGTTCTTAGAGGCCAACACGACAGCAAGTTCTGAGATGCCAACACGGCAGCGAGTTCTGAGAAGCCAACATGGCAGCGAGTTCTGAGACGCCAACACGGCAGGGAGTTCTGAGACGCCAATGAGTTCTTAGATGCCAACACGGCAGCGAGTTCTGATACACCAACACGGCAGTGAGTTCTGAGACGCCAACACGGCAGTGAGTTCTGAGACGCCAACACGGCAGTGAGTTCTGAGACGCCAACGAGTTCTTAGATGCCAACACGGCAGTGAGTTCTGAGACGCCAACGAGTTCTGATACACCAACACGGCAGCGAGTTCTGATACGCCAACACGGCAGCGAGTTCTGAGACGCCAACGAGTTCTTAGATGCCAACACGGCAGTGAGTTCTGAGACGCCAACGAGTTCTGATACGCCAACACGGCAGCGAGTTCTGAGACGCCAACATGGCAGCGAGTTGTGAGACGCCAACACGGCAACAAGTTCTGAGACTCCAACACGGCAGCAAGTTCTGAGACGCCAACACGGCAGCGAGTTCTGAGACGCCAACATGGCAGCGAGTTCTGAGACGCCAACACGGCAACAAGTTCTGAGACGCCAACAAGTTCTGAGACGCCAACGAGTTCTGAGACGCCAGCGAGTTCTGAGACACCAACACGGCAGCGAGTTCTGAGACGCCAGGGAAGATATCCCTCTAGTGGTGTGGGGGCTGTGCTTTGGCAAAGTGGGTGGGGTTATATCCTTCCTGTTTGGCCCTGTCCGGGGGTGTCCTCGGATGGGGCCACAGTGTCTCCTGAACCCTCCTGTCTCAGCCTCCAGTATTTATGTTGCAGTAGTTTATGTGTCGGGGGGCTAGGTTCAGTTTGTTATATCTGGAGTACTTCTCCTGTCCTATTCGGTGTCCTGTGTGAATCTAAGTGTGCGTTCTCTAATTCTCTCCTCTCTTTCTTTCTCTCTCTCGGAGGACCTGAGCCCTAGGACCATGCCCCAGGACTACCTGACATGATGACTCCTTGCTGTCCCCAGTCCACCTGGCCATGCTGCTGCTCCAGTTTCAACTGGCCTGGGCCCTAGGACCATGTCCCAGGACTACCTGACATGATGACTCCTTGCTGTCCCCAGTCCACCTGGCCATGCTGCTGCTCCAGTTTCAACTGTTCTGCCTTACTATTATTCAACCATGCTGGTCATTTATGAACATTTGAACATCTTGGCCACGTTCTGTTATATCTCCACCCGGCACAGCCAGAAGAGGACTGGCCACCCCACATATGCTCTCTCTAATTCTCTCTTTCTTTCTCTCTCTCGGAGGACCTGAGCCCTAGGACCGTGCCCCAGGACTACCTGACATGATGGCTCCTTGCTGTCCCCAGTCCACCTGACTGTGCTGCTGCTCCAGTTTCAACTGTTCTGCCTTATTATTATTCGACCATGCTGGTCATTTATGAACATTTGAACATCTTGGTCATGTTCTGTTATAATCTGGCACAGCCAGAAGAGGACTGGCCACCCCACATAGCCCGGTTCCTCTCTAGGTTTCTTCCTAGGTTTTGGCCTTTCTAGGGAGTATTTCCTAGCCACCGTGCTTTTACACCTGCATTGTTTGCTGTTTGGGGTTTTAGGCTGGGTTTCTGTACAGCACTTTGAGATATCAGCTGATGTACGAAGGGCTATATAAATAAATTTGATTTGATTTGATTCCGAGATGCCAACATGGCAGTGAGTTCTGAGGCGCCAACACGGCAGTGAGTTCTGAGACGTCAACACAGCAGTGAGTTCTGAGAATCAAAAGACACTTCTGAATATATTCCCGCTGCTCCAGCAGGTTAGCCTTGTATCTGGGAAAGACCCCTGTCTCTCCCCAGTGAGGAGTGACAGACAGAAAGGCAGACAGACAGGCAGGCAGGCAGACAGCTAGACCTGACTGCTGAACAGAGCCTGCTCTCCCTGTAATCCTCCCTCCACTTCAGCAGAGGAAACGGATAAAAGGAGGGTTTTAAACATTGTTTCACCAGGCAGTTAGTTATACAGGGCGGGTAGGAGGGAAGTGCATTAAGTGTAATGAATGTCAGGCAGCACATCCCAATCGTCTGACACATCAGGTGCCAATTATATTGGCAGGCCCAGTCATCCACTCTGAGGAGAGCCTCCTTTGGCCTACCTGACATCTGCCTCATTAGCTAGGACAGACAAACAGACAGAAGGTGCAGGCTGGCCCCATGCCCGCCCCGGGCCTCCCTACCTGGGACTTCACAAGGGTGCAGGGACACCATCCACTTCCTTAAGCTCCTCCACTTAGCTCAACTCTCATACCTATTATTGATGAGGTGGATGGAGGATGTGGTGGAATATGAATAAGAGACAGACAGACGGAGTGGAGTGACATTTGAGGTAATTATACCGTTTCACCCCAAATGGCACACTATCCCCTATAGTTCACTAGATATGACCAGGACCCATAGGGCTCTGGTCAAACGTAGGGTACTATTTAGAGAATAGGGTGCCATTTGGGACGGTACGTGCTGTACCTGTAGTGGTCCAGTGGATTGGTATCACAAGCAGGATAGGTTGATCATTAGTCAACATCAGTGGTGTTTTCCTATTAAATATGCATAACTTGGTAAATCAAGCATTCATGGGTATCGTTGCCTCAGGTGTTTCGGAGCTAACACTATTGATTTTGTGAAGCTTTTGCAAAATAATGACCACAGATGTGTCAAGGCATTCATCAGATTGTCTCAATGAACTCAATCAATCCAATAGTGCAGTGGAAGACAAAAGCCGTTTTCTCTGATTGATAATGCACGGACTGATCTAATAAGTAAACAAAAACAGGCTTTGACATTGATATTCTGATAAATCCATTTGAATTCAATCACTTTTTAACGGCACCCATTTTGATTTGAACAAAACCTTCGATACATATTTGCACATTGTAGAAGTGATTTAGAAGCTTTGATTTAAAGTGCTCAGAAAGACCTGAATGCCAAAACATTCAAGAGATAAAGGTGCACAAAGTTGACAAATTTAGCATACCCCACCACACATCCATGTCTTCATCACTGTAAAATATAAACTATTGAGATGTATGTAATTTAAAGTTTACAAAACAGGGTTCTCAAACTCTTTTATAATTTCTAGGTAAAACATAAACATTTTTTTTAGTGTAGGTGTTAATGTTAGTCATCTAAAAACGCATATTTTTTTCTCCATATTTACATACATTACATGACTAAAAGTATGTGAACACCTGCACATCGAACATCTGGCAGGGCAGAAACTTGACGAACTGACTTGTTGAAAAGGTGGCATCCTATGACGGGTGCCACATTGAAAGTCAGTGAGCTGCCAGTGTTTGTCTATGGAGATTGCAAGGCTGTGTGCTCGATTTTATACACATGTAAGTAACGGGTGTGGCTGAAATAGTAAAATCCACTCATTTGAATGGGTGTCCACATACGTTTGTGTTTATATAGTGTATGTTGTAGCTTAGCACCTAGGCTCGATGCGAACCAGGCGTGACAACGTGATTTTGTGAGGTATGGCAACGAGAGACTACTTAGCCCCTATTTTACATCTGAGGTTTTTGTGTTGTGCCTGCCATCAATTGAGACACATGCTCTTGAATACAGGGTGGATGTCATGTTTTAGCTGATAAATTAACTAAAATGGGATACAATTTAAATGTTCAACTTTGAAATGGTACCATGTAGATAGATGGTTGGAGGTCCTCACTTCAGAGAATGTTGACCTGTATGGGAATATCTGTTTTAAATTATACTGTCAATCCTTCATCATTCATGTCATCCTTCCCTCATTCCTGCAACGATAAACGTGAATCCGACCATCACCCCTGGTGAGGCAAGACCATGACGCGTCAGTGAAGAGCACTTTTTGACAGTCTTGTCTGGTCTGGCAACGGTGGGTTTGTGCCCATAAGCTATATTGTTGCCGGTGATGTCTGGTGAGGACCTGCCTTACAACAAGCCTACAAGCCCTCAGTCCAGCCTCTCTCAGACTATTGCGGACAGTCTGGGCACTGATAGAGGGATTGTGTGTTCCTGGTGGAAATCGGGCAGTTGTTGTTGCCATCCTGCATCTGTGATGTTCAGATGTACCGATCCGGTACAGGTGTTGTTACACGTGGTCTGCCACTGCGAGGACGATCATCTGTCCGCCCTGTCACCCTGTAGCGCTGTCTTAGCCGTCTCACAGTACGGACATGGCAATTTATTGCCCTGGCCACATCTGCAGTCCTCATGCCTCCTTGCAGCATGCCTAAGGCACATTCACACAGATGAGCAGGGACCCTGGGGATCTTTCCTTTGGTGTTTTTCAGAGTCAGTAGAAAGGCCTCTTTAGTGTCCTAAGTTTTCATAACTGTGAACTGTGACTATGTCATGCAGTGAAGTTTTAGCTCTGTCTGTCCGTGGCCTCTCTTCCTCGGTGCGCACTGTCACTGTGTCTGTTTCCATCTTGTCCAACTGTGTATGTAACATTTCACGTAAACCCTGTTTCTTGTCTGCATCGACATAGCGGTCCTTGTACATAGCATCAAGCATGGTGGCGACACAGTAAAGAGAGAATGCCACCAAATCGCTTGTTCACAGCCTGTGTGGGCAGTTTTGTTGCCAGGAAAAACTGTTGTCAAGGGCAACGGTCATTCGCCAACGTCGGCCAGTAAAAACATCCACTTCGTCGGGAAAAGGGGCCATCTTCACTTCATAAAACTAGTCAGCTCTAACGTTGCACACTAGCTGCTAGCTAACTTGTTAGCTTAGCATTGACAAGGTCAGAATGGGCATGTGCACTCCACGTTTTATGACTGAGTCGGTGGCATTAGAATTAGGAATTAGAATATGAATATGAATATTACACTGAACAAAAGTATAAATGCACCATGAAAAGTGTTTGTCCCATGTTTCATGAGCTGAAACATCCCAGAAATGTTCAATACGTACATAAAGCTTATCTCAAATGTTGTGCACATTTGTTTACACCTGTCAGTTTTGTTGAGCATGCCATGACAGAGGGTATCACGTCTGCTGCAGGCGCAGTTGATGAGCTTATTTCTCAAGTCAGTTGTTCAAATGAAGCTAGCTAGTGTGTTCATGTTTCCAAGTTTCAAACATGTTCTCAAATGCCATTGAAATGGCAGCAGCGGTATCACAACCAGCACATTCATGAGCAATACGACTATCCTCAGTACCAAATCCTCCACGACCCACTGTGCTGTCAGACTCAGCATGCTCATGGGGCTGATATCGCTGGTCCAAATGTCAGTTGTGAAGCTAATAGCAGTGACGCTTTTACTGTGTAAAAGGGCATCATCTGAAAAATAGTACCAAAAATAAATAATAAAGTGTACCAGTGATCGACCAGTCGGAGAACGGTTGATTGTCAAGGGCAATGAATTCCATTATATTGGCGTTAATGGATTTCGCCTTTGAGTTGTCTCGCTGAAATTACCTTACTCTTTCAAATGACTGCTCGACTTGTTGACTGCTCGATCCCAAAATGATGGGCTAGGTTAGGAATGATGTGTTGCAAGTGTAGCGTAACATTTTTACGTGGCGTCATTACGTTATATACAAAGATGTTCTCATCTATCTGTGTTACATAGGTATGTACGTCAGCTTTAACATCAGTTTTGCACATCGGCGTTAAACTAGACATCGGGCCGAAACCGATGTTGGCATTTTTAACTAATATCATCCGATTCTGATATGTTCACCAATATATATTGTGCATCCCTATCTAGAACACATCCATCTGTTTATATCATCATGACACAGTATATATTTCGCTTAGATGTGCTCAATCTATACAGTGGACCAAATTATTCAACTGTTTCTCCTACAAGTACCATGGCGGAAAGTGCCCTGTTTCTGTAGGAAACAGAGATGCTGTACTACAGAAATAAGGAGGAGATAAAAATCATTATGCAATGAATGGAGAAACGCCCCCACCCAACTTACTGTCGACCCATTGCATTCATGATGTCATGCTGCGTCACGTGGTTGCTAATCTAATCATCACGCAATCCCTTCTCAAGTGTGGGTATGAGTCGAGAAACCTGCCCATTATCCTTGAAAGTACGAAATGTTACGATTCCAAAGTTATACAATATTACAGAGAACAAGTTAATGATCTCATATCTTGGAAAATATTTGCAATGCTGTACTTCTTGTTGATGAAATTCATGCTAATGTTCAGTTTTTGAGCTAGCGCCCAATTGACTCCCATTCGCTCCTTGAAGGAGAGCTCTCCTTGTCCCAGAATCATCCAGATTGAACTGCAGGGCCCATTGGCGACTTCTGGAAAAACAACATGCACAATGGGCGTTAATTAAAATGATTCTAATGGAGTTTCCCCATCTCCTCAAAAGCATCTCTGTGGGATAGTAACGTTGTTCTGCTCTAGCTTAGTGGCAGCAAGTGGAACTCTGAAAGAGTCTTAAATTGACAGTGCAGTTGGTTAAGGCGATTTTACAGCTAGCTAAATGCTTCACATGCTGATATTGACACTGTTAAATCATAGGAATTAGTGGTATGGGGTAGATTACTCCTTTAAGGTAAAAAGTGTTCTGAGTGTTATATTTGAGTGTTGATTCTAGTGGGGTTAACGCCAGTGGGATTGAAATTTGAATCACAGTGGAATCAACAATCGACTGTCAAGTTCATTTTCGTTAACTCTCAGAGTGAAAAGGACGTATTTTGTTTTAATGTCTATGTTTCTGCATGCACATTGATGGATTAATTGATTTTATACTATACAAAGATACACTATATTTACAAAAGTATGTGGACATCCCTTCAAATTAGTGCATTAGGCTAGTTCAGCCACATCCGTTGCTGACAGATGTATAAAATCGAGCAAACAGCCATGCTATCTCCATAGACAAACATTAGCAGTAAAATGGCCTTCCTGAAGAGCTCAGTGACGTTCAACGTGGCACCGTCATAGGATGCCACCTTTCCAACAAGTCAGTTCGTAAAATTTCTGCCCTGCTTGAGATGCCCTGGTCAACTGTAAGCGCTGTTATTGTGAAGTGGAAACGTCTAGGAGCAAGAATGGCTCAGCCGCTGAGTGATAGGCCACAGAAGCTCATGGAACGGGACTGCGAATGCCGAAACATGTAAACATTGTCTGTCCTCAGTTGCATCACTCACTACCGAGTTCTAAACTGCCTCTGGAAGTAACGTCAACTCATCACGCTTCACCATCTGGCAGTCCGACAGACAAATCTGGGTTTGACGGATCCCAAGAGAACGCTACCTGCCCCAATGCATAGTGCCAACTGTAAAGTTTGGTGGTGGAGGAATAATGTTATGGACCTGACTTTCATGGTTCAGGCTAGGCCCCTAGCCTGAACCATGACACTATAGCATAGAATTACATTCTAGATGATTCTGTGCTTCCAACTGTGGCAACAGTTTGGGAAGGCCCTTTCCTGTTTCAGCACAACAATGCCTCTGTCCACAAAGCGAGGTCCATACAGAAGTGGTTTGTTTTGATTGGTGTGGAAGAACTTGACTGGCCTGCACAGATCCCTGACCTCAACCCCAACGAACACCTTTGAGATTAATTGGAACACTATGAGCCAGGCCTAATTACCCAACATCAGTGCCGACCTCACTAATGCTCTTGTGGCTGAATGGAAGTAAGTCCCCGCCAAAATGTTCCAACATCTAGTGGAAAGCCTTCCCAGAATAGTGGAGGCTGTTATAGTACCAAAGGGGGGACCAACACCATATTAAGGCCCATGATTTTGGAATGATATGTTTGATGAGCAGGTGTCCAAATACTATATATTTACTATTTCATGTAAATAACACAACATTTGTTTAACTAATCCAATCTGTAAGGGGTTAGACTCATTGCACCCGTTACACAGATGCTTGTTCCAGTTTAGATGGTTTAGGTAGTCTTGTTTGTCAAGTCCTTCACCATAGCAGTCATTCTGAATGAAGGTTGTGGGTGATAAAATATACCAATTGTTGGATAGTCTCCCTCTGGCTAGATTCCAATAGGAATACTAATCACTTCACAAATCAGCTGATTATGACTTGCAGGTCTGATGTGGTCCATGAGCCAAGATTTTCAGACCACAATGTTGAGGAGAACTAGGCCATAACTTAAGGCCTTATGAAATGTATAATATGGTTCTAAAGGGTTTACTTTTAATTCAAACATATTCACCTAGGCAGTCACTTGGTGAAGGCTTCAGGACTAGAAGTCATCGAATGCAACAACCATGACTGTCACTAACAAACACATTCACTTGAAAGGCATGGTGGGAAATTTTGAAACAAGGCTTTACAACCTACAATGTTAACACCCCCCTCCCTAAAACTAAAAAAGTGTAACAGCATCAACTCTATTAAAGTGTTCATTTATGTTGGAAATTGCAAAACCCATGATGTTAGGTTCCAACACTAGGGATGTTAGTTTAACACTATTTCAGTGGGTCACATATAATTTCTAAGAGTCTTACATTTTACACCGGGGGTGTTCAAATTGTGACCTCAAATTTCCTGTGCATATTTAGCCTATAGGCCTACTCAACGTAAAGTCCTTAATAGAAAACAACTTACTTGCAACACTTCTATAAATTGCATTGCTGACTATCATGTGTAGGCTACACGCAACCTCTTGATGCCGTTACTGAAGGCAATCTCCATCTCACGTTCACAAATCTCCAAACTATCTTTGTGGCACTGGCAGAGCCTCACAATATGAACTGCAGCTACTCACTGTTAACTAAATGGCTGGTACATTGTGTCCACAAACGTACTCAAGGAAATAGACATTTGCAAAATTATTCCATGATGTTAAGTAAAAAGCAAGTGCACAGGCTTGACTAGTCAGATTGGCAGGGATATGATCAACCGCGGCACTGTCCATGGTTCTGAATCTCCTCTACTAGGCCGATTTGCTTGTCTGTTTGTTTCGCGGAGAATCAGATATGTTCCCTGTGACCAAGTGTCACAAGGTTAGCAGGTTATCATGAAGTAAAAAACAGCCACAACCTTCGAAATCCCCCTGAAAGACACGTGCAAGGGGAGAGAAAAGGGCCTGACATCTTTCTGTCAAAAATAAGCTAAGATTCATGTAATTGTCACTAGGCTAATAACCTCATCTGTCTACATTTAAACTAGGCTACATCAACAAATTGTGTGGTGACTGACAGAACTTTGAGTTGATTAAATTGTGACAAAAACAACATGAATCCCTAGATTCCTGTCTATATTTCTTGATTTACAGTGGTTTAATTATGTCAGATTATTTTTGCTTGTATTATATGCTTTTACATAGCATTTCTGGTTTGAACGGGAATCCCGGGATAGTTGCAATTTTCTCCGGGAAGGAAAATGTGTACATTTTCTGTCAAAAAAATCTTGTTTCTTGACTGTGTTCAGCTCCCTAATAATTACCAAAATGAAAGCTAGATAGTCACTGAGAATTCCAGAAAAAAGACAACAGGTCCTCCAGACCTCATTGAAGACCAAATGCGCCCCCCGGGGAAAAATGAATTTGTACCCCTGATCTAAAGTGTAATTTATTGGACTGACTTTCTGCCTGCACCTAATTTATACTTCCTCCCAGCCTCTTCCTCTTCTCAAACCAACAAGTATTTTAGAGTGCTTTACCCAAAGGTCCACATTGTCTACTCTCCAGATAAACAGAATTAGCACCTACCTGAAGCACTGCCTACCATCCCATAGTATATGCTTGCTTCACACAGCGGCACTCAACACCAACCCCACTATATTAGGACAATAGATCACTGTTAACGACAGCCCCCTAGCATGACTACTGGGACCTTTTATATCGGTCCTTTGTGAAGCTTTATTAGGAGAGATAAAACAGGTCAACTCCAACGTGACCAGGGCTATGTCCCTAATGGCACCCTAATACCTATGGTGCACTTAATGTACTACTTTTAGGACTCTGGTCAACAATGGTGTACTATATAGAACATAGAGTGACATTTGCGACGCATTCAGGATGATATGAACCCCAGTGGCCACCAGGGAAATAGGATACAGTACGTGTGAGATGGGGGGATAAGAGAAAGTGATTGTCACCTCAAGCGTTTTGATGGAGTGTCTCTTTTATACATATGTGCTACTGTTGATTTACTTACTGGAGTACATCAGATACCACAAAGAGCTACTGAGTAGGACGAATGCGTTTCTACGTCTCGCTTTTTACAATTGGTTAGTTTATTTTTCAAGCCATGCATTTTACATGGCTTTTCACATGGCCAAGATAGTATTGCCTTCTGCACAACACATCTACACTGTCTTTTTGGTTCATGACAAGCTTTTCACTGACAGAAGAGACATCAATGAACAAACAGGATAGAGAGTGGGTGAAGATTCCGAGTGCAAGTAAAATAATTATGGTCACATTCAGTATTATGTTACTCCTACTACTACCCTAACTAATAATGACCCTTAGTCTGACAGCTGGGGTTGTTGAGACTAGGTTGCAGCATGGCACCACAAATGACCACCTTGGAGCAGGTGCAGTTAGTCAGTGCCTGGCCTGAGGTAGTCCGACACTGAGACCAGGGCTCAGTCTCCAGTCTCAGAGGAAGTAACAGCTTTATAGTAAATACAAAGAGGAATCCTTTGACAGGACCTTGTGACTTCGTTATTCCACTTGTGCTGTCCACACAACACCAGTGGATACAGGCCCTCAGCTACACGCACAGACACATACACGTACAGACGCATACACACACACAGACACATACACAGACACAGACACATACACATGCACAGACACATACACACACACAGACACACACACACACACACGCACAGATGCATACACACACGCACAGATGCATACACACACAGACACATACACACACAGACACATACAGACACATACACACACAGACACATACACACACAGAGACACATACACACACAGACACATACACACACAGACACATACACACACAGACACATACACACACAGACACATACACACACAGACACATACACACACAGACACATACACACACAGACACGCACGCACAGACACATACACACACAGACACATACACACACAGACACATACACACACAGCTATAGGCAAGGATCTGGAGGTCCATGACTGTTCTCTCACTCTGCTTCACTTGTGTGGTGCTGCTGGTCCAATTAGGCAGCTTCACCTGCTCCTCTGGGGGTCTGACTACAGAGCCCCATCTGTCAGGCCCATGCTCTGCCAGTGTCATGTCAGCTTCAACAAATGGCTAATGGGAGACCTGTGTCAGTCCCTAAAAGCCTTACATTTCAATAACCATCACTTTTTCCAATTGAAGCCCTCCCAACTGACAGCGCTGAGATCACTGTCACACGCTATCCTAACAATATGTTATTTGCTTTACTCTGAACCTCTTTAAAAATGGCAGGTTGTTGCAATGTTCTCTAGAACGTTGGCATAAAAAACAAGGGCAGAGTAGGTATGCTCATCTGTATTTGATGTTTAAAAACAACTTAAGACTCTCAGATACACATATACACAGTAAAACATCTGGTCATGCAGGGTACACAAGATGATATTCATGAAAGTCGTTTGGCTCTAGGCCTACATGACCTTAAAGTGATTCAAGGTAGGGCCTTAGGACTCAACCCCCCCCCCCCGGCGGTTGTTGGACAATCCTACTTGGTGACACATTGATGTATGAGTTCCAGTTTTGCTCCCTCTCCCCCTCAGCTCTGAGGAGAAGGTGTGATGATCAGTGCCACTTGATGTGTCAGTGGGATGGATAAAAATAGCTATAGAGATTGAGCAGGGAGTGGGACTTGACTCGCCCAACTCGTATGTGCACGTAAACTCAATTGACATTGAAAGGCTCTGGAAGGTTCTTGACCACGGTTGCAGGAGCCAATCTCTTTCAAGGTCAATAGTCCATAGAGTGCTTTTCAAATCTCTCTTTGTCAGGAACATAAAACTAATGTGTCAACATCAGATCAGAACAAAATAAAGTGTTATACTGATCCCTCTGTAATTATTGGGACAGTGAAGCATGTTTTCTTCTTTTGGCTCTATATGCCAAAAGTTTGGATTTGACATTAAACAATGACTGAGGTTAAAGGGCAGACTGTCAGCTCTAATTTGAGGGTATTTTCATCCATATCGGGTGAACCCATAGCGACCAAAATTATTGGGGAAAATTCACTCATATGTGCATTAAAGTAGTAAAAAGTATTTGGTCCCAAATTGATAGCACTTAATGACTACATCAAGCATGTGACTCTATTTGTTGGATGCATTTGCTGTTTGTTTTGGTTGTGTTTCAGAAAACATTTTGCCCAATAGATGAATTAAATGGTAAAAAAAGTATTTAGTCATGTTGGTGTCACTTTTATTGTCAATAAGAACATATGTTTCTAAACACTTGCCACCATGATTATGGATATCCTGAATGATTAGTGAATAATGAAAGTTAGACACACAAATATCATACCTACACAAAATGCTAACCTCCCCTGTTATTGTAATGGTGAGAGGTTGGCATGTCTTGGGGGTATGATATAAAATACTAACCTCCCCTGTTATTGTATGGTGAGAGGTTGGCATGTCTTGGGGGTATGATATAAAATGCTAACCTCCCCTGTTATTGTATGGTGAGAGGTTGGCATGTCTTGGGGGTATGATATAAAATACTAACCTCCCCTGTTATTGTATGGTGAGAGGTTGGCATGTCTTGGGGGTATGATATAAAATACTAACCTCCCCTGTTATTGTATGGTGAGAGGTTGGCATGTCTTGGGGGTATGATATAAAATACTAACCTCCCCTGTTATTGTATGGTGAGAGGTTGGCATGTCTTGGGGGTATGATATAAAATGCTAACCTCCCCTGTTATTGTATGGTGAGAGGTTGGCATGTCTTGGGGGTATGATATAAAATGCTAACCTCCCCTGTTATTGTATGGTGAGAGGTTGGCATGTCTTGGGGGTATGATATAAAATGCTAACCTCCCCTGTTATTGTATGGTGAGAGGTTGGCATGTCTTGGGGGTATGATATAAAATGCTAACCTCCCCTGTTATTGTATGGTGAGAGGTTGGCATGTCTTGGGGGTATGATATAAAATACTAAACTCCCCTGTTATTGTATGGTGAGAGGTTGGCATGTCTTGGGGGTATGATATAAAATACTAACCTCCCCTGTTATTGTATGGTGAGAGGTTGGCATGTCTTGGGGGTATGATATAAAATACTAACCTCCCCTGTTATTGTATGGTGAGAGGTTGGCATGTCTTGGGGGTATGATATAAAATGCTAATCTCCCCTGTTATTGTATGGTGAGAGGTTGGCATGTCTTGGGGGTATGATATAAAATGCTAACCTCCCCTGTTATTGTATGGTGAGAGGTTGGCATGTCTTGGGGGTATGATATAAAATACTAACCTCCCCTGTTATTGTATGGTGAGAGGTTGGCATGTCTTGGGGGTATGATATAAAATACTAACCTCCCCTGTTATTGTATGGTGAGAGGTTGGCATGTCTTGGGGGTATGATATAAAATACTAACCTCCCTGTTATTGTATGGTGAGAGGTTGGCATGTCTTGGGGGTATGATATAAAATGCTAACCTCCCCTGTTATTGTATGGTGAGAGGTTGGCATGTCTTGGGGGTATGATATAAAATACTAAACTCCCTGTTATTGTATGGTGAGAGGTTGGCATGTCTTGGGGGTATGATATAAAATACTAACCTCCCCTGTTATTGTATGGTGAGAGGTTGGCATGTCTTGGGGGTATGATATAAAATGCTAATCTCCCCTGTTATTGTATGGTGAGAGGTTGGCATGTCTTGGGGGTATGATATAAAATACTAACCTCCCTGTTATTGTATGGTGAGAGGTTGGCATGTCTTGGGGGTATGATATAAAATACTAACCTCCCCTGTTATTGTATGGTGAGAGGTTGGCATGTCTTGGGGGTATGATATAAAATGCTAACCTCCCCTGTTATTGTATGGTGAGAGGTTGGCATGTCTTGGGGGTATGATATAAAATGCTAATCTCCCCTGTTATTGTATGGTGAGAGGTTGGCATGTCTTGGGGGTATGATATAAAATGCTAATCTCCCCTGTTATTGTAATGGTGAGAGATTGGCATGTCTTGGGGGTATGATATTGTGTGTCTAACTTTCTCACTCATCATCATTATTCACGATTCATTCAGGATTATCTATAATCATGGTAGCAAGTGTTTAGAAACATATTATATTCTTATACAAACTTGAAGAGACACAAGCTTGATGTGGTCATTGCGTGCCATGAATAAATATACCAAATATTGAACTTTTTACAACTTTAATACACATACGTGAATTTGTCACAATACCTCAGGTCCCCTAAAAATGGGAGGATCATGTACCAAAAGTGCAGTAATTTCTAAAGGGTTCACCTGATATGCATGACAATACTCTCAAATTAAAGCTGACAGTCTGCACTGTCATTGTATGATTTCAAATCCAAACCTTTGGAGTACAGAGCCAAAAGAGGAAAAAAATGCATTACTGTCCAAATAATTACAGAGGGCACTGTACATTGAGAACACAATGGAACACTGCTATCAATACTTTTCAAAAGCGTTGCCTCACCTATAACACAAGCAATCATCCCCACTTGGATGGCGAGAGCAGCCCTCTCCGCCCGCCTAGTGAAATCTAACTCTTTCAAATATGCTTACTACTCTACTATACCTGGCTATACCCTGTATTTTACTGTCAGATTTGCTTGGGATATCCCATCTTTTTGTAGCTCTAGGCTCCTCAAAATGCATAACTTCGTGAGTTTTTTTGAAGTTCATGATCAAGTGGGATGGAGGGCAGGGACTATAACATGTGCTTGAGAACAGCAGAGTCAGCATGTTGCATTGTGGTGAATCCAGAGAAGAACTCTGCCAGGCATCTGAATAGTAACAGCTATTACACCACATGAGTTTCACTCTGTCTGCATCTAACATTCAGCCATAGGGTTCTAGTCAATGCAGCCATGGGGTTCTAGTCAATGCAGCCAGAGGGTTCTAGTCAATGCAGCCAGAGGGTTCTAGTCAATGCAGCCATGGGGTTCTAGTCAATGCAGCCATAGGGTTCTAGTCAATGCAGCCAGAGGGTTCTAGTCAATGCAGCCATAGGGTGCTAGTCAATGCAGCCATAGGGTTCTAGTCAATGCAGCCACAGGGTTCTAGTCGATGCAGCCATGGGGTTCTAATCAATGCAGCCATAGGCTTCTAGTCAATGCAGCCATAGGCCTCTAGTCGATGCAGCCATAGGCTTCTAGTCGATGCAGCCATAGGCCTCTAGTCGATGCAGCCATAGGCCTCTAGTCGATGCAGCCATAGGGTTCTAGTCGATGCAGCCATAGGCTTCTAGTCGATGCAGCCATAGGCCTCTAGTCGATGCAGCCATAGGGTTCTAGTCAATGCAGCCATAGGCCTCTAGTCGATGCAGCCATAGGCCTCTAGTCGATGCAGCCATAGGGTTCTAGTCGATGCAGCCATAGGCTTCTAGTCGATGCAGCCATAGGCTTCTAGTCGATGCAGCCATAGGGTTCTAGTCGATGCAGCCATAGGCCTCTAGTCGATGCAGCCATAAGCCTCTAGTCGATGCAGCCATAGGCTTCTAGTCAATGCAGCCATAGGGTTCTAGTCGATGCAGCCATAGGCTTCTAGTCGATGCAGCCATAGGGTTCTAGTCGATGCAGCCATAGGCTTCTAGTCGATGCAGCCATAGGCTTCTAGTCAATGCAGCCATAGGCTTCTACTCGATGCAGCCATAGGGTTCTAGTCGATGCAGCCATAGGCCTCTAGTCGATGCAGCCATAGGGTTCTAGTCGATGCAGCCATAGGCTTCTAGTCGATGCAGCCATAGGGTTCTAGTCGATGCAGCCATAGGCTTCTAGTCGATGCAGCCATAGGCTTCTAGTCAATGCAGCCATAGGCTTCTACTCGATGCAGCCATAGGCTTCTAGTCGATGCAGCCATAGGCTTCTAGTCGATGCAGCCATAGGCCTCTAGTCGATGCAGCCATAGGCCTCTAGTCGATGCAGCCATAGGATTCTAGTCGATGCAGCCATAGGCCTCTAGTCGATGCAGCCATAGGCCTCTAGTCGATGCAGCCATAGGGTTCTAGTCGATGCAGCCATAGGGTTCTAGTCGATGCAGCCATAGGCCTCTAGTCGATGCAGCCATAGGGTTCTAGTCAATGCAGCCATAGGCCTCTAGTCGATGCAGCCATAGGGTTCTAGTCGATGCAGCCATAGGCCTCTAGTCGATGCAGCCATAGGGTTCTAGTCGATGCAGCCATAGGGTTCTAGTCGATGTAGCCATAGGGTTCTAGTCGATGCAGCCATAGGCCTCTAGTCGATGCAGCCATAGGGTTCTAGTCGATGCAGCCATAGGCCTCTAGTCGATGCAGCCATAGGCCTCTAGTCGATGCAGCCATAGGGTTCTAGTCGATGCAGCCATAGGGTTCTAGTCGATGCAGCCATAGGCCTCTAGTCGATGCAGCCATAGGGTTCTAGTCAATGCAGCCATGAGGTTCTAGTCGATGCAGCCATAGGGTTCTAGTCGATGCAGCCATAGGGTTCTAGTCGATGCAGCCATAGGCTTCTAGTCGATGCAGCCATAGGGTTCTAGTCGATGCAGCCACAGGGTTCTAGTCGATGCAGCCATAGGGTTCTAGTCGATGCAGCCATAGGGTTCTAGTCAAAACTAGTGAGGGGGCATGTATTGATCTACTGCTGTTGGTTCATCATAGTTTGCATTTTAGTACATTCCATTGTCTTCTCTTTAAATTGTTTCCCTCACAGTTGAAACTCAGCTGACAAAAGGCTTAAGGACTGCATGATTAAGTGCCCTATTAAACCCAGGTCAATTATTTATGTAGTTACAATATCATCTCATTCTCTGACTGAGTTCACTTTTAATGAGCAATTCTCTCATTTCAATTTTCACTCTACGCAGTACGCATCAAACTTTGTCACAGGTGTGAAACGAGCTGCTAAAAAGAACCATGTTTCATTAGGTAACCACTTAGACCTGTGTCGGTTGGTCCCAAAGCTACTATTCCAAATATTGAGGCTATAATTTTGAGGCTATAATTATCATGGCTATCACCATTAACATTACAGCAGCCAGAGGCCATTCACCCTCTCTGGTAAACACCTGGGAAATAGGAAAGACAGAGAGAGGGAGCGACAGAGAAAGGGAGCGAAAGAGAGAGGCAGACAGACAGACAGACAGACAGACAGACAGACAGACAGACAGACAGACAGACAGACAGACAGACAGACAGACAGACAGACAGACAGACAGACAGACAGACAGACAGACAGACAGAGACCTATATCCCAATAGAATCTCCATACTTTAACGGTGACAGCTTCGCCATCCTAGAGGTTGAGATCAACCATTTCCAGACCCAGGGACATGTACTAGTCTGTGGCAACCTAAATGCCAGAACTGGACAAGAACCTGACACCCTCAGCACACAGGGGGACAAACACCTACCTGGAGGTGACAACATTACCCTCCCCCATATGCCCCCTAGACACAACTATGTCAACATAACCAACAAAAACGGGTCACAACTCCTGCAGCTCTGTCGGACACTGGGTATGTACAGTGAGGGAAAAAAGTATTTGATCCCCTGCTGATTTTGTACGTTTGCCCACTGACAAAGAAATGATCAGTCTATACTTTTAATGGTAGGTTTATTTGAAGAGTGAGAATCCAGAAAAACGCATGAGAAAAATGTTATAAATTGATTTGCATTTTAATGAGGGAAATAAGTATTTGACCCCTCTGCAAAACATGACTTAGTACTTGGTGGCAAAACTCTTGTTGGCAATCAGAGGTCAGACGTTTCTTGTAGTTGGCCACTAAGTTTGCACACATCTCAGGAGGGATTTTGTCCCACTCCTCTTTGCAGATTGTCTCCAAGTCATTAAGGTTTCGAGGCTGACGTTTGGCAACTCGAACCTTCAGCTCCCTCCACAGATTTTCTATGGGATTAAGGTCTGGAGACAGGCTAGGCCACTCCAGGACCATAATGTGCCTCTTCTTGAGCCACTCCTTTGTTGCCTTGGCCGTGTGTTGTGGGTCATTGTCATGCTGGAATACCCATCCACGACCCATCCTGGAATACCCATCTACGACCCGAGTGAAAGGGGGTTCTCACCCAAGATTTGATGGTACATGGCCTCGTCCATCGTGACTTTGATGGGGTGAAGTTGTCCTGTCCCCCTAGCAGAAAAACACCCCCAAAGCATAATGTTTTCACCTCCATGCTTGACGGTGGGGATGGTGTTCTTGGGGTCATAGGCAGCATTCCTCCTCCTCCAAACACAGTGAGTTGAGTTGATGCCAAAGAGCTCCATTTTGTTCTCATCTGACCACAACACTTGTCCTCTGAATCATTCAGATGTTCATTGGCAAACTTCAGACAGGCATGTATATGTGCTTTCTTGAGCAGGGGGACCTTGCGGGCGCTGCAGGATTTCAGTCCTTCACGGCGTAGTGTGTTACCAATTATTTTCTTGGTGACTATGGTCCCAGCTGACTTGAGATCATTGACAAGACCCTCCTGTGTAGTTCTGGGCTGATTCCTCACCGTTCTCATGATCATTGCAACTCCACGAGGTGAGATCTTGCATGGAGCCCCAGGCCGAGGGAGATTGACAGATCTTTTGTGTTTCTTCCATTTATGAATAATCGCACCAACTGTTGTCACCTTCTCACCAAGCTGCTTGTAGCCCATTCAAGCCTTGTGTAGGTCTACAATCTTGTCCCTGACATTCTTGGAGAGCTCTTTCGTCTTGGCCATGGTGGAGAGTTTGGAATGTGATTGATTGATTGCTTCTGTGGACAGGTGTCTTTTATACAGGTAACAAACTGAGATTAGGAGCACTCCCTTTAAGAGTGTGCTCCTAACCTCAGCTTGTTGCCTGTATAAAAGACACCTGGGAGCCAGAAATCTTTCTGTTTGAGAGGGGGTCAAATACTTATTTCCCTCACTAAAATGCAAATAAATTTCTAACATTTTTGACATGCGTTTTTCTGGATTTTTTTGTTGTTATTCTGTCTCTCACTATTCAAATAAACCTACCATTAAAATTATAGACTGATAATTTCTTAGTCAGTGGGCAAACGTACATAATCAGCAGGGGATCAAATACTTTCCCCCCTCACTGTACATAGTCAATGGTAGGCTTCGAGGGGACTCCTATGGCAGTAGTACTGTAGACTACTTTATCACTGACCTCAACCCAGAGTCTCTGACACCACTATCAGATCACAACAAAATCACACTCTACTTGAACAGAGCTCAATTATGAGGCATCAAAACAAAACCAAAGGAGCTGAATACTATTAAGAAATGCTATAGATGGAAGGAGAATAGTGTGGAAATCTACCAAAAAACAAGTTAGGTAACAACAAATTCAATGCCTTCGAGACAATTTCCTGGACAAAATGTTTCACTCTAATAGTGAAGGTATAAACCTGGCAGTAGAAAAACTAAACATTATATTTGACCTCTCAGCTTCCCTATCAAATCTAAAAATGTCAAGCAGACCTAATAAAATTAACAACAATGACAAATGGTTTGATGAAGAATGCAAAAACCTAAGAACCTATCCAACCAAAAACATAGAGACCAAGAAAACCTGAGCCTACGGCTTCACTATGGTGAATCACTAAAACACTACAGAAATACACTACAGAAAAAAAGGAACAGCACGTCAGAAATCAGCTCAGTGTAATTGAAGAATCCATAGAATCTAACCACTTCTGGGAAAATGTGAAAGCTTGAAACAAACAACACGAAGAGTTATATATTCAAACGGAGATGTGTGGATAAACCACTTCTCCAATCTTTTTGGCTCTATAACAAAGAACAAATAGCAAAAACATATACAGTGGGGAGAACAAGTATTTGATACACTGCCGGTTTTGCAGGTTTTCCTACTTACAAAGCATGTAGAGGTCTGTAATTTTTATCATAGGTACACTTCAACTGTGAGAGACGGAATCTAAAACAAAATTCCAGAAAATCACATTGTATGATTTTTAAGTAATTCATTTGCATTTTATTGCATGACATAAGTATTTGATCACCTACCAACCAGTAAGAATTCCGGCTCTCACAGACCTGTTAGTCTTTTTTTAAGACTCCAACCTCTCCACAATGGCCAAGACCAGAGAGCTGTGTAAGGACATCAGGGATAAAATTGTAGACCTGCACAAGGCTGGGATGGGCTACAGGACAATAGGCAAGCAGCTTGGTGAGACGGCAACAACTGTTGGCGCAATTATTAGAAAATGGAAGAAGTTCAAGATGACGGTCAATCACCCTCGGTCTGGGGCTCCATGCAAGATCTCACCTTGTGGGGCATCACTGATCATGAGGAAGGTAAGGGATCAGCCCAGAACTACATGGCAGGACCTGGTCAATGACCTGAAGATAGCTGGGACCACAGTCTCAAAGAAAACCATTAGTAACACACTACGCCGTCATGGATTAAAATCCTGCAGCACACACAAGGTCCCCCTGCTCAAGCCAGCGCATGTCCAGGCCCGTCTGAAGTTAGCCAATGACCATCTGGATGATCCAGAAGAGGAATTGGAGAAGGTCATGTGGTCTGATGAGACAAAAATAGAGCTTTTTGGTCTAAACTCCACTCGCCATGTTTAGAGGAAGAAGAAGGATGAGTACAACCCCAAGAACACCATCCCAACCGTGAAGCATGGAGGTGGAAACATCATTCTTTGTGGATGCTTTTCTGCAAAGGGGACAGGACGACTGCACCGTATTGAGGGGAGGATGGATGGGGCCATGTATCGTGAGATCTTGGCCAACAACCTCCTTCCCTCAGTAAGAGCATTGAAGATGGGTCGTGGCTGGGTCTTCCACAATGACAATGACCTGAAACACACATCCAGGGCAACTAATAAGTAAGAAGCACCTCAAGGTCCTGGAGTAGCCTAGCCAGTCTCCAGACCTGAACCCCATAGAAAATCTTTGGAGGGAACTGAAAGTCCGTATTGCCCAGCGATAGCCCCGAAACCTGAAGGATCTGGAGAAGGTCTTGTATGGAGGAGTGGGCCAAAATCTCTGCTGCAGTGTGTGCAAAACTGATCAAGAACTACAGGAAATGTATGATCTCTGTAATTGCAAACAAAGGTTTCTGTACCAAATATTAAGTTCTGCTTTTCTGATGTATCAAATACTTGTCATGCAATAAAATGCAAATTAATTATTTAAAAATCATACAATGTGATTTTCTGGATTTTTGTTTTATATTCCGTCTCTCACAGTTGAAGTGTACCTATGATGAAAATTACAGACGTCTACATGCTTTGTAAGTAGGAAAACCTGCAAAATCGGCAGTGTATCAAATACTTGTTCTCCCCACTGTACATGATCAAATACAAATCTTAGAATCAACTATTAAAGACTACCAGAACACACTGAATTCTCCAAATACATTGAGTGATAGAGAGGGAGAGAGAGTGAGAGTGAGAGAGCGATATAGAGAGCGAGAGAGAGCAAGTTAGATTGTACAAGTGCGAGAGCGGTTGCGAGAGCGAGGTAGAGAGCGAATTTGAGCGTGAGGTAGAGAGAGAGGTAGAGAGCGAGCGGGATAGCAAGATAGAGAGTGCGAGAGCGAATTAGAGAGCGATAGAGAGCGAGGTAGAACGTGAGAATGAGAGAGAGAGCGAGGTAGAGAGCAAGAGCGAGGTAGAGAGCGAGCGAGGTAGAGAGAGAGCGAGATAGAGAGCACGAGAGCGAGAGAGAGCATGAGAGCGAGGTATAGAGCGAGTGAGAGCGAGGTAGAAAGCAAGGTCGAGAGCGAGAGAGAGCAATAGAGAGCGAATTAGAGAGCAATAGAGAGCGAGAGCAAGGTAGAGAGCGAGAGCGAGGTAGAGAGCGATCACGAGCAAGATAGCAAGTTAGAGAGTGAGAGCGCAAGATAGAGAGCGAGAGAGATATAGATAGAGAGTGAGTGTGAGGTAGAGAGCGAGAGCAAGATAGAGAGCAAGGTAGAGAACAAGGTAGAGAACAAGATAGAGAGCGAGGTAGAGAGCAAGAGCGAGGTAGAGAGCAAGAGCGAGAGCGAGGTAAAGAGCAAGGTAGAGAGCAAGTGAGGTAGAGGGCGAGGTAGAGAGCGAGCGAGATATAGAGAGTGAAAGCGAGATAGAGAGCGAGCGAGCGTAGCGAATGATAGAGGGCGAGAGTGAGGTAGAAAGCGAGGTAGAGAGCGAGAGCGAGGCAGAGAGCGAGAGAGTGAGATAGAAAGCAAGCGAGAGCGAGTGCGAGGTAGACAGCAAGAGCAAGAGATAGAGCGAGGTAGAGAAATAGAGAGTGATAGAGAGCGAGGTAGAGTGAGAGCAAGGTAGAGAGCGATAGCGAGTGAGATAGCAAATTATAGAGCGCGAGCGAGAGCGCGAGAGAGCGCGAGAGAGAGCGTGAGAGAGAGCGATAGCAAGGTAGAGTGAGAGCGAGGTAGAGAGCGAGCGAGATAGCAAATTAGAGAGCGAGAGTGCAAAATAGAGAGCGAGAGCGAGAGAGATATAGATAGAGAGTGAGGTAGAGTGTGATAGCAAGAGCAAGAGTGAACGAGATAGCAAGATAGATAGCGAGAGAGCGATATCCAGAGCGATATCCAGAGCGAGATAGAGATATAGGTAGAGAGCGATAGAGAGCGAGCGAGAGAGTGAGAGAAAGCGAGATAGAGAGCGAGATAGAAAGCTAGATTGACATAGAGAGCGAGATAGAGGTAGAGAGTGAGCCAGAGAGCGGGAGTGAGATAGAGAATGAGCAAGATAGAGAGAGAGCGAGAGCGAGGTAGAGAGAGAGAGAGAGAGCGAGATAGAGAGCGAGCGAGAGAGAGAAAGTAGCACAATCATCAGATTGCAGCAAAGTATTATGGGTTGCACCAGATAAAGAGAGGACAGAGGAAGAGAAGGGCGGTCATTATATGTACACCACAACACACTGCTGAGACTTACTTCTCTCCCTCAGCCATTGGTGTCAGACACAGACCAGATTACTTCTCTGCAGGGACGTTCTGCTCCACCAGGCAATCTCAACACAATCATGCGGCCGGTAGTGACAGTGGTTCCCTGTAGCGCTTCATTAATAGCTGGTGTAAAAGGGGAAGTTATGATGAGCTACTGTAAAGTGGGTTTAGCAAACCATTGTATGCTTAACCCAAGTAGATCATGTTAAATTAATCACCTATTGTTTATTCTGTCTGTCTGTCTGTCTGTGTGTCTGCCTGTCTGTGTGTCTGTCTGTCTGTCTTTTTGTCTGTATACAGTATATATTACCTGCCTCACCGACAAATTTTCCCAAAGTGTATTCTCACTCCATCTGAAGTGACGCTCAGTGGCCACCTCTGGGTGAGGAAGAAACAGATCATTCTTCTTTGACACTCAGGTCACCTAACTACATGTAAATTAAGTACAGTATTACAACAAAAAGGATGACTGTTGTTTGGGTTTCCTTCTCACCATTCATGTTGACGTTCAGTTTCTCGACTGATACTCAATCTGAGAAGGATTGTCTGCATTAGTCAAAGCCTCCCCAACACACCTGAGAGGATGAGGTGTATTTGAAAGGATATATGGGGGAAAATACCAGAATACTATTACAACAGAGTGAAAGGTATGGATTCAGAAAATAAGTACTGTACCGTAGTTACAACATGAGCAATAGGCCCCATCGGAGGAGGGGCCTAAAGTTTAACTGTGTGCATGAAGCAAAATAATCATTTAAGCATATTTTACAGAGCGGGGAAAGAAAGACTAGCCAAGAAATGTCATTTGAAATGGCTGACAGGCACTTACATGTTGCACTCCCCCTGTCCTTTCAAATGCACTGCAACCTCATAGCTTTGGATTCATAGACAGTTCAATCATCTTGTCTGTATCCATCAAACACCTAAACCCCTCAATGGTTTACGAGGAATAGAAATTCATTAGCAAGTCAGAAGTCTCTTATAGTCAGTTTGTAGCCCAACGTCAGCAAATGTAAGGATACCATGTTGTGTGGGCTACATAAGCATAAGTCATGTAAATTGCGCTGGCACTGACACAAACTGTAAACAGTTTCATAAACGTAGGGATTAGAGCAAGCATAATAAAGACACCTGGAATAGTTTAACTCGTAAACACCACACAGGAAGCACAGGAGACAGGAACCGCGCAGCATCAGAGGAAAGTAGCGAAGCGTTAAGATAAACGTATATATATTGGCAATGACACAGAAAAAGAGGACATTCAGCCTAATCTCCAGAGCTTTTTTTCCCCTGAATTGAGCCAATTTTTTGTCAGAGGGTTTCCTGGCAACAAATAGGGTAAATCATGGCCAATAGCCCTCCCGTCTCTCAACAGCTGTACTGACTATGCAGAATAAGTCAGCATGTTACTCCTGCTTGGCTGGGCCCGTTTTACACGCATCATCTAAATTACTGTCAGGGGAGACAGCACTACAGAGAGATAGGCCTGTGTCCCAAATGGCACCCAATTCCCTATATAGTATGCTAAATAGGGAATGGGGTGCCATTTGTGACACAGGCAAGGCTGAAGTGAAGGACGGCTAGTGTAATCTTAGTAGAAAAAATAACATTTCATTGCCCACTCTTACTTGGCTTGTCCCTGGTCTCCAGGGAGGGAGAGGGAGAGCAGGCATGCCGCAGAGGAGAACTGGATGGCCATCAGAGAGAAAGATGGCCTGGGGCAGGCTGGGCAGTGAGAGAGAGAGAGAGAGAGGCTTAGGGTTGAGTCCCAAATGGCACCCTATTCGCATTTGGGCCCTGGCCAAAAGTAGTGCACTACAGTATATAGGGAACAGGGTGCCATTAGGGACTCAGTTGAGGGTTATGCCTGGGTGGAAGAACCCTTGGACACAAGGTTGTGTGATTCATAGCTCTGAATTCTCCTCTTTGGCCTTTACTCTCCACATCTGCAGGTTAGCATTTTCTGTCATGAATGTTGTTCTGGAGGCAGCTCTGTAGAGTGGTCACTAGCTGACAGCCACAAAGTCATAAAATCTTATTTTAAACCTAACCCCAACCACACTGCTAACCTTAATGCATAACCTTAAATTAAAAAACAAAAAGCAAATGTTTCATACATTTTTACTGGCATCTGGCCCATCTAGCAGAAATCTCTCAGTTCTGCCTCAAAGAAAAGACTCATCCCAATAAACATCAACCTGCTCCAGATCTCTCTCTCTCTCTTTGTCCACACAGAAGTGTGCGTGTGGAGAACGATGGCCCTATCTCCTGGTTTAATAAGGGACTGACATTGCTGCTAACATTTGCCCTCTATTAAATCAAAATTAGATTTTGATTTAATGATGATCACGTACCCACACAGATGAATAACAAATCATGTCACCTCCTTCAAATCACATCATCACATTAGAACAATAACCTCATACACAGTGTTTGTGCTTCATGTGAATGATATCCACCGGATCAGGCCATGTACAGCAGGGATACTCCAAACATACTGGATGTGTCCCAAATTATACCCTATCCTCTAATGTACATAGTGCAGTACGTTTGACCAGAGCGCGACTAGTACACTATATAGGGAACAGGGTTCACAGGCCTTTGACCTCCAGGTGTTAACTCAACGGACAAAGTAGAAAATATATTAAAGTAACCACAAGTAATCCTGCCTTGTTTCCCTTCATGTCACCCTGTGTTTTCCTTTTGATTTCCTCCATTAAAATCCCGGCGCAGCATTTCTCAGATCCTGCATCTCTCCCAGTTATAATGCAACAAGGTCTACTGTGTTTTTCATCCTCTACCCCAACCCCAAGGGATAAAATAGTATTTAAAAAAAATCAAAACAGACCAATTCCCTGAACAGAGAGCCACTAAGCCTATTCAGCAGCAGCATACTGTCATGACGTTTCCCTGTTGGTGAGGTTTGTGACCCTCATAAATACATTTCCCCATTTTCTCTCTCTGCTCTACAGAGTCTTGGAAAGCCCTTTGTTAACATAGAGAGAATGGTAACATCAAAAGGTTGGGGAAATAGGACAATCTTTATGTAATCTAACCACTTAGATTGTCCATTGAATATGATGTCAGATCAGTTGTCGTCTGAGACATTATTACTGATGGGGCGGAAGGTAGCCAAGTGGTTAGAGCACTGGACTGGTAACCGAAAGGTTTCAAGATTGAATCCCCAAGCTGAGAAGGTAAAAATCTGTCGTTCTGCCCTGAACAAGGCAGTTAACCCATTGCTCCTAGGCAGTCATTGAAAATAAGAATTTGTTCTTAACTGACTTGCCTCGTTAAATAAAGGTAAAATAAATGTTAAGACGACATAAACCGTATCTTGGAAAGTCTACATATTCTAGTTATCAGATTCACATGGAATTGTTGTGCAATTTACATGTTTAAATATGAAACTATTTGTGAAAAGATTAAATGTAATTTTAGTTTTTAAAATAATAGAATTGTTTTCATAAGTAAAATATGCTCAATCAGTGGCCATGCCCATGTGAATACCCATTGGTTGGAAATGATGAACCAACCCCTTTTCTACACTTCTATAAGAGCCCCCGTGACTCAATTCACGACTTGACCTCTGGTTGTGAATGGTTGAATGACTACAACCTAATGAAATGAACAGTGTTCCCGATGACATGAGGACTGATGTCAATACATTTAGAAGGGCGAATTTCACATGGGAAGGATGAATTTCGACTATACCAGCCCGAATATGGCATGAGTTTATAGTATGGCAACATGGTATGAACTTTGAACTCTTATTCACTAAAGAAGGGATACATCCTAGACGTCGAGATATAAGCAGAAGCTGTAAACGTGCCTGGCCTAGGAAAGGATGGACAATCTCTTCAGAACGACAGGGTACTACAATGTATTAGTTCTACCACATGACAATGGTACTACAACATATCTGTTCTACCACAAGACGACAGGCTACAACGTATCCACCCAGAAATATTATTCAAACGACAAGGGAGCTCTCTGCTGGGCAACCCAGCATTCCATCTTTGACCAATCTATCGAAGCGCAGCTTAGAGTAAACATATTTCTTGCCTTTTCCTTTTCCGAATGGGCGGTTATTTAGAATGCATAAGTGTAACGGTTTTCTTCTGGTGAAGGAGAGGCGGACCAAAATGCAGCGTGGTTATAATTCACGGTTCTTTAATAATGAAACCATACACAAATAAACTACAAAAACAAGAAATGTGAAAACCCGAAACAGTCCCGTGTGGTACAAACACTGACACAGGAGACAACCACCCAAAAAACCCAACACAAACCAGGCTACCTAAATATGGTTCCCAATCAGAGACAATGACTAACACCTGCCTCTGATTGAGAAACATATCAGGCCAAACATAGAAATAGACAAACTAGACATGTAACATAGCATGCCCACTCAGATCACACCCTGACCAAACAAAACATAGAAACATACAAAGCAAACTATGGTCAGGGTGTAACAATAAGATTCTGTATTTACAATAGCATAGCTTCATAAGGTCCGATAGAGACCCAATCCTTTTGTTCCTCAGTCTTCCTGCACCTTCATTAAAACCCAACCCCCGTTCTTTGTGTAACCAGCTGTCATATCGGTTTTGTCCGCTAGGGACGTTTTCTTTTATGACATAATTAGTAATCAATGTATGATCCATCCTGTGTATATGTAATTCTGTATGATTAGTTAGGTATTTAGTAAATTTTGTATTGCAGATTCAACTTGTTAGCCAGGGTTCGTGAAGATAACCAATAATTTTACGACGTTCAGATGAGACTGAATAAGGTGACGATTAATAATTGACTGCTATTGATATAAAAGATAACCAAGGTCTTTAAGAGTTTATTCAGAAGACAACAGCTCTATAAACATTATTCCGTGGTGCCCCGGCTTCCTACTTAATTACATTTACATGATTAGTTTAATCAGTTAATATTAATTACAGAGAATTGATTTGATAAAATAGCATGTCATATATCACTTAATCAATAGTAAAGACACAACAATACCCACTTAACATTAGAACACAATGCCAGGTTTCTGCTGCTCATCCTAATATTATGGTAAAACAAATATAGAATGTGAAGCATTTTATGTAACAGCCTTCCTGGACCACAGGAAGAGTAGCTGCTGCTAATGGGGATCCTAAATACAAATGCAAATGTTCCTGCTGTATGCCATTACTCCAGCTATACTACTTTTTTAACCTTAATGGCACCTGTTTGAACTTGTTATCAGTATAAAAGACACCTGTCCACAACCTCAAACAGTCACACTCCAAACTCCACTATGGCCAAGACCAACGAGCTGTCAAAGGACACCAGAAACAAAATTGTAGACCTGCACCAGGCTGGGAAGACTGAATCTGCAATAGGTAAGCAGCTTGGTTTGAAGAAATCAACTGTGGGAGCAATTATTAGGAAATGGAAGACATACAAGACCACTGATAATCTCCCTCGATCCTGGGCTCCACGCAAGATCTCACCCCGTGGGGTCAAAATGATCACAAGACCGGTGAGCAATAATCCCAGAACCTCACGGGGGGACCTAGTGAATGACCTGCAGAGAGCTGGGACCAAAGTAACAAAGCCTACCATCAGTAACACACTACGCCGCCAGGGACTCAAATCCTGCAGTGCCAGACGTGTCCCCCTGCTTAAGCCAGTACATGTCCAGGCCCATCTGAAGTTTGCTAGAGAGCATTTGGATGATCCAGAAGAAGATTTGGAAAATGTCATATGGTCAGATGAAATCAAAATATAACTTTTTGGTAAAAACTCAACTCGTCGTGTTTGGAGGACAAAGAATGCTGAGTTGCATCCAAAGAACACCAACCTACTGTGAAGCATGGGGTGGAAACATCATGCTTTGGGGCTGTTTTTCTGCAAAGGGACCAGGACGACTGATCCGTGTAAAGGAAAGAATGAATGGGGCCATGTATCGTGAGATTTTGAGTGAAAACCTCCTTCCATCAGCAAGGGCATTGAAGATGAAACGTGGCTGGGTCTTTCAGCAAGACAATGATCCCAAACACACCGCCCGGGCAACGAAGGAGTGGCTTTATAAGAAGCATTTCAAGGTCCTGGAGTGGCCTCGCCAGTCTCCAGATCTCAACCCCATAGAAAATCTTTGGAGAGAGTTGAAAGTCTGTGTTTCCCAGCAACAGCCCCAAAACATCACTGCTCTAGAGGAGATCTGCATGGAGGAATGGGCCAAAATACCAGTAACAGTGTGTGAAAACCTTGTGAAGACTTACAGAAAACATTTGACCTCTGTCATTGCCAACAAAGGGTATATAACAAAGTATTGAGATAAACTTTTGTTATTGACCAAATACTTATTTTCCACCATAATTTGCAAATAAATTCATTACAAATCCTACAATGTGATTTTATGGATTTTTTTCTCATTTTGTCTGTCATAGTTGAAGTGTACCTATGATGAAAATTACAGGCCTCTCTCATATTTTTAAGTGGGAGAAATTGCACAATTGGTGGCTGACTAAATCCTTTTTTGCCCCACTGTAATTGACAGATTAGGATAGAAAACACTCTAAAGTTTCCAAAACTGATATTGCAGCCGAAACCCTGAGGAAAATCCAATCAGGAAGTGCCTCTTATTTTGAAACCCTTCTGTTCCTATGCATGTCTATCCTCCATTTAAAAGGATATCAACCAGATTCCTTTTTCTCTGGCTTCCCTAAGGTGTCAACAGTCTTTAGACATAGTTTCAGGCTTTTATTTTGAAAAATGAGCGTGAAAGATCACATTGCGTAAGTGGATAGGTGGGGGCTCTCAGAGTGAATTTTTGCACTACAGAGTAAAGCCTCCATTGTTCCTCCCACTGTTATTGAAAAACCTAAACACTCGTTTGATATATTATCAAATATATATTTTAAAAACTACCTGAGGAATGATTATAAAAAACGTTTGACATGTTTCTGTGGACATTATGAAGACTATTTGGAATTTCCGTTTGCGTTGTCGTGACCGCTCTTTCCTGTGGATTTCTGAACATAACGCGACAAACAAATGTCGGTATTTTGGGTATAAAAATAATCTTTATGGAACAAAAGGAACATTTATTGTGTAACTGGGAGTCTCGTGAGTGAAAACATCTGAAGATCATCAAAGATAAACAGTTCATTTGATTGCTTTTCTGATTTTCGTGACCAAGCTTCCTGATGCTAAGTGTACATAATGCTATGTTAGGCTATCGATAAACTTACACAACTGCTTGGATTGCTTTCGCTGTGAAGCATAATTTCAACATCTGAGACGACAGTTGGATTAACAAAGGGCTAAACTGTGTTTTCCAATATTGCACTTGTGATTTCATGAATATTAATATTTTTTTTAAATATTTTTTGACTGTAATTCAGCGGTTGCTGACGAAAATGATCCCGTGACAGGGATGGGTAGCGTCAAGAAGTTAACAAATCAAACAGATTTCTCAGAAATGAAACATCTTAGTCTGAGTTGAAGGCTATTGACATTCAGCAAGACAGGAACTGTCACGCCCGGATCTGTTTCACCTGTCTTGGTGATTGACACCTCCTGTTTTCCCCACTAGTCCCCAGGGTATTTATCCCAATGTTTCCTGTCTCTCTGTGCCAGTTCATCTTGTTTTGCCAAGTCAACCAGCGTTTCTTCTAGCTCCTATTTTTCCCAGTCTCTGTTTTTCCTTAGACCTCCTGGTTTTGACCCTTGCCTGTCCTGACGCTGAATCCACCTGCCTGACCACTCTGCCTGACCACTCTGCCTGTTCTGACCTCGAGCCTGCCTATCCCCTGGTACTGTTTGGACACTGACCTGGTTTATGAACTCTCGCCTGTCCTCTTGAACTGCCTTTTGCCTACCCCTTTTGGTGTAATAAATATCAGAGCTCAACCATCTGCCTCCCGTGTCTGCATTTGGGTCTCGCCTTGTGCCCTTAAAGGAAAATCACGAACAATAATAATATTGCAGAAAAACATACATTTTCTATTTTCAGAACGTGAGAGGCAGCCGATTCTCAGCCTCATTAGTTATTTATGGCCTCTGACGTCCGAACATCTGGTCATTCACTGCAAATAGTCCACGGATCACTGAAGCCGCTTGCATCACACCATAGAAATGTGCCCCTGAGCTTTTTGGAAATCACAGCTACACAGCTACACATTTACTGCAGCTCTGCTCTACTGCACCCAACTGCTCCGTTGATCAGCAGTCGTTCAAGGTGTTCGTGCTGTGGATTTTGCTACAGCTACACACCACATACACTGGAAATTATGCAGTACAATGTCGATCTTTATGTTAATAATAATACACTCATCTTTTAAAGTAATTGTGTGTTTGGGAGGAAGGGATGGGTAAACAATGTTGCATTGTTGCAGATAGAGAGATAATGTTGATCATGATCATATTCATTTCTGTATCTCTCTGAACATTTCACACCATATAAAAAGCCACAGCTGGACTAACTCTGACCAAGCTGCTTAAAAATGCACACACCTTACAAGCGCTGCAAACATGACCATTCTTGAAGAAATGGGGGAACTTGGAAGTTAAAACACAAGGGTGTTAAGATTTACCTCTCTGAGCAACTTCACTAGCCAAATCTCCCAAAAGCAAGAAATTATTTTATTTTTGGGGGGTGGATCAGCTTTAATATTGCAAATAGACTGTGGCTTCTATCAATGTAATTGTCTGCATCATTTCCAATCACCCATATATTTTAAATATATACAGAGCCAGTAAAAGGTTTGGACACACCTACTCTTTCCAGGGTTTTTCTTTATTTGTACTATTTTCTACATTGTAGAATAATAGTGAAGACAAATCAAAATATATTTGGATTTGTTTAACACTCTTTTGGTTCCTACATGATTCCATGTGTGTTATTTCATATTTTTGTTGTCTCACTATTATTCTACAATGTAGAAAATAGTAAAAATAAAGAAACACTTGACTGAGTATGCGTCCAAACTTTTGACTGATATTGTATATATAAAAACATCCTACATATCTTAATGTCCACAACTAACAAATAATATGCGTAATGTAGGCACTTCATTTTGGGAAACGATTATTATTCATCCTAGGAAGAAGCAGGTGAAAGCAGCTGCGGTCATCCCCCTCTTCAAAGGGGGGGACACTCTAGACCCAAACTGCTACAGACCTATATCTATCCTACCCTGCCTTTATAAGGTCTTCGAAATCCAAGTCTACAAACAGATTACCGACCATTTCGAATCCCACCGCACCTTCTCCGCTATGCAATCTGGTTTCAGAGCTGGTCATGGTGCACCTCAGCCACGCTCAAGGTCCTAAACGTTATCTTAACCACCATCGATAAGAAACAATACTGTGCCTGGCCGTCTCTATAGGGGTGCCACAGGGTTCAATTCTTGGGCCGACTCTTCTCTGTATACATCAATGATGTTGCTCTTGCTGCAGGTGAGTCTCTGATCCACCTCTACGCAGATGACACCATTATGTATACTTCTGGCTCTTCTTTGGACACTGTGTTAACAACCCTCCAGACGAGCTTCAATGCTATACAACTCTCCTTCCGTGGCCTCCAACTGCTCTTAAATACAAGTAAAACTAAATGCATGCTTTTCAACCGAACGCTGCCTGTACCTGCCCGCCCGTCCAGCATCACCACTCTGGACGGTTCTGACTTAGAATATGTGGACAACTACAAATACCTAGGTGTCTGGTTAGACTGTAAACTCTCCTTCCAGACTCACATCAAACATCTCCAATCCAAAGTTAAATCTAGAATTGGCTTCCTATTTTGCAACAAAGCATCCTTCACTCATGCTGCCAAACATACCCTCGTAAAACTGACCATCCTACCGATTCTCGACATTAGCGATGTCATTTACAAAATAGCCTCCAATACCCTACTCAATAAATTGGATGCAGTCTATCACAGTGTCATTTGTTTTGTCACCAAAGCCCCATATACTACCCACCACTGAGACCTGTACGCTCTCGTTCGCTGGCCCTCGCTTCATACTCGTCGCCAAACCCACTGGCTCCAGGTCATCTACAAGACCCTGCTAGGTAAAATCCCCCGTTATCTCAGCTTGCTGGTCACCATAGCAGCACCCACCTGTAGCACACGCTCCAGCAGGTATCTCTCTCTGGTACCCCCAAAACAAATTCCTCCTTTGGCCACTTCTCCTTCCAGTTCTCTGCTGCCAATGACTGGAACGAACTTCAAAAATCTCTGAAACTGGAAACACTTATCTCCCTCACTAGCTTTAAGCACCAGCTATCAGAGCAGCTCACAGATTACTGCACCTGTATATAGCCCATCTATAATTTAGCCCAAACAACTACCTCTTCCCCTTCTGTATTTACTTATTTATTTATTCATTTTGCTCCATTGCACCCCATTATTTATATTTCTACTTTGCATATTCTTCCACTGCAAATCTACCATTCCAGTGTTTTACTTGCTATATTGTATTTACTTTGCCACCATGGCCTTTTTTTGCCTTTACCTCCCTTATCTCACCTCATTTGCTCACATTGTATATAGACTTATTTTTCTATTGTATTATTGACTGTATGTTTGTTTTACTCCATGTGTAACTCTGTGTTGTTGTATGTGTCGAACTACTTAGCTTTATCTTGTCCAGGTCGCAATTGTAAATGAGAACTTGTTCTCAACTAGCCTACCTGGTTAAATAAAAAAAAAATAAAAGAGGTTCATGTTTCGACTGCAAGCTTGCCCAGTTTGAATCAGCTTAGGAGGTCTAAGAAATCGAAACTGTTCTTAAAAAACAGATGAGCCTCTTGTTATGAAGGAAAATTCCTAACTAAGGATAATTCCGAACTAAAGAGAAATCCTAAGTAAAATACAAAGGTTAACATAACTCAAAGTATTGAATGAATGAGGACTTGTTATAAAATGAGGACTTGTTATAAAATGAGGACGTGTTATAAATGAGGACGTGTTATAAATGAGGGCGTGTTATAAATGAGAACTTGCTATAAAATGAGGGCGTGTTATAAATGAGGACGTGTTAAAAATGAGGACGTGTTATAAATGAGGATGTGTTATAAATGAGGACGTGTTATAAAATGAGGACGTGTTATAAATGAGGACGTGTTATAAAATGAGGACGTGTTATAAATGAGGACGTGTTATAAATGAGGACGTGATATTAAATGAGGACGTGTTATAAATGAGGATGTGTTATAAATGAGGACGTGTTATAAAATGAGGACGTTTTACAAATGAGTACGTGTTATAAATGAGGACGTGTTATAAATGAGGACGTTGTCATGCCCTGGTTGAAGTATGTATGTTTGTCTTCATTTATTTGGTCAGGCCAGGGTGTGACATGGGTTTATTTTGTGGTGTGTTTTTGTATTGGGGTTTTAGTAGGTATTGGGATTGTAGCTGAGTAGGGTTGTCTATGAGAGTCTATGGTTGCCTTGAGGCGGTTCTTAATCAGAGGCAGGTGATTTTCGTTGTCTCTGATTGGGAACCATATTTAGGCAGCCATATTCTTTCAGTGTTTCGTGGGTGATTGTTCCTGTCTTTGTGTTTGCACCAGATAGGGCTTTTTCAATTTTCACATTTCATTATTTTGTAGTTTCTGCATGTATAATTTTTTCCTTCATTAAAATATATCATGAATCATCATCACGCTGCATTTTGGTCCGATCCTTGTTCCACCTCTTCGTCAGAGGAGGAGATAGAAGAGAGCCGTTATAGAATCACCCACCACAACAGGACCAAGTGGCGTGGTAACAGGCAACAGCAGCAGCAGGAGCAGCGCGACAAGAATTTCTGGACTTGGGAGGAAATCCTCGACGGGAGAGGACCCTGGGCTAAACCAGGGGAGTGTAGCCGCACCAAGGTGCAGCGAGAGAAGGACTGGACATGGGAGGACGAACTGGACGGTGAAGGACCTTGGGCTCAGCCTGGAGAATATCGCCACCCCAAGGAAGAGCTGGAGGCGCCGAAAGCGGAGAGGCGCTGGTATGAGGAGGCAGCACGGCGACGCGGATGGAAGCCTGAGAGTCAGCCCCAAAAATGTCTTGGGGGGGAGGCTCACAGGGAGTATGGTTATGCCAGGTAGGAGACCTGCGCAAACTCCCTGTGCTTACCGGGGGGTTAGAGAGACCGGGCAGGCACCGTGTTATGCTATGGAGCACACGGTGTCTCCAGTGCGGGTGCATAGCCCGGGGGGGTACATACCAGCTCTTCGTATTGGCCGGGCTAGAGTGGGCATCGAGCCAGGTAAGGTTGGGCAGGCTTGGTGCTCAAGAGCTCCAGTGCGCCTGCACGGTCCGGTCTATCCAGAGCCACCTCCACACACCAGTCCTCCGGTGGCAGCTCCCCGCACCAGGCTTCCTGTGCGTGTTCTCGGTCCAGTCCCACCAGTGCCAGCACCACGCATCAGGCCTACAGTGCGCCTCGCCTCTCCAGCGCTGCCGGAGTCTCCCGCCTGTTCAGCGCTGCCAGAGCCTTCCTCCTCTACAGCACTGCTGGAGTCTCCTGCCTGTTTAGTGCAACCAGAGCTGCCAGCCTGCATGGAGCAGCCTGAGCTGTCAGTCTGCATAGAGCAGCCTGAGCTGTCAGTCTGCATGGAGCAGCCAGAGCTGCCAGTCTGCATGGAGCAGCCAGAGCTGCCAGTCTGCATGCAGCAGCCAGAGCTGTCAGTCTGCATGGAGCAGCCAGAGCTGCCAGTCTGCATGGAGCAGCCAGAGCTGCCAGTTTGCATGGAGCTGCCAGTTTGCATGGAGCTGCCAGTCTGCATAGAGCAGCCAGAGCTGCCAGTCTGCATGGAGCAGCCAGAGCTGCCAGTCTGCATGGAGCAGCCAGAGCTGTCAGTCTGCATGGAGCAGCCAGAGCTGCCAGTCTGCATGGAGCAGCCAGAGCAGCCAGGATCCGCCAGTCAGCCAGGATCCGCCAGTCAGCCATGATCTTCCAGATCCGCCAGTCAGCCATGATCTTCCAGATCTGCCAGTCAGCCAGACTCTTCCAGATCTGCCAGTCAGCTAGACTCTTCCAGATCTGCCAGTCACCCTGACACTTCCAGATCCGCCAGTCAACCAGACACTTCCAGATCAGCCAGGATCTGCCGGAGCCAACTACCTGCCTGAGCTTCCTCTCAGTGCTGAGCTTCCTCTCAGAGCTGGGCTTCCTCTCAGTGCTGAGCTTCCTCTCAGTGCTGAGCTTCCCCTCAGTGCTGAGCTTCCCCTCAGTGCTGAGCTTCCCCTCAGTGCTGAGCTGCCCCTCAGTCCCGAGCTACCCCTCAGTCCCGAGCTGCCCCTCAGTCCCAGGCTTCCCCTCAGTCCCGAGCTGCCCCTCAGTCCCGAGCTGCCCCTCAGTCCAGTGGGGTTCTGGGTGAGGACTACTTGGCCATGGTCGGCGGCGAGGGTGGACTATCCTAGTACGCGAGGGGGAGGAATTAAGACATTGATGGAGTGGGGTCCACGTCCCGAACCGGAGCCGCCACCATGGACAGATGCCCACCCGGACCCACCCTATAGTTTTTTCCTTCATTAAAATATATCATGAATCATCATCACGCTGCATTTTGGTCCGATCCTTGTTCCACCTCTTCGTCAGAGGAGGAGATAGAAGAGAGCCATTACAGACATGTTATAAAATGAGGACGTGTTATAAAATGAGGACGTGTTATAAATGAGGACGTGTTATAAATGAGGACGTGTTATAAAATAAGGACGTGTTATAAATGAGGACGTGTTATAAATGAGGACGTGTTATAAATGAGGACGTGTTATAAAATAAGGACGTGTTATAAATGAGGACGTGTTATAAAATAAGGACGTGTTATAAATGAGGACGTGTTATAAATGAGGACGTGTTATAAATGAGGACGTGTTATAAATGAGGACGTGTTATAAATGAGGACGTGTTATAAAATAAGGACGTGTTATAAATGAGGACGTGTTATAAATGAGGACGTGTTATAAATGAGGACGTGTTATAAATGAGGACGTGTTATAAATGAGGACGTGTTATAAAATAAGGACGTGTTATAAATGAGGACGTGTTATAAATGAGGACGTGTTATAAATGAGGACGTGTTATAAAATGAGGACAAGTTATAAACGAGGACTTGTTAACCGTCATCATCAAAATGTATTAAAAAGGTAAAATAATTATTAAAGAATAATGAGACCTTGTAATTTAATAACGTATAAGGTGTCATGGCACAAACATATTGGGCTAAGTAGAAAGAGTGGAAAATGTGTCCGCTATTTTAGACAAGCAGAGCACTACACACATGTTTCAGTGAATTTTTTAAACGGGGGTTGCTTATATAATGATGAATCTCCACCATTGCCTTAAACTAACATTGAGAAAATGGGCTCACACCCAGCAAACCCTATTTAATGCCACTGCTTTAGGCTACTGACGATCAATACCTCAGAGATCTGGTTATAAAATAACCATATACCATGTACTTTCTTTTTATTTGCAATACAACACAGTGAGTATGGATTTTATTCATGACTTTCATTATGTGGAGCACAGCACCCGTTTTTGTTTTACGTTCAACCATTCCTGTTATGAATGACCATGCAGAGCTTTATGTAACATATGCCTTCTACTTGAACATTGGACAGTCCCACTCTCTGCCATGTCCCATGCTTCATCATGTCAGGCAAAGCTACACAACCTTTTCACAGGTCATCATTGTAAATAAGAATATGTTCTAAATTGATTTACCTGTATAAATACAAAATATACAGGTATAAACAGTATATTCACGCTAAGATTTTGTCAAACGTCTAAGTCTGTTATTAAGTAGGCGTATAGATCAACTGCTCAGCCTACATTTACCACTTCATATTAACTAGGCAACTTTTAATTTAAAATGTTTCAACTCGCTAGTCTGTTGAGCCCTCTCCTGCTAGATTGAACAATATGCATCTTCTAGCGATCTATTGATAGGATAGATACACACGGCGAGGCAGGGCTTAACGTGACCACACCCCCGAACAGGGTAAAACCGTAGGGTACTCCCGTTACTCCTATGTTAAATTGCTTAATTTACTCAACCTGACAATGGCTGTTTTATGATTTTTTATCATTCTATAAACATTTTGGATATGCTTGGTAGGTTGTTTTCAACATACTTCCATGTTGTCTTAAAATCCTTCTGGTCCTTCTGGGTGGTCCTTCTGTGGCTCAGTTGGTAGAGCATGGCGCTTGTAACGCCAGGGTAGTGGGTTCGATTCCCGGGACCACCCATACGTAGAATGTATGCACACATGACTGTAAGTCGCTTTGGATAAAAGCGTCAGCTAAATGGCATATATTATTATTATTATTATAAATCAACTACATAATTTCTAAAAACACTAATTCTAAACGTAAAAATGTTAACATGAATAGATTGACTGTCTTATGGAATGTACGTCATGATTATCAGCCAAAGAGACAATTCCAACTGAATTTGAACTATCTAGCTAACCCTGCTTTTAAGATGCCAGTACGCTGTTGCATACCATTTTGCAGTGGTGGAAAAAGTACCCAATTGTCATACTTGAGTAAAAGTATGGTGTCCCCCTCTTCAAAGGGGGAGACACTCTAGACCCAAACTGCTACAGACCTATTGTCACGCCCTGGTCTAAGTATTTTGTGTTTTTCTTCATGTATTGGGTCAGGCCAGGGTGTGGCATGGAGTTTTTGTATTGTGGTGTGTTTTGTCTTGGGGTTTTGGTGTGTATGTATTTGGGATTGTAGCTAGTGGGGTTATCTAGCAAAGTCTATGGCTGTCTGGAGTGGTTCTCAATCAGAGGCAGGTGCTTATCGTTGTCTCTGATTGGGAACCATATTTAGGCAGCCATATTTTTTTGGTTGTATTGTGGGTGATTGTCCTGAGTGTCTTGACGTCCACCAGTACCAGCACCACGCATCAGGCCTATAGTGCGCCTCGCCTCTCCTGCGCTGCCGGAGTCTCCCGCCTGTCCGGCGCCGCTGCCGGAGTCTCCCGCCTGTCCGGCGCCGCTGCCGGAGTCTCCCGCCTGTCCGGCGCCAGAGCCCCTCAGCCCAGAGGCGCCAGAGCCCCTCTGCCCAGCGCCGCCAGTCTGCCCAGCGCCGCCAGTCTGCCCAGCGTCGCCAGTCTGTCAGGATCAGTTAGATCCACCAGTCAACCAGGATCCACCAGTCTGCCAGGATCCGCCAGAAGTGCCAGTCAGCCAGAAGTGCCCGTCGGCCAGGATCCGCCAGTCGGCCAGGATCTGCCAGTCGGCCAGGATCCGCCAGTCGGCCAGGATCCGCCAGTCGGCCAGGATCCGCCAGTCGGCCAGGATCCGCCAGTCGGCCAGGATCCGCCAGTCTGCCAGGATCCGCCAGTCTGCCAGGATCCGCCAGTCTGCCAGGATCCGCCAGTCAGCCAGGATCCGCCAGTCAGCCAGGATCCGCCAGATCTGCTAGTCAGCCAGGATCCTCCAGAAGTGCCCGTCGGCCAGGATCTGCCAGTCGGCCAGGATCTGCCAGTCGGCCAGGATCTGCCAGTCAGCCAGGATCCGCCAGTCAGCCAGGATCCGCCAGTCAGCCAGGATCCGCCAGTCAGCCAGGATCCGCCAGTCAGCCAGGATCTGCCAGATCTGCTAGTCAGCCAGGATCCGCCAGTCAGCCAGGATCTGCCGGAACCACCAGCAAGCCAGGATCTGGTAGATCCATCAACCTGCCTGAGCTTCCTCTCACTCCTGAGCTTTCTCTCACTCCCGAGCTTTCTCTCACTCCCGAGCTTTCTCTCACTCCCGAGCTTTCTCTCACTCCCGAGCTTTCTCTCACTCCCGAGCTTTCTCTCACTCCCGAGCTTCCCCTCAGTCCCGAGCTGCCTCAGTCCCGAGCTGTCCTTCAGTCCCGATCTGCTCCTCAGTTCAGTGGGGTGAGGACTACTAGGCCATGGTCGGCGACGAGGGTGGTCTATCCAGGGACGCGAGGAGAGGGGACTAAGACATTGACTGAGTGGGTTCCACGTCCCGCGCCGGAGCCACCACCATGGACAGACGCCCACCCGGACCCTCCCTATTGTTTTGAGGTGCGTTCGGGAGTCCGCACCTTAGGGGGGGGGGGGGGTTCTGTCACGCCCTGGTCTAAGTATTTTGTGTTTTTCTTCATGTATTGGGTCAGGCCAGGGTGTGGCATGGAGTTTTTGTATTGTGGTGTGTTTTGTCTTGGGGTTTTGGTGTGTATGTATTTGGGATTGTAGCAAGTTGGGTTATCTAGCAAAGTCTATGGCTGTCTGGAGTGGTTCTCAATCAGAGGCAGGTGCTTATCGTTGTCTCTGATTGGGAACCATATTTAGGCAGCCATATTCTTTGGTTGTATTGTGGGTGATTGTCCTGAGTGTCTTGACGGCCTTATTCTGTGTTAGTTTGCACCAGTTTAGGCTGTTTCGGTTTTCATTACGTTTATTGTTTTGTAGAGTTTGTGTTTTGGATTTGTGTTACATTGTGTGATTAAACATGGATCGCAATATACACGCTGCAGTTTTTTCCGACTCTCCTTCACCACATGAAAACCGTGACACCTATATCTATCCTACCCTGCATCTCTAAGGTCTTCGAAAGCCAAGTTAAACAGATTACTGACCATTTTGAATCACATCTCCGCTATGCAATCTGGTTTCCGAGCTGGTCATGGGTGCACCCAAGCTCCCAGCCAAGCTCAAGGTCCTTAACGATATCATAACCACCATCGATAAGAGATATTACTGTGCACCTGTATTCATAGACCTGGCCAAGGCTTTCGACTCTGTCACTCACCACATTCTTATTGGCAGACTCAACAGCCTTGGTTTATCAAATGCCTCGCCTGGTTCACCAACTACTTCTCTGATAGAGCTCAGTGTGTCAAATCGGAGGGCCTGTTGTCCGGACCTCTGGCAGTCTCAAACAACATTTGTTGTTGTGACAGCCAAGTATGTTAATAAGAACACCAAGGCTGCTGAAAAAGTTTATTGAAAGGACAGAAAAAGTGTCAGTAGTTTGCTAAGGATATTGAGGATATGGCTTATTGCATGGGAGTAATGGGAGTACCCTACTCGGTGGAGGGGTCATGTTAAGCCACGCTTTGCCGTGTGTATCTATAGCCATCTGTCAGTCACAAAGCGAGCGATGAAAGAGAAACGCATCAGAGAGGAAGAGGCGAATCGAGAGGCTTAACTCTCGCCAAAATCTGTACAAAATAAGCACAATGCATTTCATTGGGCTTATTTTGCACCTAAGCTTGTCACCCACCTTCCTACATTTGGGGACAATGACTCCCATTGTTAGGGTGGAGACATGTGCATCTCGTCACTCAAACACACACACACACACACACACACAAACACACACACACACAAATACACAAACACACACAAACACACAAACACACACACACACACACAGTCAAAAGTTTGGACACACCTACTCATTCAACGGTTTTTCTTTCTTTTTCACATTTTCTACATTGTGGAATAATAGTGAAGACATAAATACTATGAAATAACACCTATCCTATATTAATCCAAAAAAAGTATTAAACAAATCAAAATATATTTTTACATTTGAGATTCTTCAAAGTAGCCACCCTTTGCCTTGATTACAGCTTTGCACACTCTTGGCACTTACTCAACCAGCTTCATGAGGTAGTCACCTGGAATGTAGGTGGTCTGGTGGTCTGGTGAATCTAAATTTGAGATTTTTGGTTCCACCCGCCATGTCTTTTTGAGACACAGAGTAGGTGAATGGATGATCTCCGCATGTGTGGTTCCCACCGAGAAGCATGGAGGAGATGTGATGGTGTGGGGGTGCTTTGCTTGTGACACTGTTGGTGATTTATTTAGAATTCAAGGCACACTTAACCAGCATTCTGCAGCGATACGCCATCCCAACTGGTTTGCGCTTAGTGGGACTATAATTTCTTTTTCAACAGGACAATGACCCAAAACACACCCCCAGAGTGGGTAAGAGCTATTTGACTCAAGGAGAGGGATGGAGTGCTGCATCAGATGACCATAGTAGGCTATTTACTGTGCGTCAATTGACAACTGAACAGCATTGGTTGACTAGTTTATAAAAGGTGTCGAACAGACAGAATAAAGTTAATCTCCATCCCTTTGCCATTCAGAAATCATCTTAATGGCATATTCATGGCATGAGGCTAGTAGCATAGCATCTCTCCATTGTATACAGGCGGTTGACGTCAACAACAAATATTCAAATAATGAGATGTATCCACCAATCCAAAAAAAGGATAGGCGGGAGCTAGACAGCCCGTCGTGCCGCTTTGTTGACAACAACTCCCATTGTTAGGGTTGTCAGTATATCCATAAAGTCCATAAAGGTTGGTGTAGCCTACCGAATCGCAGAGTCATTAATTTGGCTCCCTAATTTGCATAGGCTACTGGTAGACAGTAACGGTGCATGGGTAAAATCACTTGGGAAGCCAAGCCCCTGCAAACAAAGCCCTATTAAAACCTATGTTGGGATAATTGCGTTTTTTGCTCTGTAACCTGTTCGTTCACATGCCTTGCCACCGTGATATATAGGCCTAAAGATGAGACAATAAGAAAGTGGCAGAATAAGTTAACCTGTTTGGGGTAGGGGGCAGCATTTTCACTTTTGTATAAATAGCGTGCCCAAACTGAACTGCCTCCTACTCTGTTCCAGATCCTAATATATGCATATTATGAGTAGTATTCGATAGAAAACAATCTGAAGTTTCTAAAACTGTTTGAATCATGTCTGTGAGTATAACAGAACTTATTTAGCAGGCGAAACCTCGAGGACAAACCATTCAGATTTTTTTTATTTTTAAGTCACTGTCTTTTCAATATGTTTTCATGGGGAATCCAAAATTCTAATCGACTTTCCTGCCATTCCTACCACTTCCACTGGCTGTCACCAGTTTGTAGAAATAGGTTGAGGGTTTTCCTTTGTGTAATGAAGAAGTACCATAGCTCAGAACGAACGTCACTTCATGTGTACCTTTTGATAGAGGCACGTAAACCAGAAAAGTAGCGTCAGTTTGTTTTGCTCCTGTATTGAACACAGATCATCCCGTCTTCAATTTGACCGATTATATACGTTTAGAAATACCTAAAGTTGTATTACAAAAGTGGTTTGAAACGTTTTGGCAAATTTTACAGGTAACTTTTGAGATATTTTGTAGCGACGTTGCGTAAATTGGTAGCGGTGTTTTTCTGGATCAAACGCGCCAAATAAATGGACATTTTGGATATACAGTGGGGCAAAAAAGTATTTAGTCAGCCACCAATTGTGCAAGTTCTCCCACTTATAAAGATGAGAGAAGCCTGTAATTTTCATCATAGGGACACTTCAACTATGACAGACAAAATGAGAATTTGTTTTTCCAGAAAATCACATTGTAGGATTTTTTATGAATTTATTTGCAAATTATGGTGGAAAATAAATATTTGGTCAATTACAAAAGTTTATCTCAATACTTTGTTATATACCCTTTGTTGGCAATGACAGAGGTCAAAACGTTACACATTGCCTATCGAATATACAGTGTCTATGGGGTCATATTGCACTTCCTATGGCTTCCACTAGATGTCAACAGTCTTTAGAACCTTGTTTGATGCTTCTAATGTGAAGGAGGGGGGAATGGGAGCTGAATGAGTCAGAGGTCTGCCAGAGTGGCATGAGCTGATCACGCATGCTCACGTGAGAGGTAGCTGCATTCCATCGCATTTCTACAGACAAAGGAATTCTCCGTTTGGAACAATATTGAAGATTTATGTTAAAAACATCCTAAAGATTGATTCTATACTTTGACATGTTTCTACGAACTGTAATATGACTTTTCGTCTGAATTTTCACCTGGACTTGCCCGCGCGTCGTGAGTTTGGAGTGTGTACTAAACGCGTGAACAAAAAGTAGCTATTTGGACATAAATGATGGACTTTATCGAACAAATCAAACATTTATTGTGGAACTAGGATTCCTAGGAGTGCATTCTGGTGAAGATCATCAAAGATAAGTGAATATTTATAATGCTATTTCTGACTTTGATGACTCCACAAAATGGCGGATATCTGTATGGCTTGTTTTGTTGTCTGAGCGCTGTACTCAGATTATTGCATAGTGTGCTTTTTCACTAAAGCTTTTTTGAAATCTGACACAGCGGTTGCATTAAGGAGAAGTGGATCTAAAATTCCATGCAAAACACATGTATCTTTTAGTAATGTTTATTATGAGTATTTCTGTAAATTGATGCGGCTCTCTGAAAAATCACCGGATGTTTTGGAACTACTAAACGTAATGCGCCAATGTAAACTGAGATATTTGGATATAACATGAAGTCCTATGAGTGTCATCTTATGAAGATCATCAAAAGGTTAGTGATTCATTTTATCGCCATTTCTGCTTTTTGTGACTCCTTTCTTTGGCTGGAAAAATGGCTGTGTTTTCCTGTGACTTGGTACTGACCTTACATAATTGTTTGGTGTGCTTTCGTCGTAAAGCCTTTTTGAAATCGGACACTGTGGCTGGATTTACAACAAGTTTATCTTTAAAATGGTGTGAAACAAAAGCGACCTTCACTTTAACTGGCTTTTGTTGAGGTGGGACGCTACCGTCCCTAATATCCCAGAGAGGTTAATCTCAAAAGAAGACAGGTTAAATGTTAAGGTTTAATGTTATCTTACTTAGAAATGAGTCCTGATGATAAAGGCCTAGACAAGATCCAAAACTACTAAAAATACATTTTCAGCAATAAAAATTGCAAAGTTATATATCTACACAATGCCATAATTTATATCCAATCTGGGAGGTAAACTCAATTTTGCTGTGCATTTCAGATGGAGTCAAGACACTAGAAGGGACTAAAGGCACCAAAATAGATAACTCCAGCCCAGGGATGCCTGGCTGTCTACTTTTTCTATTTGGTTGGCAACTCTATGTACTTGTGTAAAACACTTTAGTCTATCCTTCCAAGAGTCTGTTGATGTTTCATTAGAAATAATGTGATTACCAGTCAGAGGTGCTGTGTTGCTCTGTTTCAAGGTAAATACACTCACACAAGCTGGGCCAAGGTTCATGGTTTTGCTGTAAGGCGCTCCGTGTACCGTGTACCGTGTACCGTGATGAAAACGTATAAATAAAGCCCCAAACAGCCTTCTAATTGTTGTAATAAGCTCTTCCGCTTAAGGTGGACTTTTAGAAGAGACAGTTGCATAAATGTGCACAGACCACAATTTCAAGCGTCTAATAGCCTAAACCAGGGTTTCCCAAACGCGGTCACCAGTATTGGTGTACTGTATGGTTTATGGTATTGGGGTACTGTATGGTTTATGGTATTGGTGTACTGTATGGTTTATGGTATTGGTGTACTGTATGGTTTATGGTATTGGGGTACTGTATGGTTTATGGTATTGGTGTACTGTATGGTTTATGGTATTGGGGTACTGTATGGTTTATGGTATTGGGGTACTGTATGGTTTATGGTATTGGTGTACTGTATGGTTTATGGTATTGGGGTACTGTATGGTTTATGGTATTGGTGTACTGTATGGTTTATGGTATTGGGGTACTGTATGGTTTATGGTATTGGGGTACTGTATGGTTTATGGTATTGGTGTACTGTATGGTTTATGGTATTGGGGTACTGTATGATTTGTGGTATTGGGGTACTGTATGGTTTATGGTATTGGGGTACTGTATGGTTTATGGTATTGGGGTACTGTATGGTTTGTGGTATTGGTGTACTGTATGGTTTATGGTATTGGGGTACTGTATGATTTGTGGTATTGGGGTACTGTATGGTTTATGGTATTGGGGTACTGTATGGTTTATGGTATTGGTGTACTGTATGGTTTATGGTATTGGGGTACTGTATGGTTTATGGTATTGGTGTACTGTATGGTTTATGGTATTGGGGTACTGTATGGTTTATGGTATTGGTGTACTGTATGGTTTATGGTATTGGTGTACTGTATGGTTTATGGTATTGGGGTACTGTATGGTTTATGGTATTGGGGTACTGTATGGTTTATGGTATTGGTGTACTGTATAGTTTATGGTATTGGGGTACTGTATGGTTTATGGTATTGGGGTACTGTATGGTTTATGGTATTGGTGTACTGTATGGTTTATGGTATTGGTGTACTGTATGGTTTATGGTATTCGGGTACTGTATGGTTTATGGTATTGGGGTACTGTATGGTTTATGGTATTGGTGTACTGTATGGTTTATGGTATTGGGGTACTGTATGGTTTATGGTATTGGGGTACTGTATGGTTTATGGTATTGGTGTACTGTATGGTTTATGGTATTGGGGTACTGTATGGTTTATGGTATTGGGGTACTGTATGGTTTATGGTATTGGTGTACTGTATGGTTTATGGTATTGGGGTACTGTATGGTTTATGGTATTGGGGTACTGTATGGTTTATGGTATTGGGGTACTGTATGGTTTATGGTATTGGGGTACTGTATGATTTGTGGTATTTGGGGTACTGTATGGTTGATGGTATTGGTGTACTGTATGGTTTATGGTATTGGGGTACTGTATGGTTTATGGTATTGGTGTACTGTATGGTTTATGGTATTGGGGTACTGTATGGTTTATGGTATTGGTGTACTGTATGGTTTATGGTATTGGGGTACTGTATGGTTTATGGTATTGGTGTACTGTATGGTTTATGGTATTGGTGTACTGTATGGTTTATGGTATTGGTGTACTGTATGGTTTATGGTATTGGGGTACTGTATGGTTTATGGTATTGGGGTACTGTATGGTTTATGGTATTGGTGTACTGTATGGTTTATGGTATTGGTGTAGTGTATGGTTTATGGTATTGGGGTACTGTATGGTTTATGGTATTGGGGTACTGTATGGTTTATGGTATTGGTGTACTGTATATGGTTTATGGTATTGGTGTACTGTATGGTTTATGGTATTGGTGTACTGTATGGTTTATGGTATTGGTGTACTGTATGGTTTATGGTATTGGGGTACTGTATGGTTTATGGTATTGGGGTACTGTATGGTTTATGGTATTGGTGTACTGTATGGTTTATGGTATTGGGGTACTGTATGGTTTATGGTATTGGTGTACTGTATGGTTTATGGTATTGGGGTACTGTATGGTTTATGGTATTGGGGTACTGTATGGTTTATGGTATTGGGGTACTGTATGGTTTATGGTATTGGGGTACTGTATGATTTGTGGTATTGGGGTACTGTATGGTTTATGGTATTGGGGTACTGTATGGTTTATGGTATTGGGGTACTGTATGGTTTATGGTATTGGGGTACTGTATGATTTGTGGTATTGGGGTACTGTATGGTTTATGGTATTGGTGTACTGTATGGTTTATGGTATTGGGGTACTGTATGGTTTATGGTATTGGTGTACTGTATGGTTTATGGTATTGGGGTACTGTATGATTTGTGGTATTGGGGTACTGTATGGTTTATGGTATTGGGGTACTGTATGGTTTATGGTATTGGTGTACTGTATGGTTTATGGTATTGGGGTACTGTATGGTTTATGGTATTGGTGTACTGTATGGTTTATGGTATTGGTGTACTGTATGTAGCACTACACAGCTGATTGAAATAATTAAAGATTGATGAGTTGGTTATTTGAATCAGCTGTGTAGTGCTAGGGCAATAACAAAAACGTCCAGGACAGAGTTTTGGAAGCCCTGGCCTAAACCATACAGTAGACCAATACTGGTGACATTTGTGATGTAAGAAGTGAATTGACTAGGAGGTTAGGGGATCAATGTTTTCTTTAAACTGATATCTCTGTGGCAGATGGCCATAAAAACAGTTAAAGTGGTGAGACTCTGTTTCTCCTAGCAGCATAACTTTCCCTATATGTCTCCAGCTCATTCCCAAACAGCCGGGAGCTGTCAGTAGAACCGTAGCGATAGAGAGAGAGGGGGGCAGAGGGGTGAGGGCGAGAGGGGTGGGGCGAGAGAGCAGGGGGCGAGAGATGGGCGATAGAGCAAGGGGGGCGAGAGATGGGCGAGAAAGCAGGGGGCGAGAGATGGGCGAGAGGGCGAGAGAGGACGAGAGAGAGAGGGGCGAGAGAGAGAGAGAGATAGGGGGCGAGAGAGAGGGGGAAAGGGGGCAAGAGAGAGAGAGGGAGAGAGAGGGGGCAAGAGAGAGGGAGAGAGGGGACAGGCGAGAGAGAGTGAGAGAGGCGGCGAGAGAGAGGGGGAGAGAGAGAGGACGAGAGAGAGGGGCGAGAGAGAGAGAGGAGAGAGAGAGAGAGAGAGAGAGAGAGATAGAGAGAGAGAGAGAGAGGGGCGAGAGAGAGGGGGCGAGAGAGAGAGAGGGGGCGAGAGAGAGAGAGGGGGCGAGAGAGAGAGAGAGAGAGGGGCAGAGAGAGAGAGAGGGGGCGAGAGAGAGAGAGGGGCGAGAGAGAGAGATAGAGAGAGAGAGAGAGAGAGAGAGGGGCGAGAGAGAGAGGGGGAGAGGGGGCGAGAGAGAGAGAGAGGGCGAAAGAGAGAGGGGGCGAGAGAGAGAGAGGGGGCGAGAGAAAGGGGGCGAGAGTGAGAGGGGGGCGAGAGATAGAGGGGGCGAGAGATAGAGAGGGGGCGAGTGAGAGAGGGGGGCGAGAGATAGAGAGGGGCGAGAGAGAGAGAGAGGGCGAGAGAGAGAGAGAGGGCGAGAGAGAGGGGGGCGAGAGAGAGAGGGGGCCGAGAGATAGAGAGGGGGCGAGAGAGAGAGAGGGGGCGAGGAAAGTAAAGAAAAGGACATGGAAAAGGAGCGAGAGGGAGACAGAGGGGGGGCGAGGGCAAGGGTGGCGAGGGAGACTAAGGGGAGCGAGAGAGGGGACGGACGGGTGAGCGAGAGAGGGTGAGAGAGAAGCTGAGAGAAGTAAAGAAAAGGAGAGGGAGAGGAGAGAGAAAAGTAGCGAGAGGGAGAAACCGATAGGCAGGGAAGCGGAACACTGCTCAACTCGATGTGCCACTCTGATAAGATCCAGGGAGACTTCCCTTCTCCTCTCCAGACTTGGACGAGGAGGACGATGGTAACCTTTCCTGTCAATGACATCCCAGAACACAGAACAGCAGGGGATTCGGGAGACATTATGTTCAACTACTTTCAAATTAGTACCGTTCTTCCTATGGTCTCCACTGTCTTTCTAAGGTGCCACATCTGTGAGGATCAAGTTTGCTGTGTGACTATTAAATTCTCACTGAGTTGATGTGCTGTTATAATACCTTTCCCCTGTAACTGGTGAGCTAGGAGATGTGCTCTATGTGAATATGTCTGGATCGTTTATCGTAGCAGAGAGTAAACATAAATGTATATCTAAGTGGTTTTTGATGACAAGTCAACAGCTTAAATGAATGGAATAACTGCATTACAATGCATCTCGCTTCTTGCCCCCTTTCTCTTCCCCCCCTCTCGCTCGCTCTCTCGCTCTCTCTCTCACCCCTCTTTCTCTCTCTCTCATTCTCTCTCTCCCTCTATCTCTCTCCCGCCCTTTCTCTCGATCCCACCCTCTCTCTCTCTCTCTCTCTCGCCACGTCTCTCGCGCCCCCCTCGCCCCCTCTCTCTATCGTCTGACTGATAGCAAGACCGTAGGCCGAGCTGAGTCATATTGAAATTGCATTGAAGCTCTTGAGGGAGCATCCAAGACATTATTTATAAACAGACATTTAAAACTATTTGACACACCTTGCTGTTTACAGATGGTCTTTGCTGCATCTAAAATGGCACAGGGTTAAAAGCAGTGAACTATGAAGGGAATAGCGTGTGATTTGGGAATCATCTCCTGTTCCAGTTTAAATGAAATCCACAAGGGTAAACCAGGTCCAACAGAGCCCACTATATTAGCTTGTTAATGAAATCCCAGTGCGATGCTTTTTAATGAAACCATCCAGGAGGCCAATTGCCCATAACTAATTATAATATGCTAATCAACCAAAGTGGTGGAGAGAGCAGAAGACTGATCTTACTGGTCTCTGGTTTTTCATTTCTTATTTCAGTCTGTGTGCAAATTGTTTCAAAAGTGATTAATGGTTGTAATTAAGGGCTCAGATATTACATAATCTTTAATGTGGCTGCCACTGGAACCATCATTAATAATGAGGAATTCTTTATATACTGAACAAAAATATAAACGCAACAAATAAAGTGTTGGTCCCATGTTTCATGAGCTAAAATAAAATATCCCAGAAATCTTCAATATGCACAATTAGCTTAATTCTCTCAAATGTTGTACATAAATCTGTTTACATCCCTGTTAGTGAGCATTTCTCCCTTTCCAAGATAATCCATCCACCTGACAGGTGTGGCATATCAAGAAGCTGATTAAACAGCATGATCATTACACAGGTGCACCTTGTGCTGTGGACAATAAAAGTGCACTCTAAAATGTGGCGTTTCGTCACACAACACAATGCCACAGATGTCTCAAGTTTTGGCTCACAAGTGGGTAGGCCCATGCACACCCATGTCTGTGCCCCTGCCCAGTCATGTGAAATCCATAGATTAGGGCCTAATGAATTTATTTCAATTGACTGATTTCCTCATATGAACTGTAACTGAAATTGTTGCATGTTGCGTTTATATTTTATAAAGTATACATTATATATATATGAGCCTATACCTAGTCTCCTCATGTAAGAATTAAACTATGAAGTCAATCTAATGTTTCTTTAAAGGGATACTTCAGCATTTTGGAAATGAGGCCATTTATTACTTCCCCAGAGTCAGATGAGCTCGTGGATACCATTATGTCTCTGTGTCCAGTATGAGGAAAGATAAAGGTAGTTTCATTAGCCAATGCTAACGAGCGTTAGCGTAATGACTGGAAGTCTATGGATATCTGCTAGCATGCTCATTTATCTCATGCTCTCATATCTCTGCAGGAGACATACAGTGTTATTTATGTTTGGAACATCAAATCACAGTATCGAATCACAATACATATAGAATCGTCGGAATTATCGTGACAATATTGTATCGTGAGATCCCTGGCAATTCCCAGCCCTGAAAACATGTTGGTTCTGCCCCCCTGCCAACTGAGACGTTGCAGTCCAATCAATTTAGTGTGTAATTATCATTCCAATAGATAATTCCCACTCTGGTAAGCTTTGCTTCCATTGCTTCCTTACTTCCTACTATCGCGATACTGGTGTTGTGACAACATTACTAAGTAGGGCCTCAGCCAAGGCATGTTTCATTGGTTAATACAGAGTCAATGACCATCCTAAATAAAGCATGTGGCAAGGCTACACTCCAGTGAGGAAATGGCACACCAAGATTGACCTCACCATTGCAATGGTGTACGATTTACCTAATTGAGATTCAATCTGTGCCATGGTACGATTAACAGGCCTGGCAAGACAAACATGCACGGCCCAACTCCCAATGGCACAAGGCTAGGCTGTGTATTTAGTTGTTTATAAGCCTCAATCTCCCAATTGCATACCATCCACATAAGTGCCTTCCCAAATTAACATATACACAAGTGTCCATATACTATTTTCCAAATGAAGCATGTTCATTAGACTAGTGACTATTAGCCATGGGCAATCAGCTTCTGAGGGGGAATAGGAGGTATCATGTTGCATCTCCATTCTCCCATTGCTGTGTGAAGCCATTAGTTGGAGCAAGCTGGTTGGGGCCAGGGCTGTTTGTTGCACTGCAATTAGGCATAGTCAGCCATTGTAGCACACAACAGGGATGGCACCCTGTTCCCTACTTACTGTAGTGCACTACTGTTGACTAGGCCCCATTGGGAAGAGGGTGTCATTTGGAACGCAGATAAGGACTGAAAACAGTCCTATAGCCTGAAAGGCACTTTACACTTGACAGTCACACTTCAGGATGGGGATACTTCAATGTTAATGATCATGAAAAACATTGTTTCCTCTTAGAAACAACCTAACTGTTCATGCAGAAAGCACATACTATATTGCCTCAGAGCAAATTACAGCAGCTGCAGATGAAGCATCTTCATTTGATCACTCTGTTGCATGATAACTTTCCTGCAATGCAAAACAATAAACTGTAGTGTGTTGGATGTATTTGAGGTTTAAAAAAAGTTATGCTATGAAGTTTGTCATTTCCACTTTGAAATTTCAGACTTGATTTTCCCTTACGAAAGTGTATCAACCCCAACAAAACAAAATAATTAACTCCTTCACTATACAAATCCATCAACGCACATGTAAAATCCTTCAGCAGGGCTTTGGAGTCAGTAAAACTGTTTACAGACAGACTTTTTCACTTATAATTCACTGTATCACAATTCCAGTGGGTCAGAAGTTTACATACACTAAGTTGACTGTGCCTTTAAACAGCTTGGAAAATTCCAGAAAATTATGTAATGGCTTTAGAAGCTTCTGATAGGCTAATTGACATAATTCGAGTCAATTGGAGATATACCTGGGGATGTATTTCAAGGCCTACCTTCAAACTAGGTGCCTCTTTGCTTGACATCATGGGGAAATCAAAATAAATCATCCAAGACCTCAGAAAACAAATTGTAGACCTCCACAAGTCTGGTTCATCCTTGGGAGCAATTTTCAAACACCTGAAGGTACCACGTTCATCTGTGCAAACAATAGTATGCAAGTATAAACACCATGGGACCACACAGCCGTAATACCGCTCAGGAGGGAGACGCGTTCTGTCTCCTAGAGATGAACGTACTTTGCTGCGAAATGTGCAAATCAATCCAAAAACAACAGCAAAGGACCTTGTGAAGATGCTGGAGGTAACAGGTACACAAGTATCTATATCCACAGTAAAACGAATCCCATATTGACATAACCTGAAAGGCCGCTCAGCAAGGAAGAAGCCACTGCTCCAAAACTGTGGGTCTTCCAAATGGACAATGACCCCAAGCATACTTCCAAAGTTGTGGCAAAATGGCTTAAGGACAGCAAAGTCAAGGTATTGGAGTGGCCATCACAAAGCCCTGACCCCAATACTGTAGTAAATTTGTGGCAGAACTGAAAAAGAGTGTGCGAGCAAGGAGGCCTACAAAAACCTGACTCAGTTACAGCAGCTCTGTCAGGAGGAATGGTTCCCACAACTTATTGTGGGAAGCTTGTGGAAGGCTACTCAAAATGTTTGACCCAAGTTAAACAATTTAAAGACAATGCTATCACATACTAATTGAGTGTATGTAAACTTCTGACCCACTGGGAATGTGATGAAATAAATAAAAGCTGAAATAAATAATTCTCTACAATTATTCTGACATTTCACAATCTTAAAATGAAGTGGTGATCCTAACTGACCTAAGACATGGCATTTTTACTGGGATTAAATGTTGTTAATGTAACGGCTTTCTTGTGGAGAAGGAGAGTCGGACCAAAATGCAGCGTGATGATGATTCATGATATTTTAATGAAGGAAAAAACTATACATGAAGAAACTACAAAATAATGAAATGAAATAATGAAAACCGAAACAGCCCTATCTGGTGCAAACACAAAGACAGGAACAATCACCCACAACATACTCAAAGAATATGGCTGCCTAAATATGGTTCCCAATCAGAGACAACGATAATCACCTGACTGATTGAGAACCGCCTCAGGCAGCCATAGACTAAGCTAGACACCCCACAAAACCCCATGACAAAAACGCACCACAATAACCCATGTCACACCCTGGCCTGACCAAATAAATGAAGACAAACATACATTACTTCGTCCAGGGCGTGACAGTTAATTGTGAAAAACTGAGTTTAAATGTATTTGGCTATGGTGTATGTAAACTTCAACTCCATATATATATTAAGTGGGGCAAAAAAGTATTTAGTCAGCCGCCAATTGTGCAAGTTCTCCGACTTAAAAAGATGAGAGAGGCCTGTAATTTTCATCATTGGTACACTTCAACTATGACAGACACAATGAGGGAAAAAAAATCCAGAAAATCACAGTGTAGAATTTTTAATACATTTATTTGCAAATTATGGTGGAAAATAAGTATTTGGTCAATAAAAAACGTTTTTCTCAATACTAATACTATTATATACCCTTTGTTGGCAATGACAGAGGTCAAACGTTTTCTGTAAGTGTTCACAAGGTTTTCACACACTGTTGCTGGTATTTTGGCCCATTCCTCCATGCAGATCTCCTCTAGAGCAGTGATGTTTTGGGGCTGTTGCTGGGCAACACGGATTTTCAACTCCCTCCAAAGATTTTCTTTGGGGTTGAGATCTGGAGACTGGCTAGGCCACTCCAGGACCTTGAAATGTTTCTTACGAAGCCACTCCTTCGTTGCCCGGGCGGTGTGTTTGGGATCATTGTCATGCTGAAAGACCCAGCCACGTTTTCAATGCCCTTGCTGATGGAAGGAGGTTTTCACTCAAAATCTCACGATACATGGCCCCATTCATTCTTTCCTTTTCACGGATCAGTCGTCCTGGTCCCTTTGCAGAAAAACAGCCCCAAAGCATGATGTTTCCACCCCCATGCTTCACAGTAGGTTGGTGTTCTTTGGATGCAACTCAGCATTCTTTGTCCTCCAAACACAACGAGTTGAGTTTTTACCAAAAAAAAAAAGTGACAATTTCTACATTTAGTAATAATGATGATGCACTGACACTATGCAGATGGAATTCCCTGATACCTCCATTTCCCATCTAATAATACAATTCACATTGCCTGTTGCTGTAGGATCATTTTCCTGCTGTAGCAAACTGTCTCAAATTAAAATCCTACATCTGCACTGCCAACAATGGTTGTTGCACAACAAGCAGTCTCTTCAGGTAAATCAAAGCTTTACGCATGAGCTAGAGATGCACAAACGGTTTGACAATCCAATCTGAATCTCAGTCATTTTGGCGGTTATTTGTTAGAACTAATCAACCATGCTGCCAAAATACCATTCAAACCCTCAGAAATATCAACAATGTTTTCATTGCCCAAATCCAAACCAAGTAGCATGCATGGGGGGGCTGTATAGATGGATGTGAAACAAACATTTCACAACTGGCAGTTGATCCTTTTTCGTTGCTTATCAATTCTGATGCAAATCAGTTTTTTCTCGTTTCCCAGTGTGATGTATCACAGATAGGATGTGGGGATAGCCTTGGGCTTAAACACCTCTGATGGACCATACATAATGAGATAGGACATATCCCTCTCAGAAGCAGCAGAAGTACAGTACAGTCCAGCCAGGCAACCTTGGGTGTTTCTCAAATGGCACCCTATTCCGTTTAGAATGCATTACTTTTCATCAAAAGTAGTAGACTATAAAGGGGGCCATTCAGGATGCAGCAATGATAAACCAGCCCCAGTGGTTACTGGCTGAGCTGGGAGTAGTTCGCATTCTTCTTAGCCAACCCCCAACTTTTAACCCCCATCCAGACCCCCTTCCTTATGTGGAGCATAGCTGGTCGTTTCTGGGAGCAGTATTGACTGATCAACCTGAAAAGGGAATTTCAAGCAGGTTCCTGGAAACCGAAGGCTAAAAACATCAATCACCCTGGGCTGGGCCTGCTTCAAATTCCAACATCAAAAAGTAACCTTTTGGACTGATCTCTGATCATATAATGGATTTCAGCACAGTGAGACTGACGTGTGTAATGGGTTTCTACTATACACTCTCCCTCCTCAGGCTTCCTTCCCGAACGGAGTGTTCTATACGTTTGCAAAGGCTCCTAAAACCAAGTCCTCAAAAGACACTTCAGAGCTAAAATTGACTTCAGACTAACTCAACAGAAAAATAAGAAATATCTGAAATGATCCAAAATTGCTCATTAATATCATCTATTTCCTCAGTCATGCTGTTTTGTCCAATCATCCTTGCTAAGATGTGGAAATGGATTTTGTTCAGGGCTCTAAAGTTCAATGCTAACGGGCACAGTCATATTGACATTTCTATTCACTGCATTCATTGGGTGTGGCCATCAGGAACAGCAGCAGAAATCATTCTACTTCTTTATTAACAGAAGATGATTCTAGGTTGTTGTGTGTTGTAAAAGATTGTTTCCACATTGGAATCAAATTAACCCAAATGGAGCCCATGACAGTATTGTGAATATGCTTTAAAAAAATATATATTTATGAAACCATTTCTTCCTATTCATCCAGTTAAGTGAGTGTCTGGTAAATGTGTTAGGTTTCCAGACAGTGGCCATTAATTTGCAGCACTTAATGTAGCAGAGGACAGAGCACAGATTTCAATTAGCTCGTCAAATAAGCCAGATGACAAATCCATCATGTCCATGACACCAGCAGTCTGGCTTTCTTCTCATAAAATATTCAGATAGAAAATTATGTTTTATACTCTGTTTCAGTGCTATGTCTTGATCAAGTAATAAAGTTATTCGAAATTAGAATTTGTAATTAATACAGATCAGATTCATATGCAATTTGAATGCATTTATTTATCACACTTGCCAAACATGGTATATGGTCCCTCAGTGAAATAAAGTTTAATGTGAAGATACAGAGCTGACATTTGCTACAGATGCGGCAATTTAATTTGACCCTGCTTCTCACAGCAGGAAATAATCATTATTGTGTGGATTAAATTAATGGACATTTTTGTAGGGGTTGATACATTTTTCGTTAGGTCAAATCAAGTCTGAAATTTTAAATGGTAAATTACAAACTTTAGCAGCCCTTTATAAAACCTTGAATTCACTCCAATTGTCATTTCCTGCAGCGCAGGAAACATTTCTGTGACAACAGAGTGATCAAATTAAGATCGTTTTCTATACAGATCTGGTAAGTATCAAAACAAAGAGCCCCTGGCAGGAGTGAGTAACATACATCTGTAAGCAGAGATAAGATTTGGCGAAGGCTGAGATCAGATGTTTTTGTACGATGCCACTAATACTGCCCAAAGTATCAATAAACTTCAAACAACCAAATTAAGCATTCAAGTCCATTTTCAACCACAAAATGAAGATTGACTAGCTCATTTGATAAACATATTTGCATCTACTTCAACCTGATGTTTCACTGAAGAAGCTTGGAGTGCAGCTAAAGTACCCTTCTTGGAAATTAACAGAACTTTGCAATTTGATCAAGGAGATAATCATACAATATTTGCACAACAATGGAGGCATCTAAGTCAAAAAGGCGATGTAGTCATATGATGTGAGGATCTAAAAAAAAGTCAAAGTGAAAGTTTGAAAAGTGCTGTATTAAAAATGTTGCCCCCTGAGATGTTGTTCATCAGAACTGCTCATAACACCCACACCTACATGTATGGAAATAGAAAACTACACACTTACAACAATGAGAATCATAGCATAACTGCTTAATTATCACAACCACATCATTGAGGCAGAGCTACTTCAAGAGAATTGCACCATAGTTGAGACCCTGACTTGGGTGACTTAGGATCTTCTCTGGTCCATGTCAATCAGGAGGAGATTGGGAGACATTAGGACATGGAAATGAGTTCCCCTTGGCGTAGCACAGCCTTGCTTGAGAGAACAAGCCATATTGCCGCTGCAAGCTCGCTTGAAAATAAACTGAGTCACAAATGGCCCCCTGTACTACTTTTGACCAGGGCCCATAGACATAATGTCTGACTCCATCGATTGGTGGCAGGCTAAACAGAAGGGTCAGGACTTATGGCAGCCATAGCAGGTCCATGTCCTCCATCACTCAGCATTCATTCACTCACTGTGACCTTGATGTTGTGACGTGGCAGCAGCAGAGCACCTCCCTCACCTTGAGATGAATGGTGTCCATCCACACACACCTTAGACTCTAGAGGTGCTGCTCATCACTCAGACAATCACTGCCTTATCAACAGCCCTGCCTTCTGTCGAAGTGTCAAGGCCACAATGTGGCTGCCACATCCAACCACATCTCTAAACCACTGGGAGTTAGGGAGAGAGAGAAAAGGGCTGAATGCAAAATGCATTACTTATTTTTTAGCAGAACAGTGTGTGGCATGGTCAAATGTAGTGCACTCTATAAGAATAGGGTGCCATTTGGAACGCAACCAAGGTATGCAATAAGGTCCTGGCCTGAGGAATATAATAAAGAATAAACCAAATAAATAAACAGAGGTCGTGGGATATTAATGTCCTGGGGTGTTGGGTATAAACTGGCTTTAGACACAGAGACAGCACTACAGTAGTGGGCTGCGATTAAGTCCTCACCTGCTACAGTACACTAATTTCTGCAGACCTCAAAGCAACCTGCTGCAGGAACAGAGTAATTGCCTGCCATCTCTGCAATTGAACAACATGTCCAATATGTGTAGATAAGAATACTTAATTTGAACAAGTGCTCAAGCACACACATTTTCTATATAAAAATGTCCTTTTGTAGTTTCAAAAAAGGCACTTAAGTCAACAATCTGCTGGGGCTGGACCAGAGGGCTGTACAAGTTTGACAGCGCATATTAAAATGCGATCCCCCATGGCAGCAGGAGGTGATACACAAATCTTTTCCAGGTGATCATTTCCATGAATCGGCTTAGCCAGCTCTTACTAATAAAAGGGATTAGACTAAAAGGAGGATTATTTAGCTGTTATCGGTAGCAATAGTAGTACAGTAGGACTATCATTGCACAATGAACAGGACCTTTGATTTGTCCCAAATGGCACTCTATCCCTAGTGCAGGGGTACTCAACTCTTACCCTACGAGGTCCCGAGTCTGTTGGTTTTCTGTTTTACATGACTGAGTAATTGCACACACCTGGAGTCCCAGGTCTAAATCACCTGGAGTCCCAGGTCTAAATCAGTCCCTGATTTAGAAGGGAACAATGAAAAAATGCAGTGGAACTGGCTTTGAAGTCCAGAGTTGAGTTTGAGGGCCCTAGTGTATAATTAAGTGCAATACTTCTGCCCAGTCTAATGGGCCATGGTGAAAAGTAGTGCACTATATAGGGAATAGGGTGCCATTTGACTTGCATTTCTTCTACTGTAGCCAAGCTACATGATCAACATTTTTTACAGTAATTTATGGTACCTACTGTTGGGTTGCAAAGGGTCGGGAACTTTCCTGTAAATTTTCCATGGCAAGTTAAGCCTGGGAATTTTGCTCTGCTTCTGTTCGAGGTGACAATTATGAATTACACACCTTTATCGATAGCAACAACTCATGGTCCTCAGAGAAATACTGATGGATGTCTTGCTCAAGCTGTGTATGCAACTGGTTCACCTCTGATGCTCACAGGGGATGTGTATTAGAATATATTTTTAAAATGTATTTTATCTTTATTTAACTAGGCAAGTGAGTTAAAAACCAAATTATTATTTTCAATGACGGCCTAGGAACAGTGGGTTAACTGCCTTGTTCAGGGGCAGAACAACAGATGTTTACCTTGTCTGCTTGGGGATTCAATCTTGCAACCTCTCGGTTACTAGTCCAACACTCTAATCACTAGGCTACCTTCCGCCCCATTTCTGAATGTTCTTCGCCCAGCATACACCCCTCCAACCAGACATGTTTTATCTACTAATTTGCTGGATGCAGAGTTCAACACAGTTCAAGTGAAGGCCAAGCAAATCATAGAGAAAGCAGACTGTATTGCAATCATCTCTGATGGGTGGTTGAATGTTTGTGGGTAAGGAATAATTAACTACATCATCTCCACCACTCAACCAGTATTCAACAAGAGCACAGACCCACGGACAACAAACACACCGGTCTCTACATTGCAGATGAACTGAAGGCAGTCATCAATGACCTTGGATCACAGAGGGTATTTGCACTGGTGACAGACAATGCTGCGAACATGAAGGCTGCTTCGTCTGAAGTGGAGGAGTCCTACCCTCACATCACACCCATTGGCTGTGCTGCTCATGCATTGAATCTGCTCCTCAAGGACATCATGGCACTGAAAACAATGAATACACTCTACAAGCGAGCCAAGGAAATGGTTAGGTATGTGAAGGGTCATCAAGTTATAGCAGCAATCTACCTCACCAATAAGAGCACCACATTGAAGCTGCCCAGCAACACCCGTTGGGGTGGTGTTTTCATTCATTTGATAGTCTCCTGGAGGGGAAGGAGTCTCTCCAAGAAATGGCCATATCACAGTCTGCCGATATGGATTGCCCCATCAAGAGGATCCTCCTGGATTATGTATTTTTGGAGAGAGTGGTAAGCAGCCTGAAACTCCTGAAACCTATAGTAGTAGCCATTGCACGGATTGAGGGAGACAATGCCATCCTCTGATGTTCAGACTCTGCTTGCAGATGTAAGAGAAGAAATCCGTACTGCCCTGCCCACTTCACTGTCTCGCCAAGCAGAGGAAACTGCAGTTCTGAAATACATCAAAAAGTGTAAAGACTTGCCTGAAGCCCATACACGCCGCAGCGTACATGTTGGACCCCAAGTATGCTGGCAAGAGCATCCTGTCTGGTGCAGAGATCAACAAGACCTATGGTGTCATCACTACCATGTCTCGCCACCTTGCCCTAGATGAGGGCAAGGTTCTTGGCAGTCTGGTGAAATACACTTCCAAGCAAGGGCTTTAGGATGGAGACGCAATATGTCAGTCGTGACCACCTGGTGGAAGGGACCTGGTGGGAGGTTGGTGGGAGGTTCTTTCCCCTGTTGCCTCTATCATCCTCCAAATCCCAACAACATCAGCTGCCTCAGAGCGCAACTGGTTCTTGTTTGAGAACACGCACACCAAAGCACGCAATAGGCTGACCAATACAGGGGTTGATAAATTGGTGTCCATCTGGGCAAATTTGAGGCTTTTTCAGCCTGACAACGAGCCATCCTCAACAAGGTTGGAAAGTGACAGTGAAGATGAGGCCTCACAGTCTGATGTTCAAGAGGTGGACATTGAGGAGGTCCAGGGATAAGACATGGAAGCCCGAGAGGAAGACAACCAAAGCTTTAGTTTCTAGACTATCATTTACAGATGTATGTTGATATCAGGATTCAGGTAAGACCCAAGTGCAGACTGTGTTGAAGTAACAACGTTTATTGCAACAATAGGGGCAGGTAAACAACAGGTCAAGGCAGGCACGGGTCGATAAACCAGAGTAGTGGGGCCAAGGTACAGGACTGTAGGCAGGCCCAGGATCAGGTCAGGCAGAGGTTGGTAATCCAGAGTAGGGGCAAAGGCACAGAACGGCAGGTAGGCTCAGAGTCAGGACAGGCAAGGTTCAAAACCAAGAGGACGAGAAAAAGGGAGACTGAGAAACCACTGGTTGACTTGAATGAACAAGACAAACTGACAACATACAGAGAACACAGGTATAAGTACCCAGGGGATAATGGGGAAGATAGGCAATACCTGAAGGGGGTGGAGACAAGCACAGGTGTGACAGGGCGTGACAGTTGAAAACGTTTTTAGGAGATGCGATGGATCATTGGGGATCATTCAATATTCCCTTTATTTTGTTGTTCAGTATATCATCCCATGTGAAGAGTCAACTCATTTAATTAAAGTTCAATTCGTAACTAAATCGTTTTTTAAAAATAATTTGCAATTATGTCTACGTATGATATGATATGGTAAATATGTCCAATGCAAAAAACATCTACATTTAAATGCTATTAATATTCATTTGTAAATATTTCCGTTAATTCCCATATATTCCCATTACATTTACATTTAAGTCATTTAGCAGACGCTCTTATCCAGAGCGACTTACAATAATTCCCACGTAAAGTTTCCACCTCTGAATATTCCCCAAAATGTGCAACCCTATTGGTACCAACAGCAATAGCTGTATCAGTGATAATATTGTTATGATTGCACAATGAACATGACCTTGTTTTTCTGCTTCCAGATTGGAACACATGATTGGTCAAACTCTGGAGTGTTCTGGTTGTATCCCAAATAGCACCCCATTCCATATATAGTGCACTACTTTTGACCAGAGCCCTATTGGCCCTGGTCAAACGTAGTGCACTATACAGGGATTAGGGTGCCATTTGGCGCATATCCTCTGTGTTCTATGGTACCACTTCCTCATCCTCATTAAGCCCTCTTCACCATGTTTCTGTGGTGGTGGTCCGTGGGGTCTGCAAACTTCATGCTAAATTAGAAGACTGGGGATGAGTCCCAGCAACACCAGCTTTGATGTTCCATTTAAAAGGAGCCAATGAGGAAGTGAAGTGACACCCTAGTGTCGGAAATTATGTTAATCTGGACCACGTTAATTAAGCCTAAAGGGTTAATTTCTGTCTTGGAAGGCCTTAATCTGTCTCTGGTGGGCCTATGGTAGACCTATATGCAGCATGCCATGCCAGTGCTTTAAAATGCTTCGTGTTGTGCATTTGGAAACATAACTTTTCATTAGTTGTAATTAAAAGTTGTATTAATACTCCTACTTTGAAATGTAATTGGTGAGAGAGAGAGAGACAGCTTGAGTTTCACCCTCTTCAACATGTACAGTTGTACAAGTTGGAAGTTTACATACACCTTAGATAAATATATTTAAACTCAGTTTTTCACATATCCTGACATTCAATCCTAGTAAAAATTCCCTGTTGTAGATCAGTTAGGATCAACACTTTATTTTAAGATTGTAAATTGTCAGAATAATAGTACAGGGAATGATTTATTTCAGCTTTTATTTCTTACATCACATTCCCAGTGGGTCAGATGTTTACATACACTCGATTAGTATTTGGTAGCATTGCCTTTAAATTGTTTCACTTGGGTCAAACATTTTGGGTAGCCTTCCACAAGCTTCCCACAATAAGTTGGGTGAATTTTGGCCCATTCCTCCTCACAGAGCTGCTGTAACTGAGTCAGGTTTCTGGGCCTCCTTGCTGGCACATGCTTTTTCAGTTCTGCCCACACATTTTCTATAGGATTGCAGTCAGGGCTTTGTGATGGCCATTTTGCAACAATTTTGGAAGTATGCTTAGGGTCATTGTCCATTTGGAAAACCCATTTGCGACCAAGCTTTAACTTCTTGACTGATGCCGAGATGTTGCTTCAATATGTCCACATAATTTCCTTTATTTTGTGAAGTGCACCAGTCCCTCCTGCAGCAAAGCACCCCCACAACATGATGCTGCCACCTCCATTCTTCACGGTTGGGATGGTGTTCTTCGGCTTGCAAGCATCCCCCTTTTTCCTCCAAACATAACAATGGTCATTATGGCCAAACAGATCTGTTTTTGTTTCAACAGACCAGAGGACATTTCTCCAAAAAGTACGATCTTTGTCCCCATGTGCAGTTGCAAACCATAGTCTGGCTTTTTTATGGCGGTTTTGGAGCAGTGGGTTCTTCCTTGCTGAGTGGCCTTTCAGGTTATGTCGATATAGGACTCGTATTACTGTGGATATAGATACTTTTGTACCTGTTTCCGCTAGCATCTTCATAAGGTCCTTTGCTGTTGTTCTGGGATTGATTTGCACTTTTCGCACCAAGGTTCGTTCAACTTTAGGAGACAAAACGCGTTTCCTTCCTGAGTGGTATGACGTTCAACATTCTTGATCCACACGGGAAACTGTTGAGCGTGAAAAACCCAGCATTGTTGCAGTTCTTGACACACCTACTTCCATACCCCATTCAAAAGGCACTTAAATAGTTTGTCTTGCCTATTCACCCTCTGAATGGCACACATCACAATCAATATATAAATTGTCTCAAGGCTTACAAATCCTTCTTTAACCGGTCTCCACCCCTTCATCTACACTGATTGAAGTGGTTTTAATAGGTGACATCAATAAGGGATAATAGCGTTCACCTGGATTCACCTGGTCAGTATGTCATGGAAACATGTTCCTAATGTTTTGTATACTCAGTGTATAGTTATAAGCAGTGGTGTAGCACGCACCCCCACAGCCCTCACGAGGCGGGGGTGCCCCCAACCCAAAAACAGTATGCGCTATACTTCCCAAGCCTTGACCCAAAGCCCAGTGCCATTCACTTGTTTTGTCATGTCACTCTGTCTTATAATGTAGGCACCTGCGGCTATCCATTCAGCATGGGCCCACATCAGTAATAATTGGAGTAATTATGGGCCCCTGTAATTTCATTAGGATTAATTCAGATGCATGAATGATTTAAAACCTACAGAATCAGATACAGGCTGTGAAATGCAGGCAGAGGCTGTGTCCCAAATGGTACCCTATTCCATATAAAGGGTACTACTTTTGACTAGCTGAGTCTAGTGCACTATAAAGGGAATAGGGTGCCATTTGAGGCGCATCCAGAGTGAATGACTAGCCTGGGTCTCACAGCTCAAACTGATTGATGAACAATGTTCTGACGTGGCAGATAACAGCAATGTATTGGGTCCTCCTCCAGTATTTGACACACTGAAATATGATGAATTGTACAGTGAATGGCACATGCAGAGGGGGTGTGTGTGTGTGTGTGTGTGTGTGTGTGTGTGTGTGTGTGTGTGTGTGTGTGTGTGTGTGTGTGTGTGTGTGTGTGTGTGTGTGTGTGTGTGTGTGTGTGTGTGTGTGTGTGTGTGTGTGTGTGTGTGTGTGTGTGTAAAAGTAAGGTTAAATCCTTTACACAGTGAAAGGCTGTTATGTAGACAGAGGCAGTGTTTGTGCAAGTCATACCTGTGGTTGGTGTCAGGTCACACGTGCACACATGACCAGAACCACTGGTGATGGTTTCTGACACACACAAACACAAGACCCCTACTAACAGACACATACAGATAATAAAATACTGACTTGGTAATATATATCCTCCTAATGTATTTTAATATCAGGAGGACTGTGGAAGCGAAATCAAGAATAACAAGTGAATCAAACAGACAGCTTTGTGCTGCAATAAAAGAGAAGGTCAACTGCTCTATTATCTAATGATTTTATATTGCTTATGGAAGAAAAAAAAACAGAGCACTCACACGCAAATATGCTTACACACAAGATCACAAAGGACAGACAAAGACATACAAGGAGAGAGACAGGGAGAGGGAGGGAGAGGGGAAGAGATCAGCAGAAAGAGAGGAAGAAAGAGAGAGTGTTAATTTGTGTTCTCACAGCCACTGTAATGCTTCCAAGGCATCTAGAAGGTTTCACAGTGATGTCTCTAGAATGGGGATGCAGCGAAAAGACTGCCAGGTGCTAAAACTAACCGTGTGTGTGTGTGGGGGGGGGTCGAAACAGCTCGTCTGCCTGCCTAACTAAATCATCAGAAAGACTCACAGAGCGGTGGAAACGTATGGCTGACAGATGATCAATACATGAGGTGCCTTTCTAAATAGGGACATGGTGGAGCTCGCTTCTAAATGCTGTTCTAAATAGGGACATGGTGGAGCTCGCTTCTAAATGCTGTTCTAAATAGGGACATGGTGGTGGAGCACGCTTCTAAATGCTGTTATAAATAGGGACATGGTGGACCACGCTTCCAAATGCTGTTCTAAATAGGGACATGGTGGACAACGCTTCTAAATGCTGTTCTAAATAGGGACATGGTGGAGCTCGCTTCTAAATGCTGTTATAAATAGAGACATGGTGGTGGAGCACGCTTCCAAATGCTGTTCTAAATAGGGACATGGTGGAGCACGCTTCTAAACGCTGTTCTAAACAGGAACATGGTGGAGCACGCTTCTAAATGCTGTTCTAAATAGGGACATGGTGGAGCACGCTTCTAAATGCTGTTCTAAATAGGGACATGGTGGTGGAGCACGCTTCTAAATGCTGTTCTAAATAGGGACATGGTGGTGGAGCACACTTCTAAATGCTGTTCTAAATAGGTACATGGTGGAGCACGCTTCTAAATGCTGTTCTAAATAGGGACATGGTGGAGCACGCTTCTAAATGCTGTTCTAAATAGGGACATGGTGGAGCACGCTTCTAAATGCTGTTCTAAATAGGACATGGTGGAGGACGCTTCTAAATGCTGTTCTAAATAGGGACATGGTGGAGCACGCTTCTAAATGCTGTTCTAAATAGGGACATGGTGGAGCACGCTTCTAAATGCTGTTCTAAATAGGGACATGGTGGTGGAGCACGCTTCTAAATGCTGTTCTAAATAGGGACATGGTGGAGCACGCTTCTAAATGCTGTTCTAAATAGGGACATGCTGGTGGAGCACGCTTCTAAATGCTGTTCTAAATAGGGACATGGTGGAGCGAAATGCTGTTCTAAATGCTGTTCTAAATAGGGACAAGGTGGTGGAGCACGCTTCTAAATGCTGTTCTAAATAGGGACATGGTGGTGGAGCTCGCTTCTAAATGCTGTTCTAAATAAATAAATGGGTCCTTCTAAATAGGGACATGCTCAGCTGTTCTAAATAGGTGGTGGAGAGCTTCTAAATGCTGTTCTAAATAGGGACATTGGTGGAGCACGCTTCTAAATGCTGTTCTAAATAGGGACATGGTGGTGGAGTGCTGTTCTAAATAGGGACATTGGTGGAGCGCTTCTAAATGCTGTTCTAAATAGGGACATGGTGGTGGACCACGCTTCTAAATGCTGTTCTAAATAGGGAATGCTGTTCTAAATAGGACATGTAGCACGCTTCTAAATGCTGTTCTAAATAGGGACATGGTGGAGCATAAATGCTGTTCTAAATAGTCACGCTTCTAAATGCTGCTAAATAGGGACATGGTGGAGCATATGCTGTTCTAAATAGGGACATGGTGGTGGATTATAAATGCTGTTCTAAATAGGGACATGGTGGAGCACGCTTCTAAATGCTGTTCTAAATAGGAACATGGTGGAGCAAGCTTTCTAAATGGGACATGTGGTGGAGCTTCTAAAATGCTCTAAATAGGGACAAGGTGGTGGAGCAAGCTTCTAAATGCTGTTCTAAATAGGGACATGGTGGTGGAGCACGCTTCTAAATGCTGTTCTAAATAGGGACATGGTGGTGGAGCACGCTTCTAAATGCTGTTCTAAATAGGGACATGCTGGTGGAGCACGCTTCTAAAGGCTGTTCTAAATAGGGACATGGTGGAGCACGCTTCTCAATGCTGTTCTAAATAGGGACATGGTGGAGCACGCTTCTAAATGCTGTTCTAAATAGGGACATGGTGGAGCACGCTTCTAAATGCTGTTCTAAATAGGGACATGGTGGTGGAGCACGCTTGTAAATGCTGTTCTAAATAGGGACATGGTGGTGGAGCACGCTTCTAAATGCTGTTCTAAATAGGGACATGGTGGTGGAGCATGGTGGTGAGCGCTTCTAAATGCTGTTCTAAATAGGGACATGGTGGTGGAGCAAGCTTCTAAATGCTGTTCTAAATAGGGACATGGTGGTGGAGCACGCTTCTAAATGCTGTTCTAAATAGGGACATGGTGGTGGAGCACGCTTCGCTTCTAAATGCATTTTCTAAATGCTGGGACATGGTGGAGCTCGCTTCTAAATGCTGTTCTAAATTGGGACATGGTGGAGCTCGCTTCTAAATGCTGTTCTAAATAGGGACATGGTGGAGCTCGCTTCTAAATGCTGTTCTAAATAGGGACATGGTGGAGCACGCTTCTAAATGCTGTTCTAAATAGGGACATGGTGAAGCACGCTTCTAAATGCTGTTCTAAATAGGGACATGGTGGAGCACACTTCTAAATGCTGTTCTAAATTGGGACATGGTGGAGCACGCTTCTAAATGCTGTTCTAAATAGGGACATGGTGGAGCACGCTTCTAAATGCTGTTCTAAATAGGGACATGGTGGAGCTCGCTTCTAAATGCTGTTCTAAATAGGGACATGGTGGAGCACGCTTCTAAATGCTGTTCTAAATAGGGACATGGTGGAGCTCGCTTCTAAATGCTGTTCTAAATAGGGACATGGTGGAGCACGCTTCTCAATGCTGTTCTAAATAGAAAGCGTGCTCGATTCTGGGAAGTGATTACTCTTCTTCTCCCTGCCGCCTACTACTGTGATACGGTTAAATACTCTCTTCCCCTCAATCCATTCGAGAAATGCAATCTCAAAGCAGACCAGTAGGTGGCGTCGATGCTTCTGACTCAGCTAAAGATTCAGCAAAATTTTGAGCACCTCTCCTTCACTCACTCCTAAAGGATTTGGATGAAGGAGAAGTTTTCAGCAATATTATAACAACCCTATTCTTTTTTACTAACATGCTGACCAAACTTGCTCTGCGAGTGCATCTGGTGCGCATGTTGATTTTGTCTATCTCCACCAGACAGTTCGTGACTCGCAGGTAAAAATACCAAAACCTAGTGTGAACCAAACATATGAATTTGGGGACAGGTCAAAACACACATGAAACATTCCTGGACATTTAGCTGGCTAGCTGTTGCTAGCTAATTTGTTCTGGGAGATAAATATTGGGTTGTTATTTTACCTGAAAAGTACAAGGTCCTTTTTTTGTTGTTGGTGGGGAGGCAAGTAGCCTAGTGGTTAGAGAGTTGAGCCAACAACTGTAAAGGTTGCTAGATCGAATCCCCAAGCTAACAAGGTAAAAATCTGTCGTTCTGCCCCTGAACAAGGCAGTTAACCCACGGTTCCTAGGCGGCCATTGTAAATAGGAATTTGTTCATAACTGACTTGCTTAGTAAAATAAAGGTTCAATAAAAAAAAACATAATAATCTTTGTGAAACTTTTTCCCATTTTGAGCAATACCAAAATCACGTGTTCTCTTCTCCGACAATTAATCCACAGATAAAAGAGGAAACTTAATTAGTTAGTTGATTAATCTCTCCTCGTTCATTTTTCAAATCACCCATGTGGGTTAGTATGCTCGTGAAAACCAATGAGTAGATGGGTGAGGAAGGACTTGCTGCACACCAAGCGCCTAAAATATTACCAAGTCATTTTAGCACCTGTCTATGCAGATGCCCGTTGATGAGCGCGAGCAGTTTGGATAAAATGATTGAATAACATGAATACATTTATTTTGCCATGCGAGAGCAAGCGGCTGGTCTAGTCAGCATGTAATATGGAGAGAGTGACACCTCTGTGGTCATCTGTAGCTCAGTTGGTAGTGCATGGCTTTTGCAACGCCAGGAGAGTGGGTTCAATTCCCAGGACCACTCATCTGTAAAAATGTATCCATGCATAACTAAGTCGCTTTGGATAAAAGCGTCTGCTAAATGGCATATATAAATCTGTATTGATAGGCTTTATCCATGAAGAACCAGCAGTGATTTGGGAGTCATTGCTCTGTTTCGTGAGATATATCTCTAAAGGAAATGAAACAACAAGAAAGAAAAAGACAAATACTAAATGTAAACACATTGACTAATAATATCATGCAGTACTGCACATACAGCCATCTCCATTGGTCTACAGACTTTTTCGGCTTAAAAAGGAACAGAGCTTTCCCTAATTGATTTGTTTTTGCTTCTATGGATGTTTGAGCCAGAGACAGTGAAGCTGTGCCATAGAGAGACTGCTGCTGATAGATTTAATTAGAAAAATAACTGTTGGTGGATTAGCGATAAAAACCTAGGGACTCATTTAAGCCGAAGAGTATGAGCAAATACGCTGTCGCCAGGACACAACTCATTAACAAGGTAATCCTACACAGAGCAGCTCTCCCATCATATTTATCTTCACAATTCAATTCCCAGACTGGTTTCAATATTAGACAATCTTTGGAAAGTTGAGTTTTTCTTCAATATCATTCTCAGCTATTACCATATGTCAGTCAATTTGCATGAGAAAGTCTGATAAAAAAAATTTAAAAAACGGAATTCATAGGAAAGAAAATAACCCAATAAGTATGTTATATATGTATAATTGATGTAAAGGCATTTGACTGAAAATCAATCAAACTATTTATCTGAAGGCCAATGTGAATAAGCAGCTTCAGCAGAATCTTGAATAGTACCAAGTACGAGGATGTTGAACGCAAATCTTCCAAAACAAATATACTACACATTTTACTAATAGCTCTAATAATAATAATAAATGCCATTCAGCAGACGCTTTTATCCAAAGCAACTGTCAAGCGTGCATACATTTTACATATGGGTGGTCCCAGGAATCAAACCTAGTAAACTGGCATTACAAACACCAGGCTCCACCAACTGAGCTACAAAATACCAAATTTGGTAATGCTGGTTTTACATTTGGTAATGCTGGTTGTCCTCGTTACTAGTTAGGACCTACCACAGCCTGAGTAATGAGATAGGGGATTCTCTTTGCCAGAATGACAGGTCCCTAATTAGCTACCACTCAGTCAGTGGATCTCTTCACCAGCTACAGTGCTTTTCTCCTCTTTCATAACTATTTAAATGTATGCCTTCTTACAAGAACCAGGATCACATGCCTAAAAACAGAGCCATCCTCCTACAGTAATAAGGGTTTAATGAAGTCCTCTCTCCTTTGTGCAACAAACCAGCAGAGCGCAAGAGGACGTATACCTAGTGTAAAGAAGAAACACCTGCTCTTTCCATGACAGACTGACCAGGCGAATCCAGATTAAAGCTATGATCCCTTATTGATGTCACTTGTTAAATTCACTTCAATCAGTGCAGATGAAGGGGGGAGACCGGTTAAAGAAGGATTTTTAAGCCTTGAGACAATTGTGTATGTGTGGCATTCAGAGGGTGAATGGGTAAGAGAAAATATTTAAGTAACTTTGAACAGGGTATGGTAGTAGGTGCCAGGTGCACCAGTTTGTGTCAAGAACTGTAGCGCTGCTGAGTTTCACATGCAACAGTTTCCTGCATCCCTGTGGAACGCTTGACACCTTTTAGAATCCATACCTTGACGAATTGAGGCAGTTCTGTGGGCAAAAGGGTGTGCAACTCAATATTAAGAAGGTGTTCTTAATGTTTTGTTCTCTCTCTCTCATAAACCAAGCAGGGCTCCAGAGGAATATTAAACTAATGAAAAGCCCTCTCTTGGCTGCTGGCCCATTCTCTGTACTACCCTCTCCCATCTCTCAGCATGGATCCTGTGAAATGAAACTGAACTGGCAAACGATAAAGCAGCCAGCCCACCATTGTGGCGGTATCTAGCTCTCAGCTCTCTGTGATAAAAGGCATTAGGAAATTATGAGTCAAATTTCATTTTTACAATTCCAGCATAAAGCATAATATTGCATAAATAATCAACCAGTCAGCTTCAATAAAAACACTTTTTACATTTTATTTTATTTTAAATATATATATATAAATAGTCAAGCATCCAGCATGGATCCTGGTCAAAAGCAGTGCACTAAATAGGGTTTAGAGTGCAATATGGAACTCACCCCATCTCTTTGCATCCAGTTACATCAATGCATCCTTGCATGAGTAACAAGAGGGAGAAAGATGCAGAAATCTGGAATTAGAATTTAAGCCACGCTCCAACCTATGGGCCTCTGATTCTTTATTGGATAAAAGAGAGCTGCAGTGTTCGTTTGTATCTGGAACCCTATAGACTGCATAGTGTACTACTATTGACCAGGGGCTCATAGGGCTGAGGGCTCTGGTCAAAAGAAGTGCACTATGTGGACACAACCTTGGTCTGATGAGAATGACATGATGGCATACAGCAGGGATCATTAACTACACTGAGCAAAAATATAAATGCAACATGTAAAGTGAAATGTTCCATATGCACAAAAAGTCAACAGCCCGATCAAGTCTTTGCGAAGGAGATGTCGCCCTGTATGTGTCAAATGGTGCTTTCTGATACACACCCCTACCCTTTTTTTAAGGTATCTGTGACCAACACATGCATATCTGTATTCCTAGTCATGTGGAATCCATAGATCAGGGCCTAATTAATTTGTTTCAATTGGCTGCTATCCTTATATGAACTGTAACTCAGTAAAATTTTGAAATTGTTGCATGTTGTATTTTTTGGATGTATAGATTCAGCCACGAGCAAGCTGATCGCAAGAAGCCCAAATACATACAGTTAAAGTGTAATGAATTTCCTCCTCTTCTTCCGAAGAGGAGAGGCGAAACGGATCAGAGGACCAATACGCGGCGTGGTAAGTGTCCATGGTTCTTTTTAATACGTTAAGGTACACATGAACAACTGACTACAAAAAAACAAGAAATGTGAAAACTCAAAACAGTCCTATCTGGTACAAAGACAGAGACAGGAACAATCACCCACAAACACACAGTGAAACCCAGGCTACCTAAGTATGATTCTCAATCAGAGACAACTAATGACACCTGCCTCTGATTGAGAACCATACTAGGCCGAAACATAGAAATACCCAAAATCATAGAAAAACAAATATAGACTGCCCACCCAACTCACGCCCTGACCATACTAACTAAATACAAAACACAGGAAATAAAGGTCAGAACGTGACATAAAGGTTTGGACACACCTACTCATTCAATAGTTTTTCTTTATTTTTACTATATTCTACATTGTAGAATAATAGTGAAGACATCAAAACTATGAAATAACACATATGGAGTCATAACCAACCAGTAGTAACCAAAAAAGCATTAATCAAATCAAAATCTATTTTATATTTGAGATTCTTCAAAGTAGCCACCCTTTTCATTGGTGAAAGCTTTGCACACTCTCAACCATCTTATTTTATTTATTTAACTAGGCAAGTCATAAGTGAATTCTAATTTACAATGACAGCTAAGGAACAGTGGGTTAACTGCCTTGTTCAGGGGAAGAGCAACAGATGTTTACCTTGTCATCTCTGGGATTCAATCTAGCAACCTTTCAGTTACTGGCCCAACGCTCTAACCACTAGGCTACCTGCCACCACAGCTTCACCTGGAATGCTTTTCCAACAGTCTTGAAGGAGTTCCCACATATGCTGAACACTTATCCTTCACTCTGCCATCCAACTCATCCCAAACCATCTCAATTGGGTTGAGATTCCTTCTTGGGCAAATAGCACTTACACAGCCCGGAGGTGTGTTGGGTCATTGTCCTGGTGAGAAAAAAAATTATAGTCCCACTAAGCGCAAACCATATGGGATGGTGTATTTCTGCAGAATGCTGTGTGCCTTGAATTCTAAATAAATTACACCACACCAAAGGACAGATTCCATCGGTCTAATGTCCATTGCTCGTGTTTCTTGGCCCAAGCAAGTCTCTTCTTATTATGGGTGTCCTTTAGTAGTGGTTTCTTTACAACAATTTGACCATGAAGTCCTGATTCATGCAGTCTCCTCTGAACAGTTGATGTTGAGATGTGTCTGTTACTTGAACTCTGTGAAGCATTTATTTGGGCTGCAATTTCTGAGGCTGGTAACTTATCCTCTGCAGCAGTGGTAACTCTGGGTCTTCCTTTCCTGTGGCGGACCTCATGAGAGCCAGTTTCACCATAGCGCTTGATGGTTTTTGAGACTGCACTTGAAGAAACTTTCAAAGTTCTTGAAATGTTCCGGCTTGACTGACTTTCATGTCTTAAAGTAATGATGGACTTTCCATAATATTGACTTTTACAAAATAAGGCTATCTTATGTATACTATCCCTACCTTGTCACAACACAACTGATTGGCTCAAACACCTTAAGGAAATAAATTCCACAAATGAACTTTTAACAAGGCACACCTGCTAATTGAAATGCTTTCCAGGTGACTACCTCATGAAGCTGGTTGAGAGAATGCCAAGAGTGTGCAAAGCAGTCAAGGCAAAGGGTAGCTACTTTGTAGAATCTCAAATATATCAAATATATTTTGATTTTTTAAAAACATTTTGGGTTACTACATGATTCCATGTGTGTTGTTTCATAGTTTTGATGTCTTCACTATTATTCTACAATGTAGAAAATAGGAAAAATAAAGAAAAACCCTGGAACGAGTAGGTGTGTCCAAACTGACTGGTACTGTATGTTTAACAAAAACATCATAATTTCAAACCTTCCTTACATTTGTAAACAATCACATCTTTCTATTATGTGTGGGAGTACTTGGGAACAGATTCCTTAAATTAAAATCACTTGGAATGGATTTTCCTGGTGTTATTAGTCTTTTATGTCCAACAATGAACATATTATTATATTTGCTCTGGAAACTTGGGGGGACAAATAAAACCACCCGCTGGCAGCCAGTTTGGGGATTCTTGGCAAACAGGGTGATAGTAGGGGAAGGAGATGGCAGGCTCACATGTATGGATGGGAATAATGAAAGCGAGAGAGGAGCAAAAATAAATGACAAAGCTGAATCATCTAATCACACAAGAGAATCACAGGATGCTGTTCTGTGGCCATGGATACCATCTGAAAGTGATACTGACAAGTCACAGAGTGGTATTGCAAAGTTGTAAGTTTGACAACTAAATTGTTTCCAAAAGGTAAATGGATTTATGGTAGCTTTTGTTGTTGCGTAGTGTTCACTACAACCTATTTTCTCAGACAGTTTGAGTAGTAACAACAAAGTAGGCAACTGGCGTTACAGTACGACATCGTTGGCCATGCCATCATGTCCACAAATTGGACCATGATCTGATCTTACATCATGGCTGAGATCTGCAGCTTCAGTAATAAAATGACCAGGCATGCAGTCTTAAATTTCGTCAACAAAAATTATGGGAAAAATATTCGTCAAACACCTATTTTTCAGTGTCAATTGACGAGATTACAACTGACAAAACAGACACAAAATATTTTTTACAAAGATGATTTTATTTCAGTTGACTAAAACGAGACGAGGTTCTCTGTGACAAAAATTGGAATAATAAGTGGACTGGACAAGAGTTTTTGGAGAAATTGAAAGTTTTCCAGTGATGAGCACAATTATTATTAGCAGCACAATTGCGCCCACGATTATACATGTGGCTTTCTTGTAGCTAATCAGTCGCCACCAGCCTTCTAAATAACTACACTTTGCCTGGTTAAGAAACACAAGCTGCTTTACGAAATAAAATAAAAACAATTGCTGCATTACGTTTAATAGTAAAAACAAGTAGGATGTCTTTGAATTTCACTCAACATTCCGACATTCTATAGCCAGGTGTCACGACTTCCGCCGAGGTTGGCTCTCCTGCCCGTTCAGGCGGTGCTCGGCGGTCACCGTCCTACTAGCCACTACCGATCCCTTTTCGTGTATCTGTTGGTTTTGTCTGATTGGTTTCACCTGTGTATTGTTTAGTTTATATGTGTCTGTATATATAGTAGGTTGTTGTTTTGTGCGGGATTGTTTATTTGTTATCTATGTCTGTCTGTGTATCTTGTGTTCTTATTCTCCGGTTCGTCTTTTATCCTGTGTTGGATTGTTCACCCTGTGTTTATTGGGTTGACCGTGTTTCTTGTTCACCGGAGAATAAACTTTCATATCGCTATCTGCTCTCTGCGCCTGATTCCACCCACCTTGATTAGACGTGTCAGAATCCCGCACCACCCATGGAATTATTTTTTTTTTTTACATTTTACCTTTATTTAACCAGGCAAGTCAGTTAAGAACACATTCTTATTTTCAATGACGGCCTGGGAACAGTGGGTTAACTGCCTGTTCAGGGGCAGAACGACAGATTTGTACCTTGTCAGCTCGGGGGTTTGAACACGCAACCCTCCGGTTACTAGTCCAACGCTCTAACCACTAGGCTACCCTGCCGCCCCGAATCAGCAGGAGCAGCAGCGTCTCCTCTCCCATCGATGGAGGAGAGGGTCCTCCATCATACCAGCGTGATTCACCGGATTGGTTCTGCTATGGACCAAATGATGGAGAGAATGGATCGATGGGAGAGGAGTGGCCTCCCCACCTCATCTCAAGCAACCCCTTCTCCAGCACCTCCTGTTTCTGCGACCACATCTGGCTCCGGGGCTCTTCGGCTGACACTCCCACGGGAGTATGATGGATCGGCGGCTGGGTGCCAGGGTTTCCTCCTTCAACTGGAACTATACCTGGCTACCGTGCATCCTGCTCCCTCTGGAGAGGAGAGTGTGTGTGCCCTAGTCTCCTGTTTGACTGGGCAAGCCCTCGAGTGGGCCAACGCAGTGTGGAATGGTCCGGACTCGGCGAAGGATAATTACCCAGAGTTCACCCGCCGATTCCGAGCTGTTTTTGACCACCCACCCAAGGGTCGGGCGGCGGGTGAACGGCTGTTCCACCTGCGTCAGGAGACGAGGAGCATACAGGATTTTGCTTTAGAGTTTAGGACTTTGGCAGCAGGAGCAGGATGGAACGACAGGGCCTTGATTGATCATTTTAGATGTAGTCTCAGGGAGGACGTCCGCAGGGAGCTGGCATGTCGGGACACCACATTCACACTGGATGGACTTATCGATCTGGCTATCCGTCTCGACAACCTGCTGGCTGCTCGCGGGCGTTCGGATCAGGTCCTGTCGTTTCCTATCCCCAGCCCCCCTGTCCCTATCCCTATGGAATTATGAGGTACGGCTTCGAGGGGGACCGGAGGAGGAGTGTCCTCCTGCACCAGTTGTGGTCGACGAGGGCACACGTCCGACCGGTGCTGGAGGAACTCGTCTAGGAGTCGGGAGGACAGGCGGAACACTGCTCGATCACCCCAAGTGAGTAAGCACCAAACTCATTCAGAGCTTCCTGTCGGTCATGTGTTTGTATTGATTTCTTTCCCTGGGTTTTCCCCTCTCTACAGCATAAGGCGCTAGTCGATTCAGGCGCAGCTGGGAATTTTATGGATCGTGGTCTTGCGTTAAGGCTAGGGATTCCCCTGGTCTCGTTAGATCGACCTTTCCCCGTGCACTCCTTAGATAGCCGACCATTAGGGTCAGGAGAAATTAGGGAGGCTACGGTGCCGCTGGACATGGTAACGCAGGGTGATCATAAGGAGCAGATTAGCCTGTTCCTTATAGATTCACCTGCGTTTCCAGTGGTGTTGGGGGTTCCCTGGTTAGCTCAACACAACCCGGTGATTTCCTGGCGACAGGGGGCTCTTAAGGGGTGGTCAAAGGAGTGTTCAGGTAGGTGTATAGGAGTTGCCGTTGGTGCGACTACGGTGGAGAGTCCAGACCAAGTTTCCACCGTGCGCATTCCCTCTGAATATGCCGATTTGGCTATCGCCTTCAGTAAAGGGAAGGCGACCCAATTACCACCTCATCGTCGAGAGGACTGCGCGATAAACCTTCTGGAAAACGCTGCACTTCCTAGGAGTCACGTGTATCCATTGTCCCAGGAGGAGACAGTTGTAATGGAAACATATGTTTCTGAATCACTGGGACAGGGGTACATTCAGCCCTCCGTATCACCCGTCTCCTCAAGTTTCTTTTTTGTGAAGAAGAAGGATGGAGGTCTGCGTCCGTGTATTGATTATAGAGGTCTAAATTCCACCACAGTGGGGTTTAGTTACCCACTACCTCTCATCGCTACGGCAATGGAATCATTTCACGGGGCGCGCTTCTTCACAAAACTGGACTTGAGGAGCGCGTATAATCTGGTACGTATCCAGGGAGGAGATGAGTGGAAAACCGCATTTAGTACTACTTCTGGTCATTATGAGTACTGCGTCATGCCATACGGGTTGAAGAATGCTCCAGCCGTTTTCCAATCCTTCGTAGATGAGATTCTCCGAGACCTGCTCGGGCAGGGAGTGGTAGTGTACATTGATGACATCTTGATCTATTCTGTCACACGCGCGGAGCATGTGTCTCTGGTGCGTAAGGTACTTGGGCGACTACTGGAGCATGACCTGTATTGCAAGGCGGAGAAATGTGAGTTTTTCAAACAGTCCGTTTCCTTCCTGGGGTATCGTATTTTCACCTCCGGGGTGGTGATGGAGGATGATCGCGTTACAGCCGTGCGTAATTGGCCGACTCCGACCACGGTGAAAGAAGTGCAGCGGTTTTTAGGGTTTGCCAATTACTACCCGAGGTTTATCCGGGGTTTTGGTCAGGTGGCTGCTCCCATCACCTCACTGCTGAAGGGAGGACCGGTGCGCTTGCGCTGGTCAGCAGAGGCGGGCAGAGCGTTCAGTCGTCTGAAGGAGCTGTTCACAAATGCGCCCGTGTTGGCGCATCTGGACCCCTCTTTAGCGTTCATAGTGGAGGTGGATGCGTCCGAGGCTGGGGTTGGAGCCGTGCTGTCCCAACGCTCAGGCGTGCCATCCAAGCTCCGCCCGTGTGCTTTCTAATCGAGCAAACTCAGCCCAGCGGAGCGAAACTATGATGTGGGGGACCGGGAGTTGTTAGCTGTAGTCAAGGCTCTGAAGGTGTGGAGACATTGGCTTGAGGGGGCTAAATACCCTTTTCTCATCTGGACTGACCATCGTAATCTCGAGTACATCCGGGCAGCTAAGAGACTAAATCCACGTCAGGCTAGATGGGCCATGTTTTTTTACCAGGTTCCAGTTTGCCCTCACATATCGGCCAGGCTCCCAAAACACCAAAGCTGATGCACTGTCTCGCCTCTATGATACCGAGGAACGGTCAGTTGAGCCAACTCCCATAATTCCACCGTCATGTCTCGTGGCACCGGTGGTATGGGAGGTGGACGCTGAGATAGAGAGGGCCTCACGGTCAGAGCCGGCTCCTCCTAACTGTCCAGTAGGGACCAAGTACGTGCCGAGGGTGGTCCGGGACAAGCTGATTCGGTGGGCTCATACTCTTCCCTCCTCGGGTCATCCTGGTATCAAGAGGACAGTGCAGAGTCTGAGAGGGAGATACTGGTGGCCCACACTGGCTAAAGACGCAAGATTTTATGTCTCCTCCTGCTCAGTGTGTGCTCAGAGCAAGGCTCCTCGGCACCTGCCTCGAGGGAAATTACAACCCCTCCCCATTCCACAACGGCCGTGGACACACTTATCGGTGGATTTTCTTACCGACCTTCCCCCGTCCCAGGGAAGTACTATGATCCTGGTCGTTGTGGATCGGTTTTCTAAGTCCTGTCGCCACATTCCGTTGCCCGGTCTCCCTACGGCCCTGCAGACTGCTGAGGCTTTGTTTACCCATGTCTTCCGGCACTATGGGGTGCCTGAGGACATCGGGTCCCCAATTCACGTTCAGAGTGTGGAGGGCGTTTATGGAGAGACTAGGGGTCTCGGGTTAGCTTAACCTCAGGTTTTCACCCCGAGAGTAATGGGCAGGTGGAGCGCGTAAACCAGGATGTGGGCAGGTTTCTGCGGTCCTATTGTCGGGACCGGCCTGGTGAGTGGGCAAGGTATGTTCCATGGGCCGAACTAGCCCAGAACTCCTTACGCCACTCCTCTACTAACTTGTCTCCTTTTGAGTGTGTGTTAGGTTACCAGCCGGTCCTGGCTCCGTGGCATCAGAGTCAGACCAGGGCTCCTGCGGTGGAGGAATGGGTACAGAGCTCCAAGGACACCTGGAAAGCCGTTCAGGACTCATTACGGTTAGCGGGAGAATGGCAGAAGAGGAGCGCTGACCAGAACCGCAGTGAGACCCCCGTGTTTGCACCGGGGGACAGGGTCTGGCTCTCGACCCGAAACCTGTCCCTCCGCCTGCCCTGTCGGAAGCTGGGGCCGCAGTGTGTGGGGCCGTTCAAAGTCCTGAGGAGAATAAACGAGGTGTGTTACAGGTTACAACTTCCTCGGTATTACCGTATTAACCCCTCGTTTCATGTGTCTCTCCTCAGGCCGGTGGTGGCTGGTCCCCTGCAAGAAGGTGAGGTGCCTGAGGTCCCTCCGCCCCCTCTGGACATCGAGGGGTCCCCGGCGTACACAGTTCGAGTCATTCTGGATTCGAGACGCCGGGTGGGGGGCCTACAGTACCTCGTGGACTGGGAGGGGTACGGCCCCGGAGGAGAGATGCTGGGTTCCGGTGAGGGACATTTTGGACCCTTCTCTCCTGATAGAATTACACCGCCTCCACCCGGATCGCCCAGCACCTCGTCCTCTGGGTCGTCCTCGAGGACGGTGGCGGCGTGCTGCAGGAGCCGCGCGTCAGGGGGTGGGGGGGTACTGTCACGACTTCCTGCCCGTTCGGGCGGTGCTCGGCGGTCGTCGTCGTTGTCCTACTAGCCACTACCGATCACTTTTCGTGTATCTGTTGGTTTTGTCTGATTTGTTTCACCTGTGTATTGTTTAGTTTATTAGTGTCTGTATATATAGTAGGTTGTCCCTCCCTTGTTTTGTGCGGGATTGTTTATTTGTCATCTATGTCTGTCGGTGTATCTTGTGTTCTTATTCTCCGGTTCGTCTTTTATCCTGTGTTGGATTGTTCACCCTGTGTTTATTGGGTTGACCGTGTTTCTTGTTCACCGGAGAATAAACTTTCATATCGCTATCTGCTCTCTGCGCCTGATTCCACCCACCTTGATTAGACGTGACACCAGGTTTTCTAGACAACGTAGTGAGGTCTCCCTCTTTTCCTCAGAGAAAATGGCTTGATTCTTGAGCACTGGGACTCGGACTCGACATGTGACTAATCTTTCCCTCTCTGCGCTTGTCTGTGTTTGTTTTGTATAAGTGCAATACCTCTGTAGGGTGAATTAGGAATTTACATGGCCAGATCATTTTTATATACAGTATATTTCTGCTAGAATGAGAATAGGATGTTAAGTAGAAAAATGTTGGTAGGGCAAGGCTATGTATGTGTGTACATGAAAGTCAGTGATTTATGTTCACTATAGGTTAATGAGGTAATACAAATGTGATGACTAAAATGTGACTAAAATGAAAGGGCATTTAGTTTACTAAAATGTCCCACTGTCATTCGGACAATTACACAAAATAATTAATTAGTCAAATAACAAAAATAAGACAGTAATTTCGACTAAAATATAATTAAGTTTAAAGGACAGTTTGACATTTACTTGGATGGGGGGTCTGGTCCAACTCAAGGCGTCATAAAAAATGCACACCGATCCCCAAAGTGAAAATGTTTCACATGACCTTTGCCTTGTACTGTAAAATTAATCACACCCTCCCCCCTTATATTTTTTTACGACCACAAATAACAATAACTGTAGCGAACCTTCCAGGAATTGTGTATAGATCCTTGTGACATGGGGCCGTGCATTAACATGCTGAAACACGAAGTGATGGCGGCGGATGAATGGCATGGCAATGGGCCTCAGGATCTCGTCAGGGTATCTCTGTGCATTCAAATTGCCACCAATAAAATGCTAATTGTGTTCGTTGTCCATTAGGTTACGTCTGCAAACCTCTTGCCCACACGACGCCATACACATGGTCTGCAGTTGAGGCAGGTTGGATTTACGTGCTGACGACACCATCCGCGACACATGCGCAAGCATTGCAAAATAAATGTACACATACATATTATTTAATCAGTGCATACACACTGCTCACGTGCGTCTGCGTAGCCAGGCACTAAAATAGAACTTGGTTCTATTTATGATGCTTGACATGGTGCAAGTCCCGCCTCTCCCATCACCTCTTTGGTTTTTAGGAGCATATACCCAAATGGGTGATTGAAAGATTAACTGAGTTCCACACTCCAGTTGCAGTTGGTGGTGGTAATGCACCTTAAAGCTGGTTGCCAAACTCCATATAAAGTCCAAAGAAGAAGAAGCTGGAAGAAGGAGAGCTTACTAGAAAATAACTCGGTTTACCTTTTTATCTGTGGATTAATTGTCAGAGTAGAGGACCTTGTGCATTTCTGGTAAAATAAGAACCCAATGTTTATATAACAGGACAAATTAGCTAGAAACAGCAAGCTAGCTAGCTAAATTGCCATAAACGTTTAATGCACCTGTCCCCAAATGGGGCGGCAGCATAGCCTAGTGGTTAGAGCGTTGGACTAGTAACCGGAAGGTTGCGAGTTCAAACCCCCGAGCTGACAAGGTACAAATCTGTCGTTCTGCCCCTGAACAGGCAGTTAACCCACTGTTCCCAGGCCGTCATTGAAAATAAGAATATGTTCTTAACTGACTTGCCTGGTCAGGTAAAATGTATAAAAAAACAATTTTAAAAAAATGAATATAGTTCACAAATTCTCCAAAACGATAAGGTGGAAATTAACATCTGGCAACAGCTCCGGTGGACATTCCTGCAGTCAGCATGCCAATTTCACACTACTCCAAAACTTGAGACATTGTGGCATTGTGTTGTGACAAAACTGCACATTTTAGAGTGGCCTTTTATTGTCCCCAGCACAAGGTGCACCTGTGTATTGATTACGCAGCTTCTTGATTTGCCCCACCTGTCAGGTGGACGGACTATCTTGGCATAGGATAAATGCTCACTAAATAAATAAGCTTTTTGTGTGTATGTAACATTTTGGGGATCTTTTATTTCAGCTCATGAAACATAGGACCAATAATTTACATTTTTGCATACATTTTTGTTCAGTGTCTATAGTAAAACCTGCAAAAGAGCGAATGTAAACCAAAAAAAAATAAAAAATACTACACCCCCACTGTTTTAGCAGAGGTCGACCAAAAAAAGTCGATACCGATTTTTATATTTATATATTTGTAATAATGACAAAAAGCAACAATACTGAATGAACACTTTTATTTTAACTTACATCAATAAAAAGACATTTAGTCTCATATAAATAATGAAATATATTCCATTTGGTTTAAATAATGCAGAAACACAGTGTTGGAGAAGAAAGTAAAAGTGCAATATGGGCCATGTAAAAAAGCTAACGTTGAAGTTCCTTGCTCAGAACATGAGAACATATGAAAGCTGGTAGTTACTTTTAACATGAGTCTTCAATATTCCCAGTTAAGTTTTAGGTTGTAGTTATTATAGGAATTATAGGACAATTTCACTCTATAGCATTTGTATTTCATATACCTTTGACTATTGGATGTTCTTATAGGCACTATAGTATTGCCAGCCTAATTTCGGGAGTTGACAGGCTTGAAGTCATAAACAGCGCTGTGTTTCAAGCATTGCGAAGAGCTGCTGGCAAACTCAGGAAAGCGCTGTTAGAATGAATGCTTACGAGCCTACTGCTGCCTACCACCACTCAGTCAGACTGCTCTATCAAATATGAAATCATAGACTTAATTATAATATAATAAAGACACAGAAATATGAGCCTTAGGTCATTAATATGGTCAAATCCGGAAATGATCACTTCAAAAACAAAACGTTTATTCTTTCAGTGAAATAAGGAACCGTTCCGTATTTTATTGAATGGGTGGCATCCATACATCGAAATATTGCTGTTACATTGCACAATCTGCAATGTTATGTCATAATCATGTAAAATTCTGGCAAATTAATTACAGTCTTTGTTAAGAAGATATGGACTTCACACAGTTCGCAACGGGCCAGGTGGGCCAAACTGCTGCATATACCCTGACTCTGCTTGCACAGAACGCAAGAGAAGTGACACAAATTCCCTAGTTAATATTGCCTGCTAACATGCATTTCTTTGAACTAAATATGCAGGTTTAAAAAAATATACTTGTGTATTTATTTTAAGAAAGGCATTGATGTTTATGGTTAGGTACATTGGTGCAACGACGGTGCCTTTTTCGCGAATGCGCTTGTTAAATCATCACCTGTTTGGCGAAGTAGACTGTGATTCGATGATATTGATTATTTGCAACGCAGGACAAAATAGCTAAACTAGTAATATCATCAACCTTGTGTAGTCAACTTGTGATTATGTTAAGATTGATTGTTTTTTATAAGATAAGTTTAATGCTAGCTAGCAACTTACCTTGGCTCCTTGCTGCACTCGCGTAATAGGTGGTCTGCATGCCATGCAGTCTCCTCGTGGAGTGCAATGTAATCTGCAATAAAAGGCGTCCAAATATGCCGATCACCGAATGTTATGAAAACTTGAAATCGGCCCTAATTAAATCGGCCATGCCGATTAATCAGTTGCCCTCTAGTTAATACTAGTTCCCTGTCAGGATTAGAGGGAGAGTTGTCATGGTAATGCATCATGTTACACGCAGGGTGCCATTCCTGAAGATCTCACTCTGCAGCAGCTCAGCGTAGGGCCGCCAAGCTGGAACAGTCTGTTGTTTTATTAGGAATTATCTGCAGCAGATTAATAAATGTCACGCTGGCTGTGTCCCACATGCCGTTGGGCTAGAGAAGCAGACCCTGATAATGGAGGGGAATCCATCATATCTGCCTGTCAAGCTCCCTGTACATATGTAGGATCTTAATTTGTTTACCCTGTTACAGGAGAATTTTACTTTAATGCAGGAAATGTAAAACCAGTAGTGCATAACAAAGGCTTTCCCTTACAAAAAATATCAACCACTACAAAAATGTCCATTAATTATAATACACATTTCCTTTTGCTGCATGATTATTTTCCTGCTGTAGCAAACTGGCTCAAATTAAGATTCCACATCTATCTGCCACCCAGAGTACGGCCGATGGCCCAATACAGGTAAAGGTAATGTAGGCTTAGGTCTATAGGCAGGCATGGAATCCATTTTTATAATCAACAACTTTCAATCAAATATATAAATATATTGGACACCTTTTGTCTATTTGACAGCAAACTAATAATGTCACGATCGTCGTAAGAAGCGGACCAAAGCGCAGCTTGGACTGTCTGAATGCATCATTTAATAGATGACGAAAAACACGAAGTAAACTGTACAAAAACAAATAACGACCGTGAAGCTATCATAAGAACTGTTCTGACACAAGCAACTAACAAAACAGTGAAACTCAGCTACCTAAGTATGATTCTCAATCAGAGACAACTAATGACACCTGCCTCTGATTGAGAACCATACTAGGCCGAAACAGAAATCCCAAAATCATAGAAAAACAAACATAGACTGCCCACCCCAACTCACGCCCTGACCATACTAAATAACGACAAAACAAAGGAAATAAAGGTCAGAACGTGACAAATAAATTACATCTAATTGTTTCTGATCTGGGTGTCAATCTGTGAGTGAGTGACTTTGTGATGAGATGTGAGAGGGATGATTCATTTAGACAGCTGGAAGTTAACAGCCGTATTACTCCTCATAATCAACTTCATCTTGACAACAATAAAGTGAAATACACTCGTTTCTGTGGCAACAAGCAGCAAACCTCTCCGCTGTCAGAAGGATAATGTCACAGAAACATCTTACGAGTGCAGATTCAATAACTGCAAAAGTGCAAGTAAATAAGAGTAAATAAGTCAAAGGACAAATAAATGAATGAAATATCACTCGAGCGCAGGAAGATGCATACATTGAAATGTATTTGCATAGTAATTTTATTTTGTTGACCTACTGCACTTTACAGACCCCCTGCTAAAACCAAAACACCAGAAGGATGGGGGTGAAGAGGGTCAGAGGGGATATATAGTACACATTGCATGGGAAACATGTTAATATTGATGGTTCAATCTATCTCAGCTGTCTCTTTTCACCTTGTTGGTGCATCTAAAACTCATTAACAATGCTGTTGCCATGTTAGAACAAGACCTGTTATGATTACGTTGTTATACAACGGTCATATCTTTAGGCTATGGTCGGCCTATCCTGCATGATGTGCAAAGTGAATTCTGTGGGGTCCATCGAAATATCAACAACAGATGACGTTGCTTGTTTATTGTGTTCAATTCAATCACCTCACCTCCCTTTATAGAGATGATCATGGTTGGGGTATGCAGGTTGTCTAGACATTCAGGGGAACACAGTGACACTGACAGCTGTTCAATTCTCTGAACAATAAAGATAATATATTTAGCCTTAGAATTTAGGCTAAACACATGCACAGTCACTTTTCAATAGGAACCATTTCAGTGGGGTATGAATACAAAGTATAGAAAAGGTCCTGAAGGCACACGCGTATCAGTATACAATTCCATTCCCTCCAACCAGTGCACACAACATGGTGGATTTGATCATGGGGGGGGAATAGGGTAATTTATTGTGATAGTTGTAACAGTTTTCAATTTCTACAGGCAATGCATTTCGATATTTGAGGACAGACGGGATTTAAACGCATACGCACAAAAAGACCTCCCTGCACACAAATGAATTGGGCTCAAATCATACCAGAATTCTCCTAGGACAGTGGTGAAGCAGGCTATTTTTCTGACACACAATGAATAAAAATGGAGACCGACTGGAGTCTTAACGGCCTGTGGCCTGCTGCAAAAACAGAAAGCTCAGCGCTCCCTCGTTTTCCCCCAGTGCTCTAGTAATAGGCTGGTGGAAATAAATCTAATCACCACACTTTGTTCTCCCCAGTGATATCATTTCTTCGTATTACTTTTCACCTCCTGTGTCTCATGCCACTATCAGAATCTCATTTGATTGTATTTACATTTGCTTTGGATCCCAACCAAGCTGATACTGAAAAGCAATTACTACTTCCTCGAATCCGACCAAAAGAGAGAAGCATGAGATCTCTTTGGAACAGAGGATTCACACAGTTCTAACGTTGACATTTATGATTCCATCTTTTTCAGTAAGTATGGTTCAGTACATTCGCAAGAAAATAAACTGATTATGACAAACATGGCCTTTAAGAGAGGCCTTTGACTGAGAACAATCTACATTTAGAAAAGTCTAATACTACCACCTGTTCACAGCTACCGTAGGAAATGTAATTTATCAAATTGTCACAAGTCAACAATTCAAAACTATTACATTTAATATTGCACTTTCCTTTCTATGCTACACACACACACAAAACACACACACACACACACATTGAATGCAAATCTACTGTAAAATCCACTAAATATGGTTAAGGTATTCATCTTTGCCTGAATGAATATAACCATTTAATAATGACTATCCTAGAACTAAACTAGCATTTCAAGGTTGAACTTCTTCAGCGTTCTATAGAGTTCAAAACCGCAGAGCCACTTTGGACTAGTGATAAAAAAAAAATATTGATACATTTACAAATCAGGATATTATTTTTGATGATATCGTATTGTTTTGACAATATCACAATATTATTTTTGCACTCGTTGGCTGTACCTGCACCAAAACTTTCTCCATCTTCTTTTTTAAAAAAGGAGCCAATGTGTTTTCAGCACTGTTATGTCCACGACTGATCAAAACTTGTTTTCTCAAGGCTCCCTCTTGTCCCTCTGCGTCAGACATATGGTGAACTATGTTTGGACCATTGAATCGTAATAAAATTACAGTATTGAATCACAATGTATATGGAGTGGTGAAAATCGCAATTATTATCGCACCAAAGTATAGTGATAATATCAAATCGTCCCTGGCAATCCCCAACCCTACTTTGGACTGTCGTTGCTACAAGGCTGTGGACTCAAGTGAGTTTAGGCATTCCAATTACAGAACTATTGCTAAATTTCTCCCAATCTTCTTTCTGATGTACAGTACATTCGGAAAGTACTGAAACGTTGTTATGTTACAGCCTAATTCTAGAATGGATTAAATAAAAAAACACCAAGACACTTCCTACAGCTGGCTGCCAGGTCTAATTGATCAATCGGGGGAGAAGGGCCTTGGTCAGGGAGGTGACCAAGAACCCGATAGTCACTCTGAAAGAGCTCTAGAGTTCCTCTGTGGAGACGGGAGAACCTTCCAGAAGGAAAACCATCTCGGCAACATTCCACCAATCAGGCCTTCATGGTAGAGTGGCCAGACGGAAGCCACTCCTCAGTAAAAGGCACATGACAGCCCGCTTGGAGTTTGCTAAGAAAAGCACCTAAAGGACTCTCAGATCATGAGAAACAAGATCCTCTAGTCTGATGAAACCCCGGTTGAACTCTTTGGCCTGAATGCCAAAGAGTCTGGAGGAAACCTGGTACCATCCCTATGGTGAAGTATGGTAGTGGCAGAATCAAGCTGTGGGGATGTTTATCAGCGGCAGGGACTGGGAGACTAGTCAGGATCGAGGGAAATATAAATAATGCAAAGTAGAGAGAGGTCCTTGGTGAAAACCTGCTCCAGAGCGGTCAGGACCTCAGACTCGGGGTGAAGGTTCACCTTCCAACAGGACAACGAACCTAAGCACACAGCCAAGACAATACAGGAGTGGCTTAGAGACGAGACTCTGAATGTCCTTGAGTGGCGAACATCTCTGGAGAGATCTGAAAATCGCTGTGCAGCGATGCTCCCCATCCAACCTGAGCTTGAGAGGATCTGCAGAGAAGAATAGAAAAACCCTTAAAATACAGGTGTGCCAAGCTTGCAGCATCATACCCAAGAAGACTTGAGGATGTAAACGCGGCCAAGGTGCTTCAACAAAGTACTGAGTAAAGGGTCTTAATTCTTATGTAAATATAATTTCAGTTTGCAAAAATTGCTTTGTCCTTATAGGGTATTGTGTGTAGACTGAAGAAGAAAAAAAAGTTTTTCATTTTTGAATAAGGCTGTAACGTAACAAAAATGTGGAAAAAGTCAAGGGGTCTGAATAATTTCCAAATGCACTGTACTACTTGTGTATTACTTCATGAATGTGATGTAGTAACAATGTCACTAGGGTATCCATCTCCAGTCAAAAGTAAATCATGATCAAATAAAACTGTTAATGAAGATGTCATTTAATTATAATCAAAGATCACACCACTTTCTGTAGTATAAACCTTAAAGGAAAATCCACTCAAACCTCCACTGTAGATAGTCCCACATTTTTTTGCATGTCAGGAATCAAGGTCTTACGTACACCAGTGGACGCTCCTCCTCAGAGGAGGGGGGGACCATCCAGTGAATTTCATAAAATAGTGAAACATCAAAAAAAGTTAGCCTTTTCAGAGAAAACTATACTAAATATATTTGTCACCAAATAATTTATTAAAACACACTGTTTTGCAATGAAGGTCTACAGTAGCCTCAACAGCAGTCTATAGGGTAGCACCATGGTGTAGCTGGTGGACAACTAGCTTCTGTCCCCCTCTGGGTACATTGAGCCTCCTAGGTTTTGTATTAAAGTTATAGTTCTCACCACCTTCCATATACTTACACAGTAATTATGACAACTTCCGGAGGACGTCCTCCAACCTATCAGAGCTCTTGCAGCATGAAATAACATGTCCACCCAATCAAAACATCAGAGAATGAATCTATTACTGAACGCATAAGCTACAGCTAACTAACACTGCAGTGCATAAAATGTGACCGACCGACTCGATTCGATCTTATGTAGCAAAATTTGAAATGGTGTTTTTTTACATTGTGAACTTTCAATTTTATTTTTTTATTTTTTATTTCACCTTTATTTAACCAGGTAGGCTAGTTGAGAACAAGTTCTCATTTGCAACTGCGACCTGGCCAAGATAAAGCATAGCAGTGTGAACAGACAACACAGAGTTACACATGGAGTAAACAATTAACAAGTCAATAACACAGTAGAAAAAAGGGGGAGTCTATATACATTGTGTGCAAAAGGCATGAGGAGGTAGGCGAATAATTACAATTTTGCAGATTAACACTGGAGTGATAAATGATCAGATGGTCATGCAGCCAGCTCTAGGAAGAGTCTTGGTGGTTCCGAACTTCTTCCATTTAACAATGATGGAGGCCACTGTGTGCTTTGGGAACTTCAATGCTGCAGAAATCTTTTGGTACCCTTTCCCAGATCTGTGCCGACACAATCCTGGCTCTAAGCTCTACAGACAATTCCTTCGACCGCATAGCTTGGTTTATGCTCTGACATGCACTGTTAACTGCGGGAACTTATATAGACAGGTGTGTGTCTTTCCAAATCATGTTCAATCAATTGAATTTACCACATTTCTAGTCTCATAACAAAGGGTCTGACTACTTATGTAAATCAGGTATTTCTGCTTTGTATTTTTTAATAAATTAGCAAACATTTCCAGAAACCTGTTTTAATTTTGTCATTGTGGGGTATTGTGTGTAGATTGCTGAGGAACATCTAATTCATTTTAGAATAAGGCTGTAACGTAACAAAATGTGGAAAAAGTCAAGGGGTTTGAATACTTTCCGAAGGCACTGTATAGCCAAGTTATCGTTACTCATTGTGTATTTATTCCTTTATTATTATTTTTCTATTATTTAATTTTTTTTCCTCTCTCATATTGTTGCGAAGAGCCCGTAAGTAAGCATCTCACTGTTAGTCCACACTTCATGTTCATGAAGATTGTGACAAATAAAATTACATTTGTGAAAGGTTAGGAACCAAGATGAGTTGAGGATATTGCAGCTAGTGATTGGATCAAGAACATCACATTTCCACACTTAACTACAGACAATGTTGACCCCTATCAATTTAATAGAAATGGTAACCCTATGTACCCAGGTCAAAAGTAGTGCACTACATAGGGAATAGGGTGACAAAAGAATAAGGGAATAGGGCGTGAGAAGCAGAAAAAAGTTTAATCAAATGTGGATAGCGTAGTGGAGGGACATCGCATCCCAGCAGTAGTACTCTGAGTATCATACCAGCAACCAGAGGACCTCTCATTCAGCCTACCAATCACAGTGAAGCTTTTACTATCATTACTGACTTCCCAGCCATTATAGAGCAGTGCTGGAAGACCTCGCTTCTATTAAAATAATGGGGGGGGCTTATAAGAATGATATGAATGTTTATGATATTACCTTCATTGTATGATGGAGATTTACATTTTCTTTCAGTTGGAATTTGTATGAAGAGATGGAGATAAAATCTCACTGTGATTCTACACCATACAAGAAAACAATATAAGACATTTCATATTCATACATCACAGAGCACAGAGACTGCTGCCAAGGGTATGTGTTGGGTTTCCATGAACACATACTGTAGGTACACTGGTCCAAAAGTAAAACCACTGATCCATCACTTTTGATCGTTTGTATCCAAATGTTAGTCACTTTTTATCTACAATGTTCATGTGATAAATGCATAGGAGTAGAAACTAAAGACTTGAATTTAAAGATTAAAATGAAAGAGGTAATACCAGTCTTATTCCATTTAATTACATTTTTGGAGTGTGTTAATTTTCTTTCATTTTCCCCTGTGGCCGACAGACAGTCAAAGCAGAACTGAAGATGAATCTGGAAGACCATTGAAGTGCTGCACATTTCTACACTGGTCCCTGTGCTTTCCTCCATTGTCTGCAATTACCATTCTGTTTCACATCCCACCCCGAGGACTATTTATTCCTCAAGGTGATGGACTAGTCTTTTTTTTTACAGTCATTGTATATGTACTTATACCTCAATGTAGACTTATATTGTACAACACATGATTATAACTACTGTACAACTGGTATATGATAACATCCATTGCCAATGGATCAACCAAAATATCTGACAATGTATAGTCTGCTGCAGTATACAAGTTGTTTCCCCTGCAGGCAACCTTTTCTAAGTAATAACACTATTGTCAGGGTATATCAGCTAAGAAAATTTAGAGATTTTGTTCCCCCTCATTCCGCCATCTTCGCATATTAATGTTCCTTTGTAATATTCAATAAATGTCTGGATCCAGTTTGTATTTACGCAGTGAAATGTGCAGCAGTGCGCCGCTCCAACATAACTTGTTAGCTAAAATCAGAGCGGCTGTGTAAATATATCACAGAGTGCCGATTCATCACCAGTTGGGATTTAGAATGCAAAACAAATCTTGCATTAATTATGCTTTATTTAAAATTAATAAGAGCTTATTGATAGCTAGCTCTATTTACACAAACATCATGGCCTGTTGATCATACGACTACGTCATTTATGTTGACATGTTCATTACATAAATGGCACCAGCACTGATGAATTCATACAGTATAGTTAGGCTACAGCATCAGGGTCTATGTCCTCAGATCAGAACATGGCAGGGTGTATTCTTGGCTTTGCAAGAGGGGTGAAGTTAAAAGCCTTTTACTGTTAAGAGGTGATTTCTTCCCCCTCCATGAGGGATAGTTTGCTTTCAGGGAGGAAGTGGATGGGTTTCTCATGCCTTGGGATATAAGACAGGATAAAATAGAAGCTGGCTCTTATCTCAATGTGTCCTTCCATTAAGAACATGACATTAAATCACTGTGAGCTTGGATGCTTCCTGCCTCAAGCCAACGGAGGACACATAGCTACTTCATGGGCACGCAAAGGACAAGTATAACTCAGTCAGATACAATTTTGAAATGAGAATATTTCTATACAATGTTCATTACAGCTTCAAACAACATATGATTTTGGCGTGTGGTGCGTGGGTACAGAATAAAACCAACAAAGCTGCAGTGTGACCTGAAAGGGCGAGATGAGTACAACATGATCTGAAATGTGAGGTTTGTGGAATCCACTACGGAGCCGACCCTCAAGAAATGTTTCAGATCAAAAACTGTCTTTTAAAGGGAAAAACAAGAAGATGCCTTCAGGGCAATAGCAAACCAACATTTACTCAGCTTGGAGTACAATGGAGTTTTCATAAATGCTGTTTCAGGTCATATAGGCCATGCTACCAGGAACCTGTGAGTCTGAGGAAAATCAATGAACACCACCACAGATCAAAGTATACTGTTATTCACCTCCTACACATGCTCATTAAAATACCTACCAAAAATAGACCTATAACTACATTGAATGATAACTGGACTGCAAAATCAAACAAAAGAGTACGAGAAACAACAGAAAAGGGTCCGCTTATAGGTACAGTACTAGCGTTACAGACAAACGCATCAGTTCTCTCCGAGACATTCTCAATAATAAGAGCGAGATCCCTCTAAACAACAACCATGGCATCAGTGAGAGATTTCTTCAGGTGTTGTATCATGTTGTTGTTGACATATGGCTGAGAAGCGGTGAGGAGTTAACAGCAGCTGTCTCAAGTCTTCACCAGGTATACTGTCTGCCTCATTATCCTGTCCAAAACCCTGGCTTGAAATATGCGCAAACCGTCTCTGCTACTTGTAAACTGATGGCTGATGCCTCCACCCGTGTGACAGTTTTCAAATGTGTTTTTGTATTACTCTTCGTTGCATTGTAGCCAGCACCCTTGAGGCCTACTCTGATCATTCGTCAATTCAGTTCAAGTGATTTTATATGAAAAGGAGGATAAGGCAGGTAAGGGGGGGAAACAGGCTGCCACAAGGAGATAAACCAGAAAACAGATAAGCAGTCAAGAAATTGCAAGTCAGGAAAAGTTTTACAATCAAGAGGGTTGAGGGGGGCTGGAACATTTGTAGACTGCAAATTGACCGCAAGAAGCCCAAACATATATGTTTGACTAAAACATAATCATTTCAAACTTTGCTCACATTGGTATACGATCTCGCATCTCTCTATTATGCATGGGAATATTTGGGAACAGATTTCTTAAATTAAAATAACTTTGAGCTGATTTCCTGGTGTTTTTACAGTCTTTTATGTCCAACAATGAAGAAAATGACTTGGGGAAGTTGGGGAACCCTGCTATAAAACACAGTAATATTCAAATTAATTCAACAGTTGACATAAAACTGAGACAAAATCCATGAGAAACCAAAAGGATATAGGGGCAACCTGGGATTTGGTTCTATATGAATAACATAGTGCTCAGCTATGCATCAATCTTCATACTTCCACATGAATCAAAACCTGGTAGTAGATATTGTATAACTAACTAATAATGGAAGGCTCTTCAAGTATAATTTAAATAAGAAACACTTCACTTATCAAAATGAATATCAGCTGCATTGATCAAATAACCATGTGTATCGGATGTGTGAGGCAGAAAGTGACACTTAAGCAGCACAGTGACGTGCATCACATATTATAGAAGCACTAATCCAATAAGGTGGATCAATAGCTACCATGGGCCGAACACAGAAACTGTTTGGTCCACCAGGATGGAGTGTATTATGGCTGTGTCTCAATTATTTCTATCACAACTTGTCCTACAGCACTGTTCTGCCCTGTTCTCTCCCACTGAATTCGCCCTATGGATCAACAGAGGACATGTTTGAACAGCCGACCCATGGGCCTCAGATGAGGAGGTGGTGGTCACTGGGACTGGCCATGCAGCGAGGGCAAGATTAAAGGCACACTGGCTGTGTCCGGAATGGCAATCTATTTCCTATGTAGTGCACTACTTTTGACCAGGGTCCATAGGGCTTAGATCAAAAGTAGTGCACTCTTTAGGTAATATGGTGCCATTTTGGATGGACACTGGTAGTCTGACTGATGATGGGGACTGTGTACTACATTAGGTACGTAATAGGTTGCCATTGGAACCAGCTCACTGCTTAGCTCAGCAGAATCTCTATTATTTCAGTGACACTGTCCATCCTCACTGAAGGGTGAAGTCTTGCTCGCTGCACTTGAACTACAAATTTCAGTGCCCCCTATATAAAATATCCAAATATTAACACCATGTGAAACCTTTAGGTTTCTTGCTCATTGAAAATCATTACTGTGAACAGAATAGAAAACAGAGGTCAATTAACATAGATGAATCTTACACTATGTTACTCCCTACCCCCTACTGAGCTGTTGTATTAATGCCAAAAAATATATAAAATAGCTTTAGGTCATCCAACTCAATAGAATAGAAACAACACTGTGGTAGGCCGTCCTGTGATTTTATACAGATATTTACTGAGGAACCCCACTCTATCAAAATACCATTTGTTTGAGATAGTCAAATATAGATTTCAGCAATGCACCCATAAATCAACATGACATGTTTTTTCGATAATAATATTGAATTCTCTTTGACTAAATAAAAGAGCTCTCTTTGTAACAGACACACCTGTAACTACATGGAGGCTTATGGCCAGATTCAGTCAGAGACCTGCCTTAGCGGTGTTTGCACAGTAGCCTTTGATACTGCCCCCCACCCATGGCTTGTTCCGAAAACACATGGGTTATATGCTACAGTGTAAATACTACGTTGCATGGTGGATTGAAGTGAGCCCTTGAGAGGACCTTTGTATCTGGTTAATTTTCTATTTCTGTGAATTTCTGGTAAATGGACCACTTTCAACCTCTCCAATCAGCAATCTTTTGTTCTTAGGTACAAGAAACACATTATGTGCATGCCAATTAAACAAGCGTGTGTGTGTGTGCCTCCGTATTTAGACAACATGGTCAAATCAATATGGTAGACACTTGTGCTATTGAAAACAAACGCAATGGCAAATGAGTCGAACAAAATGATTTCCCCCACTAAATGTAGAAGGAAAACATAGCTGTAGCAATTCTGATAAAATCATAATTGGTAATCCATAAATCACCCAAAAGATTCACATTAGCAAACTATTCCAAAATCATATGTAGCTAAAAGGCCCTCTCACCAAGTCCGTTATTTATATACTTAAAATAAATACGAGCACATCTTGTTTATGACGCAGTTCGCAACCTTTGCAAAATATCATCTTGTCGCAGTCTGTCAAATATTTATTCGGAACAGGTTAGATTTCTGTGTCTTTTCGTGGGCGAAAATAAGCTGTCGAACAAATAGAAATTGTTATCTGGGACACTGCCACTGACAGGTCTGTGGGTTCGTTGTGCGAATAAATTAAATGTATCTGCCCGTTTATGTTTGCAATGTATAAGTGCAGCAATTTATTAATTTAGTCAATTTACCCAATGTGATTAGATCACATCAGAGCTACTTGTCACACTTGTCATACAAACTTCCCCACCAGTTCATTGGCAACGCTGCAGCTTATTTTATAGCCACTCAGAAAGCAAGAGGATCGATCGATGCTTCTCTCCTTGAAAGGCCTTGGTCTATTAGTTTTAAAATACCGCTCAAAATAAGATATATACAGTACCAGTCAAAAGTTTGGACACACATACTCATTCAAGTTTTTTTCAATTTGTACTATTTTCTACATCGTAGAATAATAGTGAAGATATCAAAACGGTGAAATGGAATCATGTCGTAACCAACAACAAAAAAGTGTTAAACAAATCTAAATTATTTATATTTGAGATTCTTCAAAGTAGCCACCCTTTGCCTTTTTGACAGCTTTGCACACTCCTGGCATTCTCTCAGCCAGCTTCAACTGGAATGCTTTTCCAACAGTCTTGAATGAGTTCCCACATATACTATGCACTTGTGGGCTGCTTTTTCTTCACTCTGCGGTCCAACTCATGCCAAACAAATGATAGTCCAACTAAGCGCAAACCAGATGGGATGGCGTACCGCTGCAGAATGCTGTGGTAGCCATGCTGGATAAGTGTGCCTTGAATTCTAAATAAATCAGTGTCAGCAGCAAAGCACCCCATCACACCTCCTCCTCCATGCTTCACAGTGGAAACCACACACGCAGAGATCATCAGATCACCTACTCTTTTTCTCACAAAGACATGGACGAAAAGATCGCAACGCAGTTGGTGACAAAAGGCAGTAAAAATGAACAGAACATTTAAAATTTGTTAAAAACTGACCAGTTCTGTTTATTTTTGCAGATGAAGTTGGCATAATCAAGACGCAATATTTAACTGAAAAAAATGCTGTATCTTGAAGCTAAAACCTGAAACCACTCATATACTATGTTGTATATCAAATAATTTACCTGTGGGGTTACAATTTTAACTCTATGCCTCATTTTGAACTTTAATAATTTCACCCTAAGGCTGTGTTTACACAGGCAGCCCAAATCTGTCACGCCCTGATCTGTTTTACCTGTCCTTGTGATTGTTTACACCCCCTCCAGTTGTCGCTTGTTTTCCCCAGTGTATTTATCCCTGTGTTTCCTGTCTCTGTGCCAGTTCGTCTTGTATGTTTCCAAGTCAACCAGCATTTTTCCCGTTCTCCTGCTTTTTGCATTGTCCTTTTTCTAGTCCTCCCAGTTTTGACCCTTGCCTGTTTCTGGATTTTGTACCTGCCTGCCTGACCATTCTGCCTGCGTTGATCACGAGCCTGTCTGCCACTCTGTGCCTCCTGGACTCTGATCTGGTGTTGACCTTCTTGCCTGTCCACGACCATTCTCTTGCCTACCCCTTTGGATTAATAAACATTGTAAGACTCCAACCATCTGCCTCCTGTGTCTGCATTTGGATTTTGCCTTGTTAAAATCTGGTCTCTTGACCAATCACATCAGATCTTTTTCCATCAGATGTTTTTCAGAGCTGATCTGACTGGCCAAAATACCTATTAGTGAAAACAAAGATCAGAATTGTGCTGCCTAATTCAAAATTGTAACCCCACAGGTAACTTTCTGAATGGACATAAATAATCCACACAAATTAGGCAATAGTATTAATTAATACGTTGACCAAGGAAGATTGGCAAATAGGTACTAGGGTACCCTGTGTTAAGCATGGCTGCCTTGAACTAATTACTTTTGTACAAAGTAGGATTATTTCACACTTGGAAATAGAAAAATATGCATGTCATAAAGGGAACAACTTTGTGATTCTGTGGACGCAGTTACTTACTATACTTTATTTAAAGGCTACGGATAAACTAGTAGGCTAAACCCCCACTTATAACTTGTGTTGAATGTCGTTTTAGAACTACACTGAACAAAAATATAAACGCAACATGTAAAGTGTTGCTTACATGTTTCAGAAATGTTCCATACGCACAAAATGGCTTACTTGTCTCAAATTGTGTGCAAAACTGGTTTACATCCCTCTTAGTGAGCATTTATTATTTGCCAAGATAATACCTGATAATACCTGGCATATCAAGATGCTGAAAAAAAAACAGCATGATTACTACACAGGTGCATCTTGTGCTAGGGACAATAAAAGGCCACTAAAATGTACAGTTGTCACACAAATGCTGTCTGCAGGGATGTCCAGATAATTGAATGTTCATTTCTCTACCATAAGCCGTTATAGAGAATTTTGCAGTTCGTCCAACCGGCCTCAAACACATTCCACGTTTATGGCGTCGGTTGGGCAAAGTTATGAACAGAGTGCCCCATGGTAGCAGTGGGGGTTATGGTATTGGCATGCATAAGCTACAGACAATGACCACAATTGCATTTTATCTATGACAATTTGAAAGCACAGAGATACAGTGATGAGAGGCCCATTGTGAGGCCCATTTTTTTAAAGGTATCTGTATTCCCAGTCATGTGATATCCATAGTTTAGGGCCTAATTAATGTATTTCAATTGATTGATTTCCTTGTACGAACTGTAACTTCGCAGAATGTTTGAAATTGTTGTGTTTATATTTATGTTCAGTATAATACAACACTTTGCCAAATGTTTCTTTCTCTCTTATACTATGACACACAACTCAATTTACCAGTAACTATTTCTCACTACACAGAGAAGATAACTGGGGCTTGGACAGATGGGCTTGGGCAGAGAGACATAAACAAAGACCATCATCTCGTCCACAGAGCCAACGCTGCAGGGTCTGTACTGCATGACGTAAAGATGTCATACAAGCACAAGGTTACAAACTGCAAGCACATCAGACCATGCTTTAATTATTCCCAAGATGGGCCACATTTCTCAAGCTCCCCAGAAAGTATTCCCCCTACCAGTCATCAAGTATCTGTCCTTCTCCATGATGCTCCGCCCTCATCCCCATACTGTCACTGTCTGTTAACACTACATACTGTCAAACGCTTCCTGGAAGTCAAGCTCTTCGTTCTGTTATACTGCAACAGCATCCAGGAAAGGTTTTGTAGATAGATACACTTATAAAAGCTGCTCTCCAATCCATAGTAGACCCTGGTCAATGGGCCCAGGTCAAAAGTCATGCACTATAAAAGGAAATAGGCTGCCATTTGGGACGCACACCTGTTTCTAGAATGAAGAGGTGTTGCTGGTCAAGACCACCGCAGAAGGCACCGATTGAATGTGTTGACTGAGATGGATGAACGTATTCTCTGTGGATTGTACATGATTTAGCACTGCGACCGAGAGGGCCACCTCACCCTGTCCTGATTGCTCTCCCCTACCTCCGATAAAGAATGAAAAAACTTCAGCATCCTTTATTATAGATGAGCCCATCATGACATTAGAATTGGAGAATGGAATTCAAAACAATGCTGTTGGGGGGGGGGGGACCAATGCCTACATTGATTTTCCTACGGAATTTCCCAAGTTGTCAGTGAGAGTGAGATAAAGAGCTCATCACTCAGTCACACCATCTGGGATGTAATTTAAGTTAGTTGTCCACCGAAAACACTTTCTTTTCAAGCCAAATAGCTATATTAGAGCAGGATAATCATGCACAGGGGTGAGAGTAGTAGACACACTTATATGGCTGTACTGTACGATCATAAAAATAAGATAATTCATCAATTGAAGTGGATGCATGTATTCTTGTATTTAATCATCTTGATGCACAGAAAGAAAGACATGAGTCATAAAATAAGCGTCTAAACAGCAACCCCAGGCAATAGCTGCTAGCTAGCTGGTCCAATAGAGCAAGGGGGCTATGTGTTTATTACCACCATCATCACTGTTTATCACATCTGAATGTACAGCCATTTGGTTTCATTTAAATGTAATTCTGGGCACTGAACTGCACACGCTGACAGCCAGATTCTGATGATTCATTCTAGAACAGAATGGCAGTTGGAAATATCACAGCCCCCTACTATCTCAGAGTGAAAACAACAGATTTGACCTTCGTCTCTTTTCATCAATGCCCAGCTACACTGCTGAATAAAAACATAAATATTCTACAAAAAAAAAAAATTAGAGGCAATTTCAGACCAAGGTCTTAATTTTTCATTTTTTTTGTGTGTGTGTCGGATATTGGTCCAACTGTGTCAATCATATTCAGGGCAGCGAACAGAGAGAGGCACAATCAGCACCCTGGTTCACAGGTGAACTGGTCTATAAAGCAATTTGAAGAGTCTCCATGTCAAATGTTTATTGCAAAGCTCTTGGAGACTTACCCAAAGACTCACAGCTATACGCGCTGCCAAAAGTGTTACTAACATGTAATGTCTTAGGGGGGTGAATACTTATTTAACCAAAATATGTGTTTTATTTTTTTATAAATGTTTTATAACTGTTAGAGTATTTTGTGTAGATCATTGCCCAAAAATTACAAATAAATACATTTTAATCCCACTTTGGAAGACAACAACATTTGAAAAAGGTTAAGGGGTATGAATACTTTCTGAAGGCACTGTACATTGTGCTGTTCTCTCGAACACAGCGATTGCTGTCAGCTCTACAGTCCTGCTGGATGCTCAGGCATCCAGTCTACAGGTCTTGCATGACCCAACCGTGGTTGTGTACCAAATGGTACCCTATTGCCTTTATAGTGCACTACTTTTGACCAGAACCCTATTGGCTTTGTTTAAAAGTAGCGCACTATAAATTGAATAGGGTGCCATTTGGTACACATGTTAGTAACACTTTTGGCAGCGATTACAGCTGTGATTCTTTTTGGGGAAGTCTCCAAGACCAGTATGGTACAATATTTGCCCATTATTCTTTTTAAAGCTCTGTCAAGTTGGTTGTTGATAATTGCTAGAAAGCCATTTTGATCATTGCTAGAAAGCCACTCAGGAACATACAATGCTGTGTATTCAGAACAAAGTTAATTGCTTTGCCACATTTTTTTGTAGTATTACTTATGCATCCTGTTTGCCGTGTTGCAAACAGGATGCATGTTTTGGAAAATATTTGTATTCTTTACAGGCTTCATTCATTTCACTGTCATTTAGGTTTGTATTGTGGAGTAACTACAATGTTGTTGATCCATCCTCAATTGTCTCCTATCACAGCCATTAAACTCTGTAACTGTTTTAAAGTCACCATTGGCCTCATGGTGAAATCCCTTGACAGTTTCCTTCCTTTCTGGCAACCAAGTTAGGAAGGACGCTTGTATCTTTGTAGTGACTAGGTGTATTGATACACCATCCAAAGCCGATTTAATAACTTCACCATGCTCAAAGGGATATTCAGCATATGCTTTTTTTAATAGATTTTTTACACACACATCTACCAAATCGGTGCCCTTCTTTGTGAGGCATTTAAAAACCTCCCTGGACTTTGTAGTTGAATCTGTGTTTGAAATTCCCTACTCGATTGAGGGAACTTACAAATATTGTATGTGTGGGATACAAAGAAGGGGTAGTCATTAAAAACACCTGGTTAACCACTATTATTGAACACAGAATGAATCCTTCCAATTTATTATGTGATATGTTTAAGCACATTTGTACTCCTGAACTTATTTCAGGCTTGCCATAACAAAGGGGTTGAATACTTGACTCAAGACATTTCAACTTTTCATTTTTTTAAATTACATTTTCTACAAATATCATTCCACTGGGGTATTCTATCTAGATTAGTGACACAAAACCTAAATGTAATAAATATTACATTCCGGCAACAAAATGTGGAAAAAGCCAAGGCGTGTGAATACTTTCCTAAAGACACTATGTTTTAAAACACACCTCTGGAGGAGGAGGAGGATCAAATAAATGCATTCATATCGCTGCATGGCCGGTTGGTTCTGCACGGACTATTGACTCAGAGCCAAGGGATGATACAGATGCACAGAATAATGCAAAGATTGTGATGTACCAGACAACCTTCTTATCCAGTCTTCATTGCAATAACTAGGCTAGCGTAATATTAACAGCTAAATAGTACTCACTTCTAACCTAAAGGATACACATAAATCATGTTTCAGGTGACATTAAATAATCAATTCTAAATGAATGAGGTAGATTATACATACATACCATTTCTCAGACAAAGTAATTAACAAGTAATTACTATTTGTTTTAATTTATAATCTCATCTTTTAATCAACTGTGCCAATAATGTTGAACCTGACTGTATATTCCATAATTGAATTGGAAACACAATACTGTGCTTTGTTGCACACTAATTCAATGAAAATTAATGTAGGACTTCTTGGTTAGTTAATTTGCCAGTCCTTCATTCATCCATGAGTAGAGGGAAAGGGCTGTGATTTGGGATGTAACCTAATACTACACCTCTGAGATTAAATCTCACTTTGATAATGATGCCAACGTGATTTACGGTCAGCATGGTATCCAGCCATCACCAACTCGTTACAATGTCAAATCTGCTGATCTCTGAATCATTCTTCGACAGTTACCAATCAATCCTCATCATGGCAAGTGACATCATCTATCTATACCTATATAGCTTATGTATCCAGAAATGGATAAACATCATCATTCATACGATCATGATTATCTATTGAACACATCGTTTTCACAATCTTCACCAAAACACACCATTCTCCATGCTGATCAGGCAAGACCCCTGATCAATCCCATGCTAATGGACTTGCAAACATAGAATCACAAATAAAATACATTTTCAAAGGAGCGTTACAACATTTATTAAAATGTGGCTGTAGTCCACATGAAATCAGCATGGTATATAGGATAATAATATATATTATACTCTCGCTTCATTGTTCTATATAGCATGCTGATTTCATATTATCTGATTCACATACGAAATCATATTGTATGTAGCCTACTTCAGCCCTGACACATGGAGATCATAACACTATCTTATCCTTGCGTGTGATGAGGCAAGATTGGAATTGTGAATCCTTTTAAAAGTTTCCCCAGGGCAGCGTGCTTAGAGTAGTGTTGTACAGGCGAAACCTCCGTTCATGACCCCCTCGCGTGATTTTAGTTTGTGGTGAATAGCGCTGTTCCACAACTCCATTGATCCTTAAGAGCTTAAATCTGTTGAGTGGTGGCGTCGGGGGGAGGGGTAAGGTTCGAGTGCTTCAAAGGCTACCGTGATGGTGCTGGTTGGTTAATAGAATCAACCTTGTGAAGATATGTGCGTGCAACACCTGCTTTGACCTCCATCAGAGTATTTTGAAACACGTTTGGAAGAGGCAAGAAGGGAGGTCTCTTCATATTAGGGTACTGAAGTCGGCCTCTACCAAATACATAGGCTTAGTCACAAACAGCACCCAATTCCCTTTATGGGCCCTTGTCAAATGTAGTGCACTATAAAGGGAATAGGGTGCCATTTTAGTGCACTATATAAAAAAGCATGCCATTTGAGACAGTGAGTCATCCACTAGCTTTCCAGACCAAGCTGCAAAATAATTCAAGCACAACTACTGTAGTCTATGGTTTTGTGCCATTGAGCGAAATGATCTCATATCAACTCAATTGTTTTTCCCCACCAGGAATGCGAATCAAAACACAATGTATGCCTACATTACACAAGGAATAAAGACATTTAATCTTTTCAATAAGCAATAGCTGACAAGCCAATGCAGAACTGGAGTTAGTGCACAACACCTGAAGCACATCTTAACAGATCCCCAGTAGCCCATCGCACCCCAATGTGGAGGAACAGATCCCCAGTAGCCCATCGCACCCCAATGTGGAGGAACCGATCCCAATTAGCCTACTGCAGGGTCTCCCAAACACAGTTCTGCCCCCCTTCTAGCACTACACAGCTGATTCAAATAATCAAAGCTTGATAAATTGGTTGTTTGTATCAGTTGTGTAGTGCTAGGGCAAAAAAACAAAACGTGCACCCAGGGGTGGCAGGACCGAGTTTGGGAAACCCTGGCCTACTGGGGAAGCATTATGTCTCATACACTTGAAGGACTGATTGATTACTTGATGATGTTGTAACCCTTTCCTTTCTTATATGAACATCCAGTCATTTGCTCTAATTTTGCATTCATTTTAATTCATACTTACCATGTGTGTAAATTACTTTTGCATTAACTGCTCTCTAAATTGATAGCAGACGATGATTATGATCATTCGTGCGCCTGTTGCGTCTCACACAGCACATGATATTGCTGTCAGGCAAAGGCAATTCAACCAGTTCAATATAAGACACAGATAGTACGGGTAAAACGAATTACTATATTGAGAAACTGTTTGAGGAGTCGGGGAGAAGACAGTATACGGATTGTTGAAGAAAAGATCATGAGGACAAAACCGTATGTCCTTCTAGCGAAGGGATGACAAAAAAATAACTCGTTTTACTTATCAAATGGTACTAATATGGTACTAATATTTGAGCAAAAAAAGTGTCCAACTCAAGCAGTCATTCGGTTGATTTAGAGAAACTTGGCAAAACACAAGCAACGTGAAACTGATGTGTAAGTGCCCAAATAAGAAACCGCACCTGTCAAGTTACTGGACCCAATGTTGGAGACAAGTAAAAAAACACACAAATGACACTCAAATTATTTGGATATATTAGATGTCTTGTTTGGAACCTTACCTTTAGATGTCGTGCACGTTGTGCAATAAACAAGGAACACGAAGCCCAGGGAGAGGTAGCGTCCCTTCGTCATCGCACACATACTGTAGCTTCAGCTTCACTTCCCAGTGGATGCGCTGAACTGGGAGAAATTCCCCCGTTTTCACCCTGTTCTTGCAAGCCTTGACATGGTGCTGTCAGTAACAGGTTCCTATTATCATGGACCATGGGACAGTCACTCTAACCCGCTGGAAAGAACCTTGCGCTGACACACCAGACAACCGCATCTTTACTTCACTTTACTGTGTAACAACACACAGACGTTGTTGCGGTGTACTGCTCGGACTTTTCTAGCACCTCTCATAACAAGCTGTATATGACAGACTGGTAAACCAATGGCGCTTCGCGGTGGGCGTGGAGGAGAGGAGAATAGCGGCAACGCCCGGAGAAAGCAGAGAGTTACGCAGTTGGACAAACCGTGGCTGGTGTTATGTTAAAGTCAGGGTCGAGCCGATTTGTCTTCCCACGACATCACTGTAATCTTTCTGTAAATGATGAAGAAAGAGTTCATTTTTTAAATATTTTTGGGGAGGTGGGGTTTATTTGAGTATGCTAATTTTACACCTATCAAATGAACAAAAGATGAAGATTAAAATTACACTCAAGGTTGGACTTGAATTTAGAATCCCTTACAAAAACAGGTTCCAGTTTTGAAAGTGCAGTAACTGCAGTCGATTGTGGTATTTTGGAAGATGTAATTGCAGAATAACTGCAGTTATGCCGCAGTGTACTGCAGTTATATTGCACTGACTGCATTATATTTTCGTATGGGATGGACCTCAATATTATGCACATTACCTGAAGGCCAATACATTTTTTAAAGATTGTATTATTTTCAGTGAGGAATAAGTATTTTTCCAAAACCTTGGATTTTCATCCTTGATTTTCATCAGTTTCACCACAGCATCCCATTAACTTTGGCAGGGGCAATTCCCTTTGAAGTGTATGCCTCACCTTGCCTATTAGATTATGGTGGATGTACCAGTACCTCTAAATGCATCGCCCTGCCTGCTTTATCCCACTCCACTTTTCTGGCTTCATATTGGATAGCCCAAACCACTCTTCAAGGACAGCAAAGAATAACCCAGGAATTACTCAAATACTAATTTAAGATGTCCTCTGTGTTGCCATATCAAGCATGACAGACTCTATTCCATCACACTCTCACCTCTGCATGTCTGGTGAAAGTGACTCACAGAGAGAAGCATCATCAGAGGGCATCACAAGAAAAAAAAATATTTTTTTTTGCAGGGCACACTGTCTGAAGAGGATAAGTAATCATTTTCACTAGAACACTTGCTCTGTGTCAGATCATATCATTCTTATCCATATGTATAACAAGACGTATACACAAAAACTGTGATTACTTTATAATAACATTAAAATTATTATTGAATCACAGAACAATTCAATGGCAGAGCAAATTGACAGGAACAAATCCGCAAAGTGATTTTCTGTTTTTCTTTCCAAGGATAGTTCTTCACATGCTTCCTTTTCAAAATGTACATTATACAGCATGTCACCCACACATTAGTGGTGAAAGACATGTACACTGAACAAAAATATAAATGCAACGTGAAACATTTTCAAAGATTTTACATACGGTTTTACATACAGTTCAATACAATTCAATCAGTAAATTGAAATAAATTCATTAGGCCCTAATCTATGGATTTCACATGATTGGGAATGCAGATATGCATCTGTCGATCACAGATACTGTACCTTTAAAAAAGGTAGGGCTGTGGATTAGAAAACCAGTAAGTATCTGGTGTGACTACCACTTTCCTCATGCAGCGCAACACATCCCCGTCTCACAGAGTTGATCAGACTGTTGATTGTGGCCGGTGGAATGTTGTCCCACTCTTCTTCAATCGTTGTGCGCGGTTGCTGGATTTTGTCGGAAACATCAATCCAGAGCATCCCAAACATACTCAATGTATGACATGTCTGGTCAGTATGCAGGCCATGGAAGAACTGGGACATTTTCAGCTTCCTGGAATTATGTACAGATCCTTGTGACAGGGGGCAGTGCATTATCATGCAGAAACATGAGGTGATGGCGGCGGATGAATGGCACGACAATGGGCCTCAGGATCTTGTCACGATATCTCTGTGCATTCAAATTGCCATTGATCAAATGCAATTGTGTTCATTGTCCATAGCTTAGGCCTGCCCATACCATAACCCCATCGACATCATGGGGCACTCTGTTCACAACATTGACATCAGTAAACCGCTCACCCACATGACACCATCTGACATCTGTCGGTACAGTTGAAACAGGGATTCATCCGTGAAGAGCACACTACTCCAGTGTTCCAGTGGTCAACAAAGGTGAGCATTTGCCCACTGAAGTTGGCTATGACACCAAACTGCAGTCAGGTAAAGACCCTGGTGAGAACGACGAGCACGCACGCAGAAGAGCTTCCTTGAGATGGTTTCTGACAGTTTGTGCAGAACTTCGTCAGATGTGCAAACCCACAGTTTGATCAGCTGTCCGGGTGGCTGGTCTCAGACAATCCCGCAGGTGAAGAAGCCGGATGTGGAAGTCCTGGACTAGCGTGGTTACACGTGGTCTGCGGTTGTGAGGCCAGTTGGACGTACTGCCAAATTCTCTAAAATGACATTGGAGGTGGCCTATGGTAGAGAAATTAACAATCAATTCTCTGGCAACAGCTCTGGTGGACATCCCTGCAGTCAGCATGCCAATTGCACGCACCCTCAAAACATGAGACATCTGTGGCATTGTGTTGTATGACAAAACAAAACATTTAAGAGTGGCCTTTTATTGTCCCCAGCACAAGGTGCACCTGTGTAATGATCATTCTGTTTAATCAGCTTCTTGATATACCACATCTGTCAGGTGGATGGACTATCTTGGCATTTGGGAGAAATACAATTTTTTGTGTCTATAAAAAAAATTTGGGGATCTTTTACGTCAGCTCATGAAACATGGGACCAATACCTTACATGTTGAGTTTATATTTTTGTTCAGTATATATTGTAAGTTACTGGGGTGCAGTAAAAGCTTGAACAATATGGCTGTGCCTTTCCAACACTGAGTGAACTCAAACATATTATTGCCACTTGATGCTTCTTTGGTAAGAGAGGTGCAGTATGACATCATTTATTAAGCCAGACATGAGGGCTGGTTTCTTATCAACCAGTTTTTTTTGAGGAGGGTATTCAAGTGCACATCTTTGATGCCGTTATGAATTGATTGAACATCTTCATATTTATTTATTTTCTGCACGCTATGGTCTTGAGTGCAAGTCAAGAAGGCCTGAAAACTCAAGCAGAAAGGTCACTGTCACTTACTTTGTCCCAAACGGCACCCAGTTCACTATATAGTGCTTCCATGGGACTCTGGTCAAATGTAGTGCACTATATAGGGAATATGGTGCCATTTGGGACATAAGACTGTCACTTTCATGTCAAAACTATTGAGTTGTTCGTAATGTGTAGCATCCTGCGGGGATCAACATTAATTTCTTCAAGGGAACATGCCGGAAATCCATAAACAAACCAGCAGTGAGTGTGTGATCGCTGGCCTGCCTGAAGGCTTTGTCTATTGGAAGATTACTGTAGGTGCCCACAGGGGAGGCCGTAACAGATGAGGTGACCCTCACATGCATACAGATGTGACACTGCTGTATGTGCATTGATTGTCAATGAGCGCCAGATACACTACATCATGTAAATGCTGTGCTTAGTAGGTAAATGGCCGCCATGCTAAAGAGACATTGATAGACGCTGGTCATCCCGGTGGTTGTGGTTTTCTCCCTGCACTGCTGAAAGTGACGGGTATTTCACGCAAAAAAAACAAGTACGTAGTGCTTTATGAATATCAAATCAAATTATCCTCTTAGGTAGGTTTCAGAAAGATTTAACTATGTAAAAAAAAATGGCAATATCAAAAAAGTTAATGTTTGTTTTCTTAAGTTGATTTATCTTTTACAAGGCACTATCTAAAGTCAAGCAATAACAGGTTTTCTATGAAGCAATCATTTTTGCTACTGTACATCCACCCACAATCTTCAGCCTACATTGTATGTGAAGTTGCCATGGGCACTGAATACATTGAACACCTTCTTGACCTCATGAAGATCTTTATATTACCAACATCGCTAATATCGAGCTGGTTTATGTTCACCCATAGAGAATACACTTTCAACAGTTGATTGTGATTACTGTGTTGAGTAGCTTTCATTAAACATACAATATGAATAATTCTGTAATTGAGATAGACTAACTCATATCACGTGTGCGTTCCAAATATCACCGTATTCTATTCCCTATAGCCTACAAATGTGGACCTGAGTAGCACACTATATATCAGGAATAGGGTGGCATTTGGGAGGCAGCTCATATGACTTTAGAGTTAGGGTGATACAAAGGTGAGGCTTGTAAATGGAACACTTCAGATGAGACTCACAAGGATATAAACAGACCATGTTAGAGCCAATGAATAGCAGCACATCGTCGTTCTACATTCCACGTCTCTTCCACATGCTCCATGATCGTTCAATCCAACTGCTGGAAAGCTCTAAACAAAGCATTGTCACCTTTGAAATATCACATTCATTTGTCCACATTTCACAACAATGGTTGCGTCCAGAATGGCACCATATTCTCTTTGAAGTGGGGTCATCATATAAGCTGTAGCCTCCTCCCAAAAGGCACTGATTAAATGCATTCGACTTTCACAAACAACGGAGATTGTATATTATATGCACTAAAAATAGAATAGGGCTCCATTTGGGACACAGACATGTTTTCACATTATAAGGCATGGAAGATTATAAATATATAAGCTGTAGCCTCCTTCCAAAAGGCACTGAGCTAAGTAATGTTCAGCACTAGTGAGTGTTGTGTAACATGTCTAAGAGAGGTGAAGAGTCATTGATTCTTGTCACCGAACATTAAGTCTGATTCATTTTCCAAAACACTTGTTCGGCCTTGTCATGTAATCTCTGTGCCCTTTGAACTACAGGGACTCATCCTCAAGGTCTGGTTTATGGATCAACACATTAGTCTTCTTTACAAAAATGACACTCTACTGGTAGAAGAAAAAGTGAGCACACCAGAGAATGACATGTATCATGACTCTGACATGATCTTTGACTACAACTAAGAAGTAGGTTTAATTCATGTCATCCATTAGCTAGAAACAGCCTTGCTTGGAGAGATACCTCGTCCACACAAATGTGTGTATTTGACAGGTTATTTGATAATTCACAACAGAATCAAAACAAGATGTGTTTAGGCCCTCCAACAGTCAACCAAAGATACATCATGAATATGAAAAAAAGGTATGTATGCACTCACTACAGTAAGTTGCTCTGGATAAGAGCATCAGCTAAATGACTACAATTACAAAATGCAAAAAAAGATGGGGAAAAAAGCCATTAATAGAAAATAAATAATGTAGAGGTTCTATATTGCCTCTATACTAGACACAAGATAAAATTTGCTTCCTAAGAGCAACCTCATCCACGTAAGTTTACAAGTTCATGTATTTGGCATCATTCATAACAAAATCATACAGATGTCTTCCCGCCCTCAAGCGATCAACCCAAGATTATGAGGTCACAAAGAACACAACAATAATCCACCGTGATTTCAAACATCAACACGTCAACAGAAGTGCCTGTGCGTATACTGAATATGATTTCACATATCCACATGTCGACAGAAGTGCCTGTGCGTATACTGAATATGATTTCAAACATCAACACGTCAACAGAAGTGCCTGTGCGTATACTGAATATGATTTCACATATCCACATGTCAACAGAAGTGCCTGTGCGTATACTGAATATGATTTCAAACATCAACACGTCAACAGAAGTGCCTGTGCGTATACTGAATATGATTTCACATATCCACATGTCGACAGAAGTGCCTGTGCGTATACTGAATATGATTTCAAACATCAACACGTCAACAGAAGTGCCTGTGCGTATACTGAATATGATTTCAAACATCAACACGTCAACAGAAGTGCCTGTGCGTATACTGAATATGATTTCAAACATCAACACGTCAACAGAAGTGCCTGTGCGTATACTGAATATGATTTCAAACATCAACACGTCAACAGAAGTGCCTGTGCGTATACTGAATATGATTTCAAACATCAACACGTCAACAGAAGTGCCTGTGAATAGATTGAATATGATTTCAAACATCAACACGTCAACAGAAGTGCCTGTGAATAGATTGAATATGATTTCAAACATCAACACGTCAACAGAAGTGCCTGTGAATATATTGAATATGATTTCAAACATCAACACGTCAACAGAAGTGCCTGTGAATAGATTGAATATGATTTCAAACATCAACACGTCAACAGAAGTGCCTGTGCGTATACTGAATATGATTTCAAACATCAACACGTCAACAGAAGTGCCTGTGCGTATACTGAATATGATTTCAAACATCAACATGTCGACAGAAGTGCCTGTGCGTATACTGAATATGATTTCACATATCCACATGTCGACAGAAGTGCCTGTGAATAGATTGAATATGATTTCAAACATCAACATGTCGACAGAAGTGCCTGTGAATAGATTGAATATGATTTCAAACATCAACATGTCGACAGAAGTGCCTGTGAATAAACTGAATATGATTTCAAACATCAACAGAAGTGCCTGAATATGATTTTGAACATCAGCATGTCGATAGAAATGCCTATGAATAGACTGAATATGATTTCAAACATCAACATGTCGACAGAAGTGAATATATTGTTGTGGCTCTGTGTGGGTTGGTAACACACTGCTGCTCATATAATAATAATTACAGCCCGGACAAAACAATTGCAGATGCCAGTAGAGAATGTTTTTCTATGAAATAGGTCTAAACCATTTTGAACAATGTATGCTTTTAAAACATGTGGTAGTGGCTGCTATGAGAAGGTTAAAAGGCTGTGTAGCTTACTGGGCACTCATGTCCAGTCCGTGCTATCTGGGATCCTTGGGACATCCCTACCCCATTTTTAAGTTCAAATGTAAAATGGTTAGGGTTAGGTAAGGGTTATGGTTAAGGTAAGGGTAGGGTTAAAGTTAGGGTTTAAGGTAGGGAATTTCCATGGATTCTGGGTAGCAGTGACTCTCACGTCCAGGAAGGCCCAAACCAGAGGTTTTAGAGGAGCTGTCCAAGGTCCAGGTAGGACTAGGGCTACCAGTGGTGCTGAAAGGATCTGTTCACAGTCTTATACTGTCAGGGATTAAAAAAGGGAAAGGTTATATCTTGTGGACTATGGCTTTCTGGCATCTTGTAATAATAATTACTGTGCAAGGAGAAAAGTTATATTCATTCTTTAAAACTGCACCTATGAAAGACAAAAAAATAGGGAGGAACAAACACAGATGCTAGTGGAAGCAACAAGCCAGGATTGGGCATACAGTATAACATATGATTAGAATTATATCATGGGAAAATAAATCACATTTATGTTTTCTCTCAGACATGGCTGCTAACTTTCCCCTGGGCCAAAAGCATCAAAATACAGTAATACTCAGTATAGTAAGAGATTTTACAACTCTGAACAGAAGAGATAGAAAAGCTCACCCTCTCTAGACAACACTACTGTCTTACAGCTTTCTATATCAAAGGCCTCTTCATGTCGAAATAATACACTACATAGTCCACTTAAATGCAACTTTCATTTAATTGGGAAATGTATTCCAACGAGCTTGTCATATTTTTACTGAGAAAATCTTGGCGCCCATTATACAGAGGAGATTTTGACTTTGAATCATTCATTGGCATGTATATATATCAAAGATAATCTCACTCAATATGAATAGCAGGCTCTTTGGCAGTTCACTTGATAACAAGATAGATGTCAGTTGAAAGCATAAATCTGTAATGCGTTTTGGTGTTAGATACAACCATCTCAAGCATTTTGCTATTAGTTCTCTACATGTACATCACAGACATGACACTAGCTTTTATTCCTGCATCTGCTTCTGAGGGCTGAAATGGACTGAGCTGACAGGCTTGAACAGGATTAGTAATGACAGTTATTCAGCTGCTTTAAGAGCTCCAAATCCTTTAATATCCTCAGAGTCTATATGATGATATTGTTGGCTATCTGTTATGTTTTTGTCTAAACCCTCCACAACAAAACTCCACGACAAACAACGTTTTTGCGGGGTGAAGAAAATCCGAATCCATTTAGTTGTACATGTCATCTGCATTATGTGTCACGACCTGATCTCTTTCACCTGTCTTTGTGCTTTCACCTGTCTCCACCAATGTTGCCAACAAATTTTCAGGGTAAGTTAATAGAGGCATGCTGATTTGTTGCTAAAAGTTGCTAAATGACTTTGTGATGTCATTGCGTGATAACGTAAAACTGTGTCATTACGTTGAATTCACAATAACGTTACTCAAATTGACTGGCCATCTCGGCAAAAAAAAGGATTTGACATTTGTTCAGGTACAGACTCCCACTCTTTTCTGTACTTCTGGCTGTACAATTTTGATTGAAACATGTTGATTGATGTTGTAAGTTCTGTTCAAGAACAAACATTTGTGACCAACTACACTGCTCAAAACAATAAAGGGAACACTTAAACAACACAATGTAACTCCAAGTCAATCACACTTCTGTGAAATCAAACTGTCCACTTAGGAAGCAACACTGATTGACAATACAATTCACATGCTGTTGTGCAAATGGAATAGACAACAGGTGGAAATTATAGGGAATTAGCAAGACGCCCCCAATAAAGGAGTGGTTCTGCAGGTGGTGACCACAGACCACTTCTCAGTTCCTATGCTTCCTGGCTGATGTTTTGGTCACTTTTGAATGCTGGCGGTGCTATCACTCTAGTGGTAGCATGAGACGGAGTCTACAACCCACACAAGTGGCTCAGGTAGTGCAGCTCATCCAGGATGGCACATCAATGCGAGCTGAGGCAAGAAGGTGTGCTGTGTCTGTCAGCGTAGTGTCCAAAGCATGGAGGCGCTACCAGGAGACAGGCCAGTACATCAGGAGACGTGGAGGAGGCCGTAGGAGGGCAACAACCCAGCAGCAGGACCGCTACCTCTGCATTTGTGCAAGGAGGAGCAGGAGGAGCACTGCCAGAGCCCTGCAAAATGACCTCAAGCAGGCCACAAATGTGCATGTGTCTGCTCAAATGGTCAGAAACAGACTCCATGAGGGTGGTATGAGGGTCCGACATGCTTACAGCCCAACACCGTGCAGGACGTTTGGCATTTGCCAGAGAACACCAAGATTGGCAAATTCGCCACTGACGCCCTGTGCTCTTCACAGATGAAAGCAGGTTCACACTGAGCACATGTGACAGACGTGACAGTCTGGAGACGCCGTGGAGAACGTTCTGCTGCCTGCAACATCCTCCAGCATGACCGGTTTGGCGGAGGGTCAGTCATGGTGTGGGGTGGCATGTCTTTGGGGGACCGCACAGCCCTCCATGTGCTCGCCAGAGGTAGCCTGACTGCCATTGGGTACCGAGATGAGATCCTCAGACCCCTTGTGAGACCATATGCTGGTGCGGTTGGCCCTGGGTTCCTCCTAATGCAAGACAATGCTAGACCTCATGTGGCTGGAGTGTGTCAGTAGTTCCTGCAAGAAGAAGGCATTGATGCTATAGACTGGCCCGCCCGTTCCTCAGACCTGAATCCAATTGAGCACATCTGGAACATCATGCCTCACTCCATCCAGACCTCCATGGGTTGATACATTTGATTTCCATTGATAATTTTTGTGTGAATTTGTTGTCAGCACATTCAACTATGTAAAGAAAAAAGTATTTAATGAGAATATTTCATTCATTCAGATCTAGGATGTGTTATTTTAGTGTTCTCTTAATTTTTTTGAGCAGTGTATATTCATTGGGTTTGTCAGAGGAAAGGAAAGCCCTAAAAATTGTCAAAGACCCCAGCCACCCTGGTCATAGACTGTTCTCTCTGCTACCCCACAGCAAGAGGTATCGGAGCGCCAAGTCTAGGTCCAAAAGGCTTTTAAACAGATTCTACCCACAAAATCAAATAAAATCAAATCAAATGTATTTATATAGCCCTTCGTACATCAGCTGATATCTCAAAGTGCTGTACAGAAACCCAGCCGAAAACCCCAAACAGCAAGCAATGCAGATGTAGAAGCACGGTGGCTAGGAAAAACTCCCTAGAAAGGCCAAAACCTAGGAAGAAACCTAGAGAGGAACCAGGCTATGTGGGGTGGCCAGTCCTCTTCTGGGTGTGCCGGGTGGAGATTATAACAGAACATGGCCAAGATGTTCAAATGTTCATAAATGACCAGCATGGTCGAATATTAACAAGGCAGAACAGTTGAAACTGGAGCAGCATATAATCCTGCTGTACAGTCATAGAATCCTGCTGTACAGTCATGGAATCCCGCTGTACAGTCATAGAAAACAGCTGATTTCCTACTACAGCAAACAGCATTGTCATGATGTTGGCCTGGGGGTAGTTTTATGACAGTCATAAATACCTCTTCCTCCATTTTTCCTCTCTCTACCCTACTGATGTGAAATTTGAAAACCCCTTGGTTAACATAGAGATTCTGGGAACATCAGAAGGTGGGGGGAAATGAACTATATTCTGGTAATCCGACCAATTGAACATATGCGGTGGTACAGAATATGATGTCAGTTCGGTGTCATCTGAGACATTCTCATCAACGATAAGATGACATAAACTCTACAGTGGAAAGTCTACACATCAGAGGTATCAGATTCACATGGAATTGTTGTTCAATTTAAATGTTTGAATATAAAATTATTGGTGAAGAGATGAAATGTAATTTTAGATTACAAATGAGAGATTTGGGTTTTCATAAGGTTAGGGCTCTGCTCAATCAGTGGCCCGCCCCTGTGAAGAGACATGGGTTATAAAACTTTTCAGACACAACCTTCTCGCTCCACTATATAAAGCCTTGACAACAATGTAATATCTGTTCCAAGGATGTGAGGACGACGGTCCGATGTCAGAATGGTTCAGATAATAATTACAGAACGAGGCCAACATCAGCGTGAGCTTTGGTTGCGAATGGTATGAACTCTTATTCACTACAGAAGTGATACCTCCTAGCCGTTGAGTTAGCAACAGCAGCTGCAAACGAGGGTTAGGAAGGAACAGACAGAGTATGCCGTCTATCACACAACAATGTTACTACAACGTATCCAATTGACCACCAGAGACATTCTTCAAAGGACTCGGTTTGGCCACACGGCCTTCCATCTACCACCAACCAACCGAAGCGCAGCTCAGAGTAAATATTTATTGCATATTTTCCTTTTCCAAATGGGCTGTAATTTAGAATGTATAAAATACTGTATTTACGATAGCACAGCTTCTTCCTTTGGTCCTCAGTCTTCCCACTCTTTCACTCAAACCCAGCACTTTTCTTTTTTGTAACCAGCTGTCATATCTGTTCCGTCAGCTAGGGACGTTTTCCTTTATGACGTAACTTGTAATCAAGGTATGATTAATTCTGTGTATATGTAATTCTGTGTGATTAGTTAGGTATTTAGTAAACAAATAATGAAACCCAATTTTGTATTGCTGATTCAACTTGTTAGCCAGGGTTCGTGAAAATAACCAAGAATTTACAACTTTCCGATGAGACTGAATTAAGGTGACGATTAATATTGACCGGTATTGATGTAAAATATTACTAGGTCTTTAAGAGTTTATTCGGAAGAATAAAATTAAAATTAAATTACATAATATTATTTTGTGGTGCTCCGACTCTCTAGTTAATACATTTACATAATTAGCTCAATCAGGTAATATTCATTACGGAGAAAGGATTTTATAGAATAGCATGTCTTATCACTTAATCCGGCATAGCCAAAGACACGACATCATGCAACAGAGAAAGGGAAAGCATCTCTCCAGCATAACCTGTGGTTGATGACCAGATTGGCAGATTGACATGACACATAATTATGTGTAGAAATGGCAAGTGGCAAGCATGAGTGAATGTTCATATTTGACATATTCGGTTATATTATAAGGTGTGGCTGGCAGGTTTAGAGGCTGAGTTGTGAACCACATGGTGACATCACAAATGGCACCCTTCCCTATGGTCCCTGGTCAAAAGTACTGCCCTATGTAGGGAATAGGCTGCCATTTGAGACAATTTTTTCATTTAAGGTTTCATTAAACTGTCACGTGCTAACTTGAGATTTTCTTAATCCGCACATCATATTACTTTTTTACAATTAGCATTGTTTACAATATAGATGTTATCCTTATATTTTTTTAAACATCTTCATAGAAAAAGGATCATAAATAAAATTGGAACGCTCTTTATAAAACTTAGTCTGAATAATCAATATAAAAAGTATGACTTTCAGTTTGTCAAAACCTCAGTGTCTTACTCCAGTGGATAGAAAATACAACAATGAAGCCTTGTCACAACACAAGTATTGTCAAGCCATTACTTGATACAATGGAGTTGACCTTCATTCACTGCCAAGAGATAATATCATATCCAATCAATATTCAGGAAGGATCAACGTGAGTGACATCTCTTCTTCTTAGTTTCTATTTCTTTCCAGAGGAAGGACAGACAAGTTATTTGATACTAAAACGTAATTGCAAGGGTATTTGCTTTGATAATCTCATATTGAAATTCTAATGGCTTGCCAGGGACAGACCTCTGTTACAGCATCATTGCAACAAACATTAGTTAACTGTGTGTTGATCTAAAACCTGTTTATGTTATCTTCATCTTCACAGTCACAAGTGGATATTCCCACAATCTATCTGATTTATTTAAGTTGGGTTTGTACTTTTCTGCGTCAATAAAAAGTTTTCTCCTCAGCTTTGACAACCTTGTACTATCTTTGAATATCTAGCGGTAAATCTGTGGTAACTGGTACATTGCAAGCTATGTCATAATCGCTTGATAAAACAATTATCCTCCCTAAATACATTGAGAATCGACGTCGGGCCTCCTGGGTGGCGCAGTGGTTAAGGGCGCTGTACTGCAGCGCCAGCTGTGCTACCAGAGACTCTGGGTTCGTGCCCAGTCTCCGTCGTAACCGGCCACGACTGGGAGGTCTGTGGCATAGCGTCGTTAGGGAGGGCCTGGCCGGTAGGGATATCCTTGTCTCATTGTGCACCAGTGACTCCTGTGGCAGGCCGGGTGCAGTGCAAGCTAACTAAGGTTGCCAGGTGCACAGTGTTTCCTCCGACACATTGGTGCAGCTGGATTCCGGGTTGGATGCGTGCTGTGTTAAGAAGCAGTGCGGCTTGGTTGGGTTGTGTATCGGAGGACACATCACTTTCGACTTTCGTCTCTCCCGAGCCCGTACGGGAGTTGTAGCGATGAGACAAGATTGTAGCTACTAACAATTGGATACCATGAAATGGGGGTGAAGAAAAAAAAAGAGAATCTATGTTGTGTAAATCTTTGTTCCATACTTTTTCTCAGAGTTGTAATCACTTATAGAAAGGTCTCGATAGAGCTCTTCCTCATTTAGGACCAAAATGGAAAACATTTATACATTTTCAGTGGTTGAGAGAGAGAATCCCTTTCAGTACGGGGATTATAATTGTATTCATAGCTGTCAGTGAATGTCACACTCAACCAGGCTCTGCTGGCATAGCTAGGGTATCTTTGCAACACTTTTGTGGGGGGGACAAAAAACATCTGGCATTTTCTGGCATACGGTACCATGCAGGTACTGACACTGTTGTGGAAACTCTACTACTGTACATGGAGTACAGGACTGATGTATGGTTGGTTGTCAACACTAAGAAAAATACTGTAACTACTTCCCTGGACAACAAACTGTACTGTATGTGCCTGTAGGGAAACAAATACTGTAGGAATACCAGTTCAAAGTGAAGCTATGTTTGTATCAAACAGGTGTCCACTGTGATTAAGTTAAGCCTTGAAGACTGGATGATTTTACAAAGTGCTTTTCAGTATCTGAAAGGGCGACAAATTGTCCTCAACTTCCATTCTAGTTTCACACACTGGCTGCCTTTCCACAATGATGTTCAAAGTCAGCCTCCATCCTTGTTGGTGATTATCTTGTGCTTGATCTTGAAATATTCCCTTGCAGCTCTTGTTTTCAAAGGACCGCTGTCATGGGCTGACTCTGTTTTAAGTTTGTTTGTCTTCGTTTCTTTGTAACATTGATGATCAAGACTGCGGATACAAAATACTTTAGTGAGTCTAGCCAGGACAAGCAATGCATTTGTTTAAGGAGGTACTGTGTGGACAGATGCCAGAGCACATATGAGAACTAAAATCATTGTATGTGGCCAAGATGTAATGAAAATAGTTTTTGATTTTTTACTAGAGATAGAAATGGTCAAATACATAACTTCATGCTGCTGTGTACTGTTATACAGTGCATTCGGAAGGTATTCAGGCCACTACAGCCTTATTCTAAAATTGATACAAATATGCCCCAAACAGGGTTTTAGAAATGTTTGCAAATGTATTAAAAATAAAAAACAGAAATACCTTATTTACTTAAGTATTCAGACCCATTGTTTTGAGACTCAAAACTGAGCTCAGGTGCATCGTGTTTCCATTGATCATCCTTGAGATGTTTCTACAACTTGATTGAAGTCCACAGTTGACAATGCATGTCAGAGTACAAACCAAGCCATGAGGTCAAAGGAATTGTCCGTAGAGCTCTGAGACAGGATTGTGTCTTTGCACAGATCTGGGGAAGGGTACCAAAAAATACGTGCAGCATTGAAGGTCAAAAAGCACACAGTGGCCTCAATCATTCTTAAATGGAAGAAGTTAGTATACACCAAGACCCTTCCTAGAGCTGGCAGCCGGGCCAAACTGAGCAATCGGGAGAGAAGGGAGGTGACCAAGAACCCGATGGTCACTCTAACAGAGCTCCAGAGTTTCTCTGTGGAGATGGGAGAACCTTCCGGAAGGACAGCCATCTCTGCAGCACTCCACCAATTAGTCCTTTATGGTACAGTGGCCAGACAGAGGCCACTACTCAGTAAAAGGCACATGACAGCCCACTTGGAGTTTGCCAAAAGGGACCTAAAGGACTCTCAGACCATAAGACCTGTGAGACCTGTGGTAGGGTGTGGTAGGGTGTGGTGTGGTATGGTATGGTGTGGTATGGTGTGGTATGGTGTGGTATGGTGTTGTATGGTGTGGTGTTGTGTGGTGTATGGTATGTTGTATGGTGTGGTGTGTGCTATGTTGTGGTGTGGTATGTTATGGTGTGGTATGGTGTGGTATGGTATGGTGTGGTATGTTATGGTGTGGTGTGGTCTGTTATGGTGTGGTATGTTATGGTGTGGTATGTTATGGTGTGGTGTGGTATGTTATGGTGTGGTATGTTATGGTGTGGTGTGGTATGTTATGGTGTGGTATGTTATGTTGTGGTATGGTATGGTGTGGTATGTTATGGTGTGGTATGGTGTGGTATGTTATGGTGTGCTGTGGTGTGGTATGTTATGGTGTGGTATGTTATGGTGTGGTATGGTGTGGTATGTTATGGTGTGGTGTGGTATGTTATGGTGTGGTATGTTATGGTGTGGTATGGCGTGGTGTGGTATGGTGTGGTATGTTATGGTGTGGTGTGGTATGTTATGTGTGGTATGTTATGGTGTGGTATGTTGTGGTGTGGTATGTTATGGTGTGGTATGTTATGGTGTGGTATGGTGTGGTATGTTATGGTGTGGTGTGGTATGTTATGGTGTGGTATGTTATGGTGTGGTATGTTGTGGTGTGGTATGTTATGGTGTGGTGTGGTATGTTATGGTGTGGTATGTTATGGTGTGGTATGGTGTGGTATGTTATGGTGTGGTATGTTATGGTGTGGTGTGGTATGTTATGGTGTGGTATGTTATGGTGTGGTATGGTGTGGTATGTTATGGTGTGGTATGGTATGGTGTGGTATGTTATGGTGTGGTGTGGTATGTTATGGTGTGGTATGTTATGGTGTGGTATGTTATGGTGTGGTATGTTATGGTGTGGTATGTTATGGTGTGGTATGTTATGGTGTGGTGTGTTATGGTGTGGTATGGTATGGTGTGGTATGTTATGGTGTGGTATGTTATGGTTTGGTATGGTGTGGTATGGTGTGGTATAGTCTGTTATGGTGTGGTATGTTATGGTGTGGTATGTTATGGTGTGGTGTGGTATGGTGTGGTGTGGTATGTTATGTTGTGGTATGTTATGTTGTGGTATGTTATGGTGTAGTATGTTATGGTGTGCTGTGGTGTGGTATGTTATGGTGTGGTATGTTATGGTGTGGTATGGTGTGGTATGTTATGGTGTGGTGTGGTATGTTATGGTGTGGTATGGTGTGGTATGTTATGGTGTGGTATGTTATGGTGTGGTATGTTATGGTGTGGTATGTTGTGGTGTGGTATGTTATGGTGTGGTGTGGTATGTTGTGGTGTGGTATGTTATGGTGTGGTATGTTGTGGTATGTTATGTTGTGGTATGTTATGGTGTGGTGTGGTATGTTATTGTGTGGTATGTTATGGTGTGGTATGGTGTGGTATGTTATGGTATGGTGTGGTATGTTATGTTGTGGTATGTTATGGTGAGGTATGTTATGGTGTGGTATGTTATGTTGTGGTATGTTATGGTGTGGTGTGTTATGGTGTGGTATGGTGTGGTGTGGTATGTTATGGTGTGGTATGTTATGGTGTGGTATGTTGTGGTGTGGTATGTTCTGGTGTGGTGTTGTGGTGTGGTATGTTATGGTGTGGTATGTTATGTTGTGGTATGTTATGGTGTGGTGTGCTGTGGTGTGGTATGTTATGGTGTGGTGTGGTATGTTATGGTGTGGTATGTTATGGTGTGGTATGTTTTGGTGTGGTATGGTGTGGTATGGTGTGGTGGTATGGTATGTTATGGTGTGGTGTGTAATGGTGGTGTGGTGTGGTATGGTGTGTTGTGGTATGGTGTGGTGGTATGTTATGGTGTGGTATGTTATAGTGTGGTATGTTATGGTGTGGTATGTTATGGTGTGGTATGTTGTGGTATGTTATGGTGTGGTATGTTATAGTGTGGTATGGTGTGGTATGGTATAGTGTGGTATGGTGTGGTATATTGTGGTGTGGTATGGTGTGGTATGTTATGGTGTGGTATGGTGTGGTATGGTGGTGTGGTATGGTGTGGTATGTTATGGTGTGGTGTAGTATGGTGTGGTATGTTATAGTGTGGTATGTTATGGTGTGGTATGTTGTGGTATAGTATGGTGTGGTATGTTATGGTGTGGTGTGGTGGTGTGGTGTGGTATGGTGTGTTGTGGTATGGTATGGTGTGGTATAGTGTGGTATGCTATGGTGTGGTATGGTGTGGTGTGTTATGGTGTGGTGGTGTGGTATGGTGTGTTGTGGTATGGTGTGGTGGTGTGGTATGTTATGGTGTGGTATGGTGTGGTATGTTATAGTGTGGTATGTTATGGTGTGGTGTGTGGTATGTTGTGGTGTGGTATGTTATAGTGTGGTATAGTGTGGTATGGTGTGGTATATTATGGTATGGTGTGGTATGTTATGGTGTGGTATGTTATAGTGTGGTATGGTGTGGTATGTTATGGTGTGGTGTGGTATGTTATGGTGTGGTATGTTATGGTGTGGTGTGGTATGGTGTGGTATGTTGTGGTGTAGTATGGTGTGGTATGTTATAGTGTGGTATGTTATAGTGTGGTATGTTATGGTGTGGTATGTTGTGGTGTGGTATGGTGTGGTATGTTATAGTGTGGTATGGTGTGGTATGTTATGGTGTGGTATGTTATAGTGTGGTATGGTGTGGTATGTTGTGGTGTGGTATGTTATGATGTGGTGTGGTGTGGTATGTTATGGTGTGGTGTGGTGTGGTGTGGTATGTTGTGGTATGTTATGGTGTGGTGTGGTATGGTGTGGTATGTTTTGGTGTGGTATGGTGTGGTATGGTGTGGTGATATGGTATGTTATGGTGTGGTGTGTTATGGTGTGGTTATGGTGTGGTATGTTATGGTGTGGTGTGTTATGGTGTGGTATGTTGTGGTATAGTATGGTGTGGTATGTAATGTTGTGGTGTGGTGTGTTATGGTGTGGTGGTGTGGTATGTTATGGTGTGGTATGTTATAGTGTGGTATGTTATGGTGTGGTATGTTATGGTGTGGTATGTTGTGGTATGTTATGGTGTGGTATGTTATAGTGTGGTATGGTGTGGTATGGTATAGTGTGGTATGTTATAGTGTGGTATGTTATGGTGTGGTATGTTGTGGTGTGGTATGTTATGTGTGGTATGTTATGGTGTGGTATGTTGTGGTGTGGTATGTTATGGTGTGGTGTGGTATGTTATGGTATGGTGTGGTATGGTGTGGTATGTTATGGTGTGGTATGTTATGGTGTGGTATGGTGTGGTATGTTATGTTGTGTTATGTTGTGGTATGTTATGGTGTGGTATGTTATGGTGTGGTATGTTATGGTGTGGTATGTTATGGTGTGGTATGTTATGTTGTGGTATGTTATGGTGTGGTATGTTATGGTGTGGTATGGTGTGGTGTGGTATGTTATGGTGTGGTATGTTATGGTGTGGTATGTTGTGGTGTGGTATGTTCTGGTGTGGTGTTGTATGTTGTGGTGTGGTATGTTATGGTGTGGTGTGGTATGTTATGTTGTGGTATGTTATGGTGTGGTATGTTATGGTGTGGTGTGGTATGTTGTGGTATGTTATGGTGTGGTATGTTTTGGTGTGGTATGGTGTGGTATGGTGTGGTGGTATGGTATGTTATGGTGTGGTATGTTATGGTGTGTTGTGTTATGGTGTGGTATAGTATGGTGTGGTATGTTATGGTGTGGTGTGGTGTGTTATGGTGTGGTGGTGTGGTATGGTGTGTTGTGGTATGGTATGGTGTGGTATAGTATGGAGTGGTATGCTATGGTGTGGTATGGTGTGGTGTGTTATGGTGTGGTGGTGTGGTATGGTGTGTTGTGGTATGGTGTGGTGGTGTGGTATGTTATGGTGTGGTATGGTGTGGTATGTTATAGTGTGGTATGTTATAGTGTGGTATGTTATGGTGTGGTATGTTGTGGTGTGGTATGTTATAGTGTGGTATGGTGTGGTATGGTATAGTGTGGTATGGTGTGGTATATTATGGTATGGTGTGGTATGTTATGGTGTGGTATGTTATAGTGTGGTATGGTGTGGTATGGTGGTGTGGTATGGTGTGGTATGTTGTGGTGTAGTATGGTGTGGTATGTTATAGTGTGGTATGTTATAGTGTGGTATGTTATGGTGTGGTATGTTGTGGTGTGGTTTGGTGTGGTATGTTATAGTGTGGTATGGTGTGGTATGTTATGGTGTGGTATGTTATAGTGTGGTATGGTGTGGTATGTTGTGGTGTGGTATGTTATGATGTGGTGTGGTATGTTATGGTGTGGTGTGGTATGGTGTGGTATGTTTTGGTGTGGTATGGTGTGGTATGGTGTGGTGGTATGGTATGTTATGGTGTGGTATGTTATGGTGTGGTGTGTTATGGTGTGGTGGTGTGGTGTGGTATGGTGTGTTGTGGTATGGTGTGGTGGTGTGGTATGTTATGGTGTGGTATGTTATAGTGTGGTATGTTATGGTGTGGTATGTTATGGTGTGGTATGTTGTGGTATGTTATGGTGTGGTATGTTATAGTGTGGTATGGTGTGGTATGGTATAGTGTGGTATGGTGTGGTATGGTGTGGTATGTTATGGTGTGGTGTAGTATGGTGTGGTATGTTATAGTGTGGTATGTTATAGTGTGGTATGGTATAGTGTGGTATGTTGTGGTATGTTATGGTGTGGTATGTTATAGTGTGGTATGGTGTGGTATAGTATGGTGTGGTATGCTATGGTGTGGTATGGTGTGGTGTGTTATGGTGTGGTGGTGTGGTATGGTGTGTTGTGGTATGGTGTGGTGGTGTGGTATGTTATGGTGTGGTATGGTGTGGTATGTTATAGTGTGGTATGTTATGGTGTGGTATGTTATGGTGTGGTATGTTGTGGTGTGGTATGTTATAGTGTGGTATGGTGTGGTATGGTATAGTGTGGTATGGTGTGGTATATTATGGTATGGTGTGGTATGTTATGGTGTGGTGTGGTATGTTATGGTGTGGTATGTTATGGTGTGGTGTGGTATGGTGTGGTATGTTGTGGTGTAGTATGGTGTGGTATGTTATAGTGTGGTATGTTATAGTGTGGTATGTTATGGTGTGGTATGTTGTGGTGTGGTATGTTATAGTGTGGTATGGTGTGGTATGGTGTGGTATATTATGGTATGGTGTGGTATGTTATGGTGTGGTATGTTATAGTGTGGTATGGTGTGGTATGGTGGTGTGGTATGGTGTGGTATGTTGTGGTGTAGTATGGTGTGGTATGTTATAGTGTGGTATGTTATAGTGTGGTATGTTATGGTGTGGTATGTTATAGTGTGGTATGGTGTGGTATGTTGTGGTGTGGTATGTTATGATGTGGTGTGGTGTGGTATGTTATGGTGTGGTGTGGTGTGGTGTGGTGTGGTATGTTTTGGTGTGGTATGGTGTGGTATGGTTTGGTGGTATGGTATGTTATGGTGTGGTATGTTATGGTGTGGTGTGTTATGGTGTGGTATGTTGTGGTATAGTATGGTGTGGTATGTTATGGTGTGGTGTGGTGGTGTGGTGTGGTATGGTGTGTTGTGGTATGGTGTGGTGGTGTGGTATGTTATAGTGTGGTATGTTATGGTGTGGTATGTTATGGTGTGGTATGTTGTGGTATGTTATGGTGTGGTATGTTATAGTGTGGTATGGTGTGGTATGGTATAGTGTGGTATGGTGTGGTATATTATGGTGTGGTGTGGTATGTTATGGTGTGGTATGGTGTGGTATGGTGGTGTGGTATGGTGTGGTATGTTATGGTGTGGTGTAGTATGGTGTGGTATGTTATAGTGTGGTATGTTATAGTGTGGTATGTTATGGTGTGGTATGTTGTGGTATAGTATGGTGTGGTATGTTATGGTGTGGTGTGGTGGTGTGGTGTGGTATGGTATGGTGTGTTGTGGTATGGTATGGTGTGGTATAGTATGGTGTGGTATGCTATGGTGTGGTATGGTGTGGTGTGTTATGGTGTGGTATGTTATAGTGTGGTATGTTATAGTGTGGTATGTTATGGTGTGTTATGATGGTCCTTCTGTAGCTCAGTTGGTAGAGCATGGCGCTTGTAACGCCAGGGTAGTGGGTTCGATTCCCGGGAACACCCATATGTAGAATGTATGCACACATGACTGTAAGTCGCTTTGAATAAAAGCGTCTGCTAAATGGCATATATTATTATTATATTATAAGAAACAAGATCATCTGGTCTAATGAAACCAAGATTGAACTACTTGGCCTGAATGCCAAGCTTCATGTCTGGAGGAAACCTGGCGCCATCCCTACGGTGAAGCATGGTGGTGGCAGCATCATGCTGTGGGGATGTTTTTCAGCGGCAAGGACTGGGAGACTAGTCAGGATCAAGCGTGTCACACCCTGATCTGTTTCACCTGTCTTTGTGCTTGTCTCCACCCCCATCCAGGTTTCGTCCATCTTCCTCATTATCCCCAGTATATTTATACCTGTGTTCTCTGTTTGTCTGTTGCCAGTTCGTTTTGTTTTGTGAAGCCTACCAGTATTTTTCGCTGTGCTCCTTTCTGTCTCTAGACGGTACAGAACGACAAGCAAGCTCAGGGTCAGGCCAGGCAGAATGGTCAAAAACTGTGAAAGCTAGAAAACAGGAACTGGAGAGAGGAGGACGCGGCGTTGGATCACTTTGAGTTCACCTGTTGCTTCTGGGCCGTCTTCAACCATCCACCCGAAGGTAGAGCGGCGGGGGAAAGGCTCTTCCATTTGAGGCAGGGGACGAGGAGCGCCCACGAATTCGCTCTGGAATTCCGGACATTGGCCGCCGGAGCAGGCTGGAACAACAGGGCCCTCATCGACCACTATCGATGCAGCCTACGAGAGGACGTCCAACGTGAGCTGGCCTGCAAAGATGCCACCATCTCCTTTGACCAACTGGTGAATTTGTCCATCCAGTTGGATAACCTGTTGGTCACCGGCGGAGCTCCAGAGGGGGCTCTGTCGGTACCATCTTACAGCACCCTCCATGGAGTTAGGAGGGGCTGCTCATAGGGAGACTGGAGGAGGAGCCATCACAGGCACGGCACTCTGGCGTCACCCCAGGTGAGTTCGCACCACACTCATCCTCTGTTGATCAACTGTTTCTGCCTGTTTGTTTCCCTGAGTTTTCTCCACATTCCCAGCATAAGGAGCTCGTCGATTCCGGGCTAATCAGGGAGGCCACCATCTCCTTGGCCATGGTTATGCAGGGGGATCATGAGGAGAAAATCAGCCTCTTCCTCATTGACTCTCCTGCATTTCCTGTGGTACTAGGCCTTCCCTGGTTGGCTCTGTGTATCCCGTCGCAAGCGAAGACAGTGGCTATGGATACATATGTCTCTGAACACTGCGTCAGGGGTACATTTTGCCCTCTACTTCACCCGCCTCCTCGAGTTTCTATTTTGTGAAGAACAAGGATGGAGGTTTATGCCCATGCATTGACTATAGAGGTCTCAATCAAATCACGGTGATGTACAGTTACCCGCTACCTCTTATCCCCATGGCGATTGAGTCAATGCATGGGGCGCGCTTCTACACGAAACTGGATCTCAGGAGTGCGTATAACCTGGTGGTATCCGGGAGGGAGACAAGTGGAAGACAGCGTTTAGTACCACCACAGGGCATTATGAGTACCTCGTCATGCGGTACGGGTTGATGAATGCTTCATCAGTTTTCCAATCCTTTGTAGACAAGATATTCAAGGACCTGCTCGGGCAGGGTGTAGTGGGGTATATCGATGACATTCTGATATACTCCGCTACATGCACCGAGCATGTGTCCTTGGTGCGCAAGGTACTTGGACGACTGTTGTAGCATGACCTGTATGTCAAGGCTGAGAAGTGCCTGTTCTTTCAGCAGGCCGTCTCCTTCCTAGGGAATCGCATTTCCACATCAAGGGTAGAGATGGAGAGTGACCGCATTGCAGCCGTGCGTAATTGGCCGACTCCCACCACTATAAATGAAGTGCAACACTTTTTAGGGTTTGCCAATTACGACCGAAGATTCGCCGAAACTCCGGCCCTGTGCTTTCTTCTCGAAGAAGCTCAGCTCAGCAGAGCGTAACTATGATGTGGGGGACCGGGTGTTGTTGGCTGTGGTTAAAGCGTTGAAGGAGTGGAGACATTGGCTTGAGGGGGCTAAACACCCTTTCCTCATCTGGACTGACCACTGCAACCTGGAGTACATCCGGGCAGCGAGGAGAATGAATCCTCGTCAGGGAATGTGGGCCATGTTCTTTACCCGTTTTGTGTTTACCCTATCCTACAGACAGTTCCCAGAATAAGAAGGCAGACGCACTGTCCAGGCCTACCTTGGCAAAGGACGTGAGGGTTTATGTTTCCTCCTGCTCGGTTTGTGCCCAGTGTAAGGCTCCGAGACACCTGCCCACCTGCCCTCGGTCACATCTGTCAGTGGATTTCCTAACAGATCTTTCTCTTTCACAGGGAAACACTACGATCCTGGTCGTTGTGGATCGCCCTGTCGTCTCCTCCCTCTTCTGCCCGGTCATCCTACGGCCCTACGGACTGCGGAAGCCCTGTTTACTCACGTCCTCCGGCACTACGGGGTGCCTGAGGATATAGTGTCGGATCGGGGTCCCCAGTTTATGTCAAGAGTTTGGACGACATTCATGGAACGTCTGGAGGTCTCGATCATCCTCATCTCAGGTTTTCACCAGAGAGTAACAGGCAGGTAGAAAGAGTCAACCAGGATGTGGGCAGGTTTCTGCGGTCCTATTGCCAGGACCGGCCCGTGGTGTGGGCGGCATTCGTGCCCTGGGCCGAGATGGCACAGAACTCGCTTCACCACTCCTCCACTAACCTCTCCCCCTTTCAGTGCGTATTGGGGTACCAGCCGGTTCTGGCGCCATGTCATCAGGGTCAAACCGAAGCTCCTGCGTGGACGACTGGTTCCGGCCAGAAAACCAGCGCGGACCATCACTGCCGTGAGACCCAGGTGTTCGCACCGGGGGACCGGGTCTGGTTCTCGACTCGTAACCTGCCCCTCCGCCTGGGCTGCCGGAAGCTGGGTCCGCAGTTTGTGGGGCCCTTTAAAGTCCCGAGGAGGGTGAACGAGGTATGTCAGCTTCCCTCTGATTATCGTATTAACCCCTCGTTCCATGTGTCTCTCCTCAGGCCTGCACCTGACTTCACCTCCCATACACACCTTTGACATCCATGCCTTTTGTAGCCTTTCTCCCTGAGTGCTCCTTTCTCCCTGAGACACTAATAGCTTACAGACGGTAGGCAATTAAGGTCACAGTTATGAAAACTTAGGACACTAAAGAGGCCTGTCTACTGACTGAAAAACACCAAAAGAAAGATGCCCAGGGTCCCTGCTCATCTGCGTGAACATGCCTTAGGCATGCTGCAAGGAGGCATGAGGACTGCAGATGTGGCCAGGGTAATAAATTGCAATGTCTGTACTGTGAGATGCATAAGACAGTGCTACAGGGAGACAGGACGGACAGCTGATCAGTGGCAGACCACGTGTAACAACACCTGCACAGGATCGTTACATCCGAACATCACACCTGTGGCACAGGTACCGGATGTCAACCACAACTGCCTGAGTTACACCAGGAACGCACAATCCCTCCATCAGTGCTCAGACTGTCCGCAATAGGCTAAGAGAGGCTGGACTGAGGGCTTGTAGGTCTGTCGTAAGGCAGGTCCTCACCAGACATCACTGGCAACACAAACCCACCGTCGCTGGACCAGACAGGACTGGCAAAAGGTGCTCTTCACTGACAAGTTGCGGTTTTGTCTCACCAGGGGTGATGGTCGGATTTGCGTTTATCATCGAAGGAATGAGCGTTACACCGAGGCCTGTACTCTGGAGGTGGAGGGTCCATCGTGGTCTGGGGCGGTGTATCAAAGCAACATCGGACTGAGCTTGTTGTCATTGCAGGCAATCTTAACACTGTACGTTACAGGGAAGACATCCTCCTCCCTCGTGTGGTACCCTTCCTGCAGGCTCATCCTGACATGACCCTCCAGCAAAACAATGCCACCAGCCATACTGCACGTTCTGTGAGTGGTTTCCTGCAAGGCAGGAATGTCAGTGTTCTGCCATGGCCAGCAAAGAGCCCGGATCTCAATCCCATTGAGCACGTCTGGAACCTGCTGGATTGGAGGGTGAGGGCTAGGGCCATTCCCCCCAGAAATGTCAGAGAACTTGCAGGTAGGTGGTGGAAGAGTGGGGTAACATCTCACAGCAAGAACTGGCAAATCTGGTGCAGTCCATGAGGAGGAGATGCATTGCAGTACTTAATGCAGCTGGTGGCCACACCAGATACCGACTGTTACTTTTGATTTTGAACCCCCCTTTGTTTAGGGACACATTATTCCATTTCTGTCAGTCACATGTCTGTGGAACTTGTTCAGTTTATGTCTCAATTGTTGAATCTTGTTATGTTCATACAAATATGTACACATGTTAAGTATGCTGAAAATAAACACAGTTGACAGTGAGAGGACGTTTCTTTTTTTGCTGAGTTTATATAATTCACAACTGATAAGCTAATATTGTCACCTATCAGACAATTCTTGATTTAAACTTGTCTTCACATATACACTACTGTGCAAAATGACTAGGAAATGTAGTCGAAATGTTGACAAGGTTATAAATAATGATTTTTAATTGAAATAATAATTGTGTCCTTCAAACTTTGCTTTCATCAAAGAATTCTCAATTTGCAGCAATTACAGCCTTGCAGATCTTTGGCATTCTATTTGTCAATTTGTTGAGGTAATCTGAAGAGATTTCACTCCATGCTTCCTGATGAAGCACCTTCCACAAGTTGGATTGGTATGATGGGCACTTCTTACGTACCATACTGTCAAGCTGCTCCCACAATCTGGTGACTGTGCTGTCCACTCCATTATAGACAGAATACCAGCTTAGGGCTTATTCCTTTAATAGTTCTTGCATAGTTTGGAGCTGTGCTTTGGGTCATTGTCCTGTTGTAGGAGGAAATTGGCTCCAAGTAAGCAAAGTCCACAGGGTATGGCATGGCATTGAAAAATGAAGTGATAGCCTTCCTTCTTCAAGATCCCATTTACCCTGTACAAATCTCCCACTTTACCACCACCAAAGCACCCCCAGACTATCACATTGCCTCCACCATGCTTGACAGATGGTGTCAAGCACTCCTCCCGTATCTTTTCACTTTTTTCTGCGTCTCATGAATGTTCTTCTTTGTGATCTGAACACCTCAAACTTAGATTTGTCTGTCCATAACACTTTTTTTCCAATCTTCCTCTGTCCAGTGTCTGTGTTCTTTTGCACATCTTAATATTTTATTTTTATTGGACAGTCTGAGATATGGCTTTTTCTTTGCAACTCTGCCTAGAAGGCCAGCATCCTGGAGTTGCCTCTTCACTGTTGGTGCTGAGAATGGTGTTTTGTGGGTACTATTTAAAGAAGCTGCCAGATGAGGACTTTTTTTCAAACTAGACACTATAATGTACTTGTCCTCTTGCTCAGTTGTGCACCAGGGCCTCCCACTCCTCTTTTTCACATGGAATAGCCTTCATTTCTCAGATCAAGAATAGACTGACGAGTTTCAGAAGAAAGGTCTTTGTTTCTGGCCATTTTGAGCCTGTAATGAGCCCCACAAATGCTAATGCTCCAGATACTCAACTAGTCTAAAGAAGGCCCGTTTTATTGCTTCTTTAATCAGGACAACAGGTTTCAGCTGTACTAACGTAATTGCAAAAGGGTTTTCTAATGACCAATTAGCCTTTTAAAATGATACACTTGGTTAAGCTAACACAACGTACCATTGGAACACAGGAGTGATGGTTGCTGATAATGGGCTTCTGTACACGTATGTAGATATTCCATTAAAAAATCAGCCATTTCCAGCTACAATAGTCATTTACAACATTAACAATGTCTACACTTTTTATGATAAAATGATTATTTTAATGGACAAAAAAATACATTTTCTTTCAAAAACAAGGACATTTCTAAGTGACCCCAAACTTCTGAATGGTAGTGTACTAAAAGATATATGTGTGAAATTAGTTTTGATTTAGAATGGACCATTATCATGCACCTGTCTCAACTGGTGCAAGGGAAAAATTAATAGCAAATGGAGGACGCTTTTCCTGTGGTTAATTTTCATGCCAGCCAGGTAGGCTATACTTCTGTTGTACATACAGTGGGGCAAAAAAGTATTTAGTCAGCTACCAATTGTGCAAGTTCTCCATAATTTGCATATACATTCATTAAAAAGCCTACAATGTGATTTTCTGGATTTTTTTTTCTAATTTTGTCTGTCATAGTTGAAGTGTACCTATGATGAAAATTACAGGCCTCTCTCATCTTTTTAAATGGGAGAACTTGTACAATTGGTGGCTGACTAAATACTTTTTTGCCCCACTGTATAAGCAATGTGCTTAATATTTGCTTAATATTAGGAAAGTTGAGAAATAAATGTAGTAGGCTTTGCTTATAGAAAGCTGATGGGATCCTCCTCTTTTTAACAGAGGCCATCACTCTGATTCCTTTTGCAATTTCATAGCCTATGGAAATGTTGCATAACATGAGCTCATGGGCTCTCATGAAGTGTTCGATTAAATTCTTGATTACATTTGCATTGATGTCAGAGTGATTAGAGGGTCAACAGAGTGCTGAGTACCAGGAAGTTAGCAAGTTTGGTAGGCTACTAATAACTATCAGCAGCATCAGAGCTTGGAGAAACCTAATTACCGTGACTAAATGGTCATGTGGAATGTGTCAGTAATATTGTCACCGCAACAGCCCTAGCTGTAATGAAACAAAATGTGGAAAAAGTCAAGGTGTCTGAATACTTTTCGAATGCACTGTAAGTTGCAACCAATACCGATATCTGTCACAATTAATGCCAATTGCCAAATGATGATCATTGAGTGGTTTCAATAATGGGACTGAACACACATGTAATATGGATTTGACATGACGCTTGCCAGGCTGGCTGTCACTTGGTCTGGGAAGAATTTGATCATGTAAGTAGGGACATAATTCCATTAAAATTTGGAACTGACATTTAGTGAAGGGGGGAGGATTAGGAACAGTGGGAGGATAAAGAACAGTGTGTTTCTTGAAAAGTCTTGGAAGGGAGTCACTAATAGGAAGGAACAGCATAGTTTGTAAGTAGGTACACCACATCAGTCACTGGCTTCATCAATAGGTGCATCGATGATGTCGTCCCCACAGTAACCATACATGCATACCCCAACCAGAAGCCATGGATTACAGGCAACATCCGCACTGAGCTAAAAGGTAGAGCTGCCACTTACAAGGAGCGGGACTCTAACCCGGACACTTAAAAGAAATCCCGCTATGCCCTCCAACGAACCATCAAACAGGCAAAGCATCAATACACGACTAAGATTGAATCATACGACACCGGCTCCGATACTCGTCGGATGTGGCAGGTCTTGCAAACTATTACGGATTACAAAGGGAAGCACAGCCGCGAGCTGCCCAGTAATACGAGCCTACCAGACTAGTTAAATCACTCCTATGCTCGCTTCGAGGCAAGCAACACTGAAGCATGCTTGAGAGCATCAGCTATTCCGGACGACTGTGTGATCATGCTCTCCGTAGCCGATGTGAGTAAGACTTTTAAACAGGTCACCATTCACAAGGCCGCAGACGGATTACTCTAAGCATGCGCTGACCAACTGGCAAGTGTCTTCACTGACATTTTCAACCTGTCTCTGAGCGAGTCTGTAATACCAACATGTTTCAAGCAGACCACCATAGTCCCTGTGCTCATGAACACCAAGGTAATCTGCCTAAATAACTACCGACCCGTAGCATTCACGTCTGTAGCCATGAAGTTCTTCGAAAGGCTGGTCATGGCTCACATCAACACCATTATCCCAGAAACCCTAGACCCACTCCAATTTCCATACCGCCCCAACAGATCCACAGATGATGCAATCTCTATTGCACTCCACACTGCCCTTTCCCACCTAGACAAAAGGAACACCTATGTGAGAATGCTATGCAATGACTACAGCTCAGCGTTCAACACCATAGTGCACTCAAAGCTCATCACTAAGCTAAGAACCCTAGGACAAAACACCTCCCTCTGCAACTGGATCCTGGACTTCCTGACAGGCCACCCCGAGGTGGGATAATGGTGTTGATGTGAGCCAGGTAACAACACACCTGCCACGCTTATCCTCAACACAGGGGCCCCTCAGGCGTGCATGCTCAGTCCCCTCCTGTACTCCCTGTTCACCCATGATGACTGCATGGTCAAGCACGACTCCAACACCATCATTAAGTTTGCCGACGACACAACAGTGTCTGATCACCGACAACGATGAGACAGCCTATAGGGAGGAGGTCAGAGACCTGGCAGTGTTGTGCCAGGATAATGACCTCTACAGGAAAGGAAGACCAAGCCTGCCCCCATTCTCATCGACAGGACTGTAGTGGAGCAAGTTGAGAGCTTCAATTTCCTTGGTGTCCACATCACCAACAAACTATCATGGTCCAAGCACACCAACACAGTTGTGAAGAGGGCACGACAATGCCTATTCCCCCTCAGGAGACTGAAAATATTTTTCAGATCCTCAAAAAGTTGCACCAGCGAGACCATCCTGACTGGTTGCATCACCGTCTGGTATGGCAACTGCTCGGCCTTCAACCGCAAGACACTACAGAGGGTAGGGAATACAGCCCAGTACACCCCTTTCCTGTTTTAGCATGACAATGCCCCTGGGCACAAAGCGAGGTCCATACAGACATGGTTTGTCGAGATCGGTGTGGAAGAATTAGACTGGCCTGCACTGAGCCCTGACCTCAACCCCATCAAACACCTTTGGGATGAATTGGAACGCCAACTGTGAGCCAGGCCTAATCACCCAACATCAGTGCCCGACCTCACTAATGCTCTTGTGGCTGAATCGAAAGCAAGTCCCCACAGCAAAAGCCTTCCCAGAAGAGTGGCGATTATAGCAGCAAAGGGAGGGAGGACCAACTCCATAATATAATGCCCATGATTTTGGAATGAGATGTTCGACAAGCATGGCAATTTAGTGTATAAGGAAATATCTAGGAAATGGGGACTGTCGCACCGTTATGATTTTTTACAATATTACGTAAATGCAGAGATGCAGAGAAGGAAGTTGATTACTTCTAAATAACTTTGGGTTACTCCTTCCATTATAGAGCTTTGTTTTGGTGTGGATTGAGGCCTATGAGTGTTTAAATAAATAAACGCAACTAAATACAAATTAAAAAACACAAACAACGCACAGACATGACACTGGAACAGTAACATTAACGCCTGGAGAAGGAACCAAAGGGAGTGACATATATAGGGAAGGTAATCAGGGAGGTGATGGAGTCCAGGTGAGTCTGAAGATGTGCGTAACGATGGTGACAGGTGTGCAGCATAACCAGCAGCCTGGTGACCTAGAGGCCAGAGAGGGAGCACGTGACAGTGATGATACCGATGAATGAATCCTGCACACAATGTGCTTATTTTCTATTTAATTTTTTAACAAGAATAATTTTTTATTGGACTTGTATGTAATTGTTTGGCGAAATGTGCATAAAAGGAGAGTAATTGCCCATAATTCTGCACCTTTGGATAGTAATTTCCAATTATTTTCTTCTTGATTTAGTGATGGCAAAGAAAATGTATTTGTCTACTTGGATTTTTGAAAGACAGACACATTTTTTGTCTGCTTGGACTCAAGAGATAAGTATAGTTACATTAATCTTTTAGCAGGCAATTGTGTTCTTTTGATGAATGTATTTGAATGTTTATCGGTACCATATAGTGTTGATGAATGTATTTATGTTTTGCGAAGACAACTACATTTTTTAAACGCAGAGTTCTGTCTCTTTTGGACTCTTGAAAATCGACAACATTGTTCCAAAAAATGCTTGAACATAACTGAGAAAAACTGTAATACATGGATATTCAATGGCCATCTGTTGTCTCTAATGCTGTGTATTCTGGATAATCCGTTATAATGCTGTGGCACTTGGAATTCTGCTTTCTGAAAGCGAGTGAGGTAAAGAGGTGTTCAAACTTAAAGCTACGTATGTGGAGAGAAAATGACACAAAGGCTGTCATATCTTGTAAGATATGTTACTTATTGGGTATCTGAATAGCGTAAAGGAGTAAAAAAATATATATGAAAAGGAATGAAATGTTACAGTAGTAAAGTATTGTAACAGGCAGTAGAACATATAGAACATAACATTCATCGCAGATAGACCACAAGGCTTTTCAACTATCTCAATTTCAGATTTCTAATAATCTACTAAATACTACTATGTAGGTTATTTTGCAGGCGTAGGTCATCTAATTTTGGGACCAAGTCGATGTCGCTGGCAAAAATGACAGCACTGTGTCATTTTGAGGCATTTCTATTGGGGCCAAATTAAATATCACCTCATCTTCCAAGGTCCAACTGCTCTGCCAAAATACTGAAGCAACCTCCATCTAAAGTTTGGTTGACTTTCCTGGAAATAAAGAATGATATGAATTCTAACCATGCCTGAGTCTGAGATGCCAATCCTCTTTCCAACAGGGACTGTACTGTATCAACTTACTGTAATGTGATATTTAATTGTATTTTGTGTATAACACTGTAAAGTGTCTTCAGAAAGTATTCACACCCATTTTCCAAATTTCAATGTGTTACATCCTGAATTTACAATGTATTCAATTTAGATGATTTTTTACTGGCCTATACACGATACCCCATAATGTCAAAGTGGAATTATGTTTTTGGAAATGTTCTAATCAAAAATGAAAAGCTGACATGTCTTGAGCTGAAAGTATTCAACCCCTTTGTTATGGCTAGCCTAAATAAGTTCAGGAGTGAACATTTGCTTATGAAGTCACATAATAAGTTTGATGGACTCAATAATAGTGTTAAACTTTATTTTTTAATGACTACCTGTACCCCACACATACAATTATCTGTAAAGTCCCTCAGTCGAGCAGTGAATTTTAAACACAGATTCAGCCACAAAGACCAGGGAGGATTTCCAACACTTCGCAAAGAAGGCCACCTAAAGGTAGTTGGGGAAAAATAAAAAAGCAGACATTGAATATCCCTTTGAGCATGGTGAAGTTAATAATTAGACTTTGGATGATGTATCAATACACCCAGTCACTACAAAGATACAGGCGTCCTTCCTAACTCAGTTGCCGGAGAGGAAGGACACCACTCAGGGATTTCACCATGAGGCCAATGGTGACTTTGAAACAGTTACAGAGTTTAATGGCTGTGATAGGAGACAACTGAGGATGGATCAACAACATTTTAGTTACTCCACAATACTAACCTAATTGACAGAGTGAAAAGAAGGAAGCATGTACAGAATAAAAATATTCCAAAACATACGTCCTGTTTGTAACAAGGCACTAAAGTAATAATGCAAAACATTTGGCAAAGCAATTCACTTTTTGTCCTGGATACAAAGTGTTGTGTTTGAGGCAAATCCAATACAAGACATTACTGAGCACCACTCTCCATATTTTCAAGCATAATGGTGGCAGCACCATGTTATGGGTATGCTTGTCATTCTTAAGGACTGGGGAGTTAAGCACAGGCAAAATCCTAGAGGAAAACCTGGTTCAGTTTGCTTTCAACCAGACACTGGAAGATTATTAACTTTTCAGCAGAAAAATAACCTAAAACACAAGGCCAAATCTACACTGGAGTTGCTTACCAAGAAGACAGTGAATGTTCCTGAGTGGCAGAGTTACCGTTTTAACTTAAATCTGCTTGTAAATCTATGGCAAGACAATAACCAATTTGAAAGAGCTTGAATAATATTAGAAAATAATAATGGGCAAATGTTGTATAATCCAGGTGTGGAACGCTCTTAGAGACTTACCCGGAAACACTCACAGCTATAAAGGTACAACATGTATTGGCTCAGGGAATTGAATACTTATTAATCAAAATATGTTAGTATTTTTTTTTACAAATGTAAAATTCGATTTTACATTAAAATATTGTGTGTAAATCGTTGGCACAAAAAATAGACTCATATCCATTTTAATCTGACTTTGAAACAACAAAATGTGGACAAGTCAAGGGGTGTGAATACTTTCTGAAGGCACTATATGTGCTCTGTCGGGCGAAGGTCATCCTGTTGTAGGTCCTCTTTCTTGTTTTGTTATGTATTTAATAAAATGTGTATACTGTAGTGCAGTGTAGTAGGATACTGGGGGGCTATGGAGGGATTGTGTGAATTTATACTCCAAGATGTTTGTCAGCTCTGGATAGTAATGTGTGTATTTGCATGTTTGCATATGTGTTTGAGTGTGTGTTTGCATGTTTGTGTGTGCGTGTGCATGTACAGTAAGTAATCACCAACCAGTACAATCTCAGATGCCTATTCTGCGGGCAGGTAAACCCAGGATGCAAGCAAATCTCATTCCCAAATAAAAAATAAAAAAAAGCACAGGACAATTTGATGGGATTAGAGAGTGACTAAAACACAGGAAGAAAAATGCAGAGGCTTCATCTTCTGCACTGCTAGTGTTTGTTAGACAGAAGCTGAAGCACTTTATGTTAATTTGTTGACAGGGGAAAAATGCATCTTTCGAAGCTAATTAGCTTTTAATTGCAAACTCACTCGCTGCAGACTCACATACTGCCTCATGTCTCTGTTAGCTTAAGAACTCTTGAGGGGATTCTACTCTGAGTTTATTCAGAGTTTATTTACTCTAATCCAGTGAAGTTAAGATATTATATTGGAGAGTACATAATATAGATTTTTTTTATGATGAGAGAAAAGGGGATAAAATAAATACTCAGCCATGAGACAAGGTGCCAAACCATGCTGGCACAGGTTTCATTTTGAGTTCACTCTCATCAGTTTTGTATCTCCCCGAGTGTCCCAAATGATAGCTTATTCCCTATTTACAGTAAGCGCAATAAATATGGAATAGGGTGCCATTTTGTACACACAGCCCCCCTGTCAGCTTGTCCATCCTTTTAATCCACAAACAGCCACTTAAAAGGGACTGAGGCAGCAGTGGTGGGGGTGGTGGGGAGGAGTGCATGCTGTGTTGGGGTTCCAGCCTCCCCAGGCCTGGCCCCCAGCTGTCTTTCATAGTTTATCTGAGGCCCCCAGCTGTAGTGACCACTGGGCTGCAGTTATCAAGGCTGTTAGGACTCCAGGGGGAGCACATATCTCTTTGTGCATATCACCCCTTGGAAATATAAAAATTAGTTGTGTGTTGCACATGATAATATATTTAATTCACACACTCACTGCATGCAACTGTGGTATGTTTACTAACTACAATGAGACATTTTAGCTAAGGTGTCGAATTATACGATTAAGACAACGGTCAGTAGTGCCTATTGTGTATTCACTTGATCTACACAACATTTACCCTTTTATATTCTATGTTTACAGTACAATCCACCCCACAATTCTTCTGACACACATGTCATGGTTACACGTGGGCGGAAACAGATTGAGGAGTGCTGCTCTACGTAAATGTTTGAATTTCTGTGTCTTAATTAGACAATTGTCCTAAGTCATTAGATACAATGTGTGCTTGAAATCTTGAAACAACCTAATCAGTTAAAGTGAAGGTGCAGGATGAAATGGCTTTTCGTAATTTGTTTGCATGCTTATTATGTGGATGGCATAATTGTCTTTGCTTTAGCAGCTACTTCATGGGGAGCGTAATTGGACATTTTGAGGGTGGAGAGTAATTATTGCACTCTGAATTAATGAACAACTATTTTGATTATGTTCAGAGGTTACCAATGGTCAATATTGTTCAGAGATCTGAGAGTGGGTCTACAAGCCTGTAGATTGCTGTGAAATCACTCTGTTTATGCAGAACAGCTAATTGTGGTGGGCCAAGAAAAATGTTGTTGTTGGCTGTTTTTTTGTTAATTTTAATGACACTGCACACTACTATGAGAATTCAAGGGACGGTGATAAATAGCTGTGCTGTGCTGCATTATGAAAGCAAACATTGTCAATAACAAGTCCTTGAATCATTGAATAGGCTTTTTTTTGAGTGAAAACCAAATGTAGGTATTTGCTTTCTCCTTGACCCGAATCCTCCAAATCTACTCTCCCTTCAGTATATATGTTCTTCTCTCCTTGGACCAACCCTGCCAAGCAATGTACTACATCCAATCCCTTTCCTCTATGTGAGCATAGTAACAACATGATTAAAGATGCATGACATTACCACTCCCTCCCCCGCCCCCGTCCAGCCGGAATGAAGAGAGATTATGTTGAGAAGATTGACCTTGTTCAGCACAGAGTTATTGCATTAGTTCATCACCTTTGTGTTCTAATGCCAACAGAAAGGTCATGCATTAAACATTGCACATGACTACATTAATTAGCTGGCTGCTACCAGTGCCAAAACATTGGCTGTGTCTCAAATGGAACACTATTGCCTATAGAGTGCACTTATTTTGACCAGATATCTGATTAAAAGTAGAGCACAATATAGGTAATATTGTCTCTTTGCCCTGTGGGTGGAGACAGTATTTCCTTCGGCTCTCCGTCCAGAAGATGTGTGAGCATTAAATATTTCCTTATTTAGTGCATGTTGAACACACCAGAGGACTGGGTGGTTCAGAATGAGATTGCAGCCCAGAGAAAACAGTACAGTCCAGGCAGAGCTTGTGAGATTACGGTGGTACTTTCAAGAACACATGATACTTTGTCATCAGACTTATGCAGTATTCAGAATGGGATACTGGATACAGGATAAATATTGTGTTTAAAAATGTTGCATTGATTGAATTAGCAGCAACAAACATTTTTATGAATGTAAGTTGTAAAGTATGATCAAGAGAACTACGGAAAACATGACCATATTGGATACTAACTAAAACATGTCAATTTAAACGCATGCTTTTAAAAATAGTGATTCATCCATTCCTGGCTGCATGCTTATTGTTATTATCGTAGTCAATGAACCATCACGCTGTGTTCATCTTCTTCTCCTACTCCTTTAACCCCACAGCCGTTCTTACATCAGTCCATGATCCTGGAGGTATGGAGGTATGAAGGTATGGAAGTCCTGGAGGCATGGAAGTCCTGGAGGTATGGAGATATGAAGGTATGTGTCACATGTGCTCCCTCTCCGGCCTCTAGGTCACCAGGCTGCTCGTTAGGGAGCACACCTGTCACCAGCGTTACGCGTATAATGACACTCACCTGGACTGGTAGCAGCCACCTCCTTGATTACCTGCCCTTTATATGTCACTCCCTTTGGTTTGGAGATATGGCAGTATGGAGGTCCTGGGGGCATGAAGGTATGGCGGTATGGAGGTCCGTGAGGTATGGAGACATGGAGGTGCTGGAGGTATGGAGGTCCTGGAGGTATGGAGATATGGAGGTCCTGGAGGTATGGAGGTCCTGGAGGTATGGAGATATGGAGGTCCGTGAGGTATGGAGACATGGAGGTGCTGGAGATATGGGGGTGCTGGAGGTTTGGAGGTGTAGCAGTATGAAGGTAATGGAGGTATGGAGGTGCTGGATGTTTGGAGATATGGAGGTGCTGGAGGTTTGGAGATATGGAGGTGCTGGATGTATGGAGGTGTAGCAGTATGAAGGTCATGGAGGTATGGAGGTCCTGGAGGTATGGAGATGCTGGAGGTATGGAGGTGTAGCAGTATGAAGGTCATGAAGGTATGGAGATATGGATGTAAGGAGGTCCTGGAGTTATGGGGGTATAGAGGTCCTGGAAGTGGGAGGTATGGCTGTAAGGAGATCTTGGAGGTATGGAGGTCCTGGAGTTATGGAGGTATAGAGGTCCTAGAGGTGGGGAGGTATGGCTGTAAGGAGGTCCTGGAGTTATGAAGGTATAGAGGTCCTGGAGGTGGGGAGGTATGGCTGTAAGGAGGTCCTGGAGGTATGGAGTTCCTGGAATTATGGCGGTTTAGAGGTCCTGGAGGTGGAGAGGTATGGCTGTAAGGAGGTCCTGGAGTTATGGAGGTATAGAGGTCCTGGAGGTGGGGGGTATGGCTGTAAGGAGGTCCTGGAGGTAGGGAGTTCCTGGAATTATGGCGGTTTAGAGGTCCTGGAGGTGGAGAGGTATGGCTGTAAGGAGGTCCTGGAGTTATGGAGGTATAGAGGTCCTGGAGGTGGGGGGTATGGCTGTAAGGAGGTCCTGGAGGTAGGGAGTTCCTGGAATTATGGCGGTTTAGAGGTCCTGGAGGTATGGAGGTAGAGCCAGAGCACTATTAACTAATTAAGTCAACAGTCATATGTATTGTAGGTCTCTGTGGGGATGTTATTATTAGCTTCTCTCATCCATCATTTATGCATGGCTCTCCATTGCATGTTAATTTGAATGGGAGGATAGTATATCCCTACTCTTCTGTACACTAAACTTCAGTGATTGAATAATCGTCCTCCTGAATGGAGCCCAATTACCCTGTTAGAGGCTGGTTTGCATTCCATATGGTACCCTATTTCCTATTATAGTGCACTACATTTGTGACGCGTTACAGAAAGCTGGGCATATGACGGACATCACTACTTCACAGGAATAGTGAAATGCCTTCTTGAACATGTGCACTTCCATGTGCCTTAATAACAAACTCTGATGTAATCTGCAAATATAAATAAAATGTGAAATCCTGAAGCTGTTTAGACACAAAAAAAATACAGAATCTTGCCTAGCCATGATTGGTTGAGATAATTAGGGGACTGGGACATTCACGTGAAAGAGAGTCCATTCTGTCACTCAAGGCATCTCTGTCTAATGGCACATGCGGGTCTCTACTACTGTGGATATTTGAAATATCTATTAGATTTACTAATGTAAAGTGTAGCTACAACTTTCAATACCAGTGTTGTCCTAAATACAGCTGCTGGTATAGGCACAGCTCTGTTTTGGACTGGTTGAAGCTGAGTGAGAAGGATTTGAGGCTAAAGCAGTCTGGACTGGTTGAAGCCGAGTGGGAAGGATTTGTGGCTAAAGCAGTCTGGACTGATTGAAGCCGAGTGGGAAGGATTTGTGGCTAAAGCAGTCTGGACTGATTGAAGCCGAGTGGGAAGGATTTGTGGCTAAAGCAGTCTGGACTGGTTGAAGCCGACTGGGAAGGGTTTGTGGCTAAAACAGTCTGGACTGGTTGAAGCCGAGTGGGAAGGATTTGTGGCTAAAGCAGTCTGGACTGGTTGAAGCTGAGTGGGAAGGATTTGTGGCTAAAGCAGTCTGGACTGGTTGAAGCCGAGTGGGAAGGATTTGTGGCTAAAGCAGTCTGGACTGGTTGAAGCTGAGTGGGAAGGATTTGTGGCTAAAGCAGTCTGGACTGGTTGAAGCCGAGTGGGAAGGATTTGTGGCTAAAGCAGTCTGGACTGGTTGAAGCCGAGTGGGAAGGATTTGTGGCTAAAGCAGTCTGGACTGGTTGAAGCCGAGTGGGAAGGATTTGTGGCTAAAGCAGTCTGGACTGGTTGAAGCTGAGTGGGAAGGATTTGTGGCTAAAGCAGTCTGGACTGGTTGAAGCTGAGTGGGAAGGATTTGTGGCTAAAGCAGTCTGGACTGGTTGAAGCCGAGTGGGAAGGATTTGTGGCTAGAGTGATGGTCACTCTAACAGAGCTCCAGAGTTCCTCTGTGGAGATGGGAGAACCTTCCAGAAGGACAACCATCTCTGCAGCACTCCACCAATCAGGCCTTTATGGTAGAGTGGCCAGACGGAAGCCGCTCCTCAGTAAAAGGCACATGACAGCCCGCTTGGAGTTTGTCAAAAGGCACCTAAAGACTCTCAGACCATGAGAAACAAGATTCTCTGGTCTGATGAAACTTCTTTGGCCTTTGGCCAAGTGTCACTTCTGGGGGAAACCTGGCACCATCCCTACGGTGAAGCATGGGGGTGGCAGAGTCATGCTGTGGGGATGTTTTTCAGCGGCAGGGAATGGGAGACTATTCAGGATCGAGGCAAAGATGAACGGAGCAAAGTACAGATTGCCTTCGGGACACGTCTCTGAATGTCCTTGAGTTTTGCCGTCCAGAGTCCAGACTTTTACCCGATCGAACATCTCTGGAAAGACGTGAAAATTGCTGTGCAGCAACGTTCCCCATCCAACCTGACAGAGCTTGAGAGAATCTGCAGAAAATTATGGGAGAAACTCCCAAAATACAGGTGTGCTAAGCTTGTAGTGTCATACCCCAAAAATACTTGAGGCTGTAATCGCTGCCAAAGGTGCTTCAACAAAGTACTGAGAGAAGGGTCTGAATACTTATGTAAATGTAAAATCAGTTTTATATATATTTTTTTTTATAGATTAGCAACAAAAAAGAGAAGCTGTTTATGCTTTGACATTATGGGCTATTGTTCGTAGATTGATCGGAGGGTAATCAATTTTAGAATAAGGCTGTAACCTAACAAAATGTGGCAAAAATCAAGGGGTCGGAATACTTTCAGAATGCACTGTAGCTAGCTAGACAGTTGCATACAGGTACTGTTATAGCTTAATTGGTCCCGCAACGAGCCATTGTTTAAAGATGGCTTTTTGCGGGACGAAGCAACGTTAAAAGACAGCTAGCTGAGCTGGCCAGTTGCATTCTGCTGTTAATGTTGATTGCTGATGTGCTAAGGCATGCATGACATAATGATCATCTTTTTCATGTTTGCCAGTTTGACATGTTTAACTAGCTAGCTACCAAAAATAGCCAGTGTGGTGGGTGTGAATGCTAATCTATTAGCAAGCTAATCAAAACCCATGTTACGTTATAGGGACACATGCAAAGTTCGCCCATAGGCTAGATGTGGAGGGAATAGGACCTCCTGGAATCCTTAGGTTTGGAAGGAATGGGACCTCCTGGATTCCATGGGTTTGGAGGGAATGGGACCTCCTGGAATCCTTAGGTTTGGTGGCGAAGCACACAGTAGTAATTCAGTAGAACTGTTATCATTAAACAGTTGGGGATAAGAAAGTTTAAGCTTTGTCCATCCACTTTTCCCAATTCAAACAATTCTCCCATTCTCCCCTGTATGTACTGCACATAGCCTTGCAGTCAGAGGAGAGTCTGCCGGTGATCATTTGATTGAGCGCAACATGGTACAGTAGCATACCAGGTCTGGGTAGCTGTGCTGTGCTGTCAGATGTTGAGTGCATGATGCAACCAACCTCATCATGATGGTAGTCCTGTGGTTCTGTGCAGCTGGCCGCTTGTGTTGAGGGGTTCATCAAATCAACTCGGGTTTATTATCTCCAGCCCACCCATGGAGGAGGTGTAGTGGGGATTCTGCTGCCTTCATCTCCAGATGGAGAGAGAGCAACAACTGGTGTCTCAGACAAGTGCCAGGTTCCATTAGTGCCAGGAAACCGTTGCTTTTTCTTTGCCAAACGCCTCACAGCTCAATGAATAGAGATGTGGGCCTAGACAGCCTGTCCCTGGGTCCCATGCTTTATTCAACTGGAGCTTCGCATTATCATTCAGTGTTTGGTGCAGTTCATTAATGCTTGATCAGTTCATTGATACAATACTTTAGTGCTGTGGTTCTCTATCCTCTCTTTCCACAGTCTTGTGGAACAAGCCCACCATCAGTCTTGTCACTATTTAACCTGCTCATACAGACTTCCACAGCCCTAACCTTAACCACACTGCTAACTTTATGCCTAAAGCAATTTTTTGTTTTCATAAATGTTTATGATATAGCCCATTTTCACTTTGTGGCTGTGGTAACTAATGGAAACCCCAAACACTGGTCACCACTGGCATATTACAGCGGCAGAATATTCAGCACCATGGACAGCAACCATGTAGCAAAGGGCAACCAAAGATGGACAATACAGTATCAGACACTGCACGAGTCAGGATACTTTCCCCAATACTTCCCTTAAACATAAGAGTTTAAGAAGCTACATTGTTCACAGAAGGCTACCCGAAAGATTTGACCCAAGTTAAACAATTTCAAGGCAATGCTACCAAATACTAATTGAGTGTACGTAAACCTCTGACCCACTGGGAATGTGCTGAAAGAAATAAAAGCTGAAATACATCACTCTCTCTATGATTATTTTGACATTTCACATTCTTAAAATAAGGTGGGGATCCTAACTGACCTAAAATAGGGACTTTTTTCTGGGATTAAATGTCAGGAATTATGAAAAACTGAGTTGAAATGTATTTGGCTAAGGTGTATGTAAATTTCTGACTTCAATTGTATATACTGTAGTTCAGTTTTAGGCCTATGCATGTGTGACGTAAAATGACAGTTGCTAGAGTTACCCCCGCAATATCAGTCAGTATAAAAGGATGTGAGCATTTGATATACCACATGTGCACATATTTTCCTACTGACTCTCTTGACTATTCCCAACCATTGACTGACACTTATTTAAATTCACTCCAATGATGCCTGGAATAAAAAAAATTCTCAGAGCTCTTTTTATTAACTGGTTGTACCATTCCACTGCAGGATCACCTGTGATAATCTCTCACAGTGAGGAAAGAAAGCCCGGATGGAAGGAGATTCCCATGGATGCGTCCCAAATGGCACCCTATTCTCTACATAGTGCACTACTTTTGACCAGAGCCCTAATAGTGCACTATGTAGAGAGTAGAGTGACATTTAGGAGCAACCCACATGAAGCAGTAAAGGGAAATGTAATTGTATTAAATGATTCAGATCTTGGTTATCAACAGTGATGTCCCCCCCCAGGAGGAGAGTTAATTTCCCCCATTCTTTGACAGGTGCCATTTCACATTAGATGGCTGCATGAGAAGCTAAGCTGCTCACCATGAACAAATTAATATCCACAGAACAGAAAGTGTTTGGTTAAGGGCCCTTGATAGACAACAAGATTCAAGATGACAATTTACAGGGCATTTGAACTTAGTTTTTTTAACGTTATGTAAGTACTGTAGTATTGATTTGATCAAGCAACCACACAGATGTTGGCTAACAACGGCTGGACACTTTCAGTCAGACAAAGGAATACAATGATTAAAACTACTGAAACAAGTTGCAATAGCTTTCTCCCCGCATCTCTAAAACCAGTCATCTCAAGGGGGCAAAGTAATCCCAAGGTTGATTTGTCTCTTCCCACAAGTGTGAGATTCACACAGAAACACATTACTTTGCATGGACACAAAGCCTTCCTACCTCTAAGCTGGCTTTTACATTTTTATATGTATACACTATAAATGCATGCTCTCAGCATGATTGAGCAAATACAAAGGATGGTTGATGGAAGGCCTGCTCAAAAGACAGCTGATGTTGGGTGCTCTTCTGATGTAAATCGAGTGGAATATTTATGTCCATACAGGCTACAGTCAGTGTAAGCACTATTTGAAGAAGCACCTGCACTTCATATCAAATACAATCTAGTTGATTACCCTTGTAAAGGATTGCAATGTTTACATTTCCACCCCTGATGGTTGCCTTTACAATGCATCAAGACAGACGGTAGGCTACAAGCAAGGGAGTTCATGTACATAAATGCAACATTTTGCCCAAGGCCAAAATTGCTTTTCAGTTACCAAAGATTCTGCTGTTGATAGCAACAGCGGGTGACAGTAACTGGCAAAACATCAACACCCTCAGGACCGGGATTTAATTTCTAACTTTGTGTAAGATCATTTTTTATTTTTTTATGAATGCGCCAAGGTAATGTAATTTCTCCCAGTATATTCCTGCAGTATAAAAAATGTAATTTCAGGAGGTAGTTCTGCACTCCTTTATTGCAAGGAGATCAATAAAGGTGCGAGTGCAGCTCCACTGGCATGAAGGCAGGCAGGCACTGTTTACTAGAACAAAATGGGAACTATTCACAAATATTAGGTATGAGCAGCATTTATGTCATGAATAAAGAGCAGACTTTGAGGCATGGCATTTAATAAAGGGAGGGAAGCAGGAATGGGAGACCTTCAGAAAACTGTTTAGAGGTGGCACAGAAAAGCAGAGCCTTGTGCCTCCACCTTACTTCAGAAGGTGACCCTCAGATAAACAGCAATTAAGATTGTGGAGATATACCTGCATCCCAAATGGCACCCTATTCCCTATAGGCCCTGGTCAAAAGTAGTGCACTATATAGGGAATAGGGTGCCATTTGGGAATAGTTATAGCAGAAACTGCATGCAGATTACCATCTCACTAGAGGAGATTATTGACTCATTAAAATGGTTACATCTGACTATTGGATGAAGACTTCATTTGACTGTCAAAGGCAGATTTATCTGAGAAGATCCTATATTCCATCCATTAAAAACATAAACAAATTAAAGCATTATGTTTGCATTGAAATGAATGACTTCCAACATTGGGAAATATCCTCAGGTCCTGTAACACAATTAGTAGGCAGCTGCCAGGCCTCAGAACAATGTAAATTCATTTCTGAACAAAAAAGTAATAAATGTAGCTTTTTTTCTCATGAATAATAGAACAACAAAAGTACACTTCTTTCTTTCTGTGTTGACAGGTTCAACTAACTTATTATTCATGTTTGCCTGTATCACAGTCTCTAACAGCAGTAATATAGTTTTATTGTTTTCAGGGAAAACTCCCAAATTCTGTTTTTAGATAATGTTTGTTTGGTGTGAGTTACTTTTTTGCACTGCTACAGTACAGTACATGCCCTGCAGCACCTATTGGTACAGGATATGTGAGAGAATTAAATGATTGCTTAGCAGGTATTCCCAAACTGGGGTACGTGTACCCCCAGGGGTATGCGCAATGCCATCGGGGGTACTCCAAATAAAAATCTGAATCACATTTTCAAACAGTACATTTATATTTTACTGTATTATACATTTGGGTGAGGTTTTTTTCTCACTAACAACACAATGTCAAATACAGGTAGCCTAGTCAAATAATTAACATCCAATCACATTAACCATTACTCTCTCGCGAGAATTCCACTAATGGTCCGTATGTAGCCAAACGTAGCTGCTACTCATGTTGGTATCTACTGATGGTGCAAAAGCCATGACAGGGATACATAGTGGAGTGGTAACGTGCGTGCAAGTAGTTGCTCCTGATGCCATTTGGGTACACTGCAGCTTGAAATACAATTTGGACACTACAGTGAAAATGGTTAACTTTGTTAAAGCAAGGCCCCTGAAGTCTCGTGTATTTTCTGCACTATGCAATGATATGGGCAGCGACCATGTAACGCTTTTACAACATACAGAAGTGAGCTAGTTATCGAAAAGACAAGCTTAAAGTTTTCCTTACTCATTTGAAGACAGAAAGAAATAGAGACTGTCAACAAGTTAAACCTGCTCCAGTCATACGTCATGATACTTCTGCTCTCTCTCTCAAGACAAAATGCAGACAAACCTCCCACTATCCCAATGTTAATCATTGGGCATAGATTATATCAAGTGGTTGTGAAGGGCACTAAACAAAATCAATTCAGTGTTGTGTATTCCTTGAGCACTGGGGACAAATGCATGCAGTCAGAGCAGTGGAATAGATCTGTACTGTCGCCCTCTCTCCAGAGCCCATACAAATGATATGCTAATGTTCTCTTCACACGTCCATCACAAACTGCATGAGTGTACCTTCACTAAGAAACTAATCTGGCTTTTATTGGCCTGCCACAAGGAATCTATACATTAGTTGTAGATTAGAGGCTGGCAGCTGTAGTGCATAGAACTAATGTAGTCTACCACAGATTGTATAATGAACTTGGGGGAAAAGTAGCCAAAGTAACCCCAAGAAAAATGTGGCGTAATAACACCATTAGAAACCGGGGCCTATATCCACAAATCATATCAGAGTAGGTGTGCTGATCTAGGATCTATCCATATAATCATATTCATTATGATTTAAAATGAAAAACTGATCGTAGATGAGCACTCCTACTCTGAGATGCTTTGTGGATACGGGCCCAGGAGTGAACAAGTTCAAGGGAAGTAACCGTAGAAATAGCATCTGGCTTTAATTGCTGTGTGGAAAAAGATTCAACCTCATTAGAAACTGATTCTATACACTAGTTACTCTTGCATAATGATAATTATATTACTTTGCCTTTGCCATCGAGTCAACCCATTTGATCCACTCATTGTAGACTCCAACCTTAGTTTTATCCCTTATGAGCTGCTCAATAATGCATTTACATTTTAGTCATTTAATCAAGATACTTGAAGAGGTAGGTTTTCAGGTGTTTTTGAAAGAAGGGCAGGGACTCAGCTGTCCTGGCATTAGGGGAAGCTTGTTCCACCATTTATGGTGCCAGGACAGAGAAGAGCTTTGACTGAGATGAACGGGAGCCGGCCCCTTGTGGGGCTGGGAGGTGGCAGAACGGAGTGCTCAGGTTGGGCTGTAGGATTTCAGCATAGACTGAAGGTAGGGACGGGCCGTTCCCTTTGCTGCACTGTAGACAACCACCAGGGTCTTGAACTGGATGTGAGCTTCAACTGGGAGCCAGTGGAGAGTGCGGAGGAGCGGGGTGACATGGGACAACTTGGTGAAGGGTGAACACCTTGCGGGCTACGGCATTCTGGATGAGTTGCAGAGGTTTGATAGAACAAGCCACCCATCTGAATAGAAATGCACATTGGTTTATGTTGGTATATGTTGGTCAAATATAAACCTCAAAGTATCTCTCTCCCCACCTCATTAAACACAGCCTCAACACACTCACTTTCTCACTATCCCTGAGAGAATGTTACTTGTTATGTGGCAGAAAGCTACCCTGTGGACATCAATGAAATAAAAACACATCATAAAGAATTTGTGTGAGGGAATTGGGGAAAGGGTGGAGGGCGGGGAGCATTATCAAAGACAGAGGGTAGGAAAGAGTGGGCAAACTGCCTAGCGATGCAGTCAGCATGTTGTAGCAACAGGACTGTTCAATGAATCACACATTGGGCAGTCGCTTAGGCGATAAATACACAAGCGTGAGGTCTAACATACAAGATAGGACTCATTGTTGCTAAGCCCTGACCTGTATTTCATAGGCCGGGCAGGTTCGATGATGAATCTGGCAGTGCAGGGTAATATTTCTTCCACAATCTTTGGTCAAGACATTATGTTGAAAGTGGAGGGTATAAAGGGTATATTTTGTCTGGAAGTAGAAGCTCCTGTGGATTGTGACCGGTGGGTTTTGATGTATTATCAAGTGTTGTCCATCCGTGATTATCTGCGCTACTAAATGTGGTTACTCATGAATCACCAGGATGAAATGGATTTTATATTTGATTTATTTGACCATTTAAAAAAACAATACAACCACACATGTGGACACAATGCATTTAAAATCATCAAGGATGACACAAAAAAAGATCTAAAATGTATTTCCATTGTGGTCCTCTTGTAAATACAGTACATGAAAACAAAGTATATACACAATTATAATATGAAAACAAAATATAGTGTTTTTCTATTTCCAATCAGCTTGAAACACTTGAAATTCAGGATGTGTCCCAAATGATACCCTATTCCCTATATAGAGCTCTGGTCAAAAGTAGTGCACTACATTGGAAATAGAATGCCATTTGGGACACAGCCTCGGGACACAGGCTCAGGTACAACGGTGAGGCCGAGTTCTTGTCTCTTCCTCTCTAGAAACAGTAGGAAAACCAGTGGAGCGGTTTAGGAGAGGTCCTTGCTCCTTGTCCAATTACCATCCCTCTCAGCCATCTGGTGGCAGCTAATCACTTCACAAGCCCCCACAGCACCAGCATAGCCAGCGCACTACCACCACCAGTAGAAATACACTGCAGGATAGGGTGTCAACTCCCACACAGGTGAAATGACAAGTTTAGCCCAGACAAAGTGTTCCTCTCTATGATATTGCCTGGTACGCTATTAAACTGTTAATGCTGGTGTGGCGGTGTCCCCATCGCTCCCTGACGGGTGGCGAGTCTGTCAGAAGATTCTACCTGGAACCAAAAAGGCTTTTCCTATGGGGAATGCCGAAGAACCTTTTTGGAACCCTTTTTTCTAAGAGAGCTGGTGATATTTACCATTTGGACAGTATATGCCCCTCAAACTCAACTCTGGACCTTGAAGCCAGTTCCACTGTATTTTTTTATTGTTCCCCTCTAATCAGGGATTGATTTAGACCTGGGACACCAGGTGCAATGATCAGGTAGAACAGACAACCAGCAGGCTCTGGACCTCTTACACGGAACCCAAACCGGCTGGGCGCGTGCTCCATCGTGCGCTATAGTGCAAACATTTATTTTGTCCCCCCACACCAAACGCGATCACGTCACGCAGGTTAAAATATCAAAACAAACTCTGAACCAATTACATTAATTTGGGGACAGGTCGAAAAGCATTAAACATGTATGGCAATTTAGCTAGTTAGCTTGCACTTGCTAGCTAATTTGTCCTATTTAGCTAGCTTGCTGTTGCTAGCTAATTTGTCCTGGGATGAAAACATTGAGTTGTTATTTTACCTGAAATGCACAAGGTCCTCTACTCCGACAATGAATCCACACATCAAACGGCCAACCGAATCGTTTCTAGTCATCTCTCCTCCTTCCAGGCTTTTCATCTTTGAACTTATATGGTGATCGCATCTAACCTTTCATAGTATTAACATGACATTATTAACAGTTTGTCTTTCAATCACCCACGTGGGTATAACCAATGAGGAGATGGCACGTGGGTACCTGCTTCTATAAACCAATGAGGAGATGGGAGAGGCAGGACTTGCAGCAAGATCTGCGTCAGAAATAGAAAAGAGTTCTATTTTAGCCCTTGGCATCGCAGACGCTCTTTGGCGCAAGTGAGCAGTGTGGGTGCAATAATTGAATAACATGGATTTCTACATTTATTTTGCGACGCTCACACACACAACGTGTCCGGTCTGGTCAGTATGTTAGGGTAAGAGTTGACTACCCCTGGTATATGCCTTTATGGCATTTCAGGATTTCCAGGAATTATTATTATTAACTCTTATTTTACCAGGTAAATTGACTGAGCATATTCTCATTTACAGCAATGGTCTGAGGAATAGTTACAGGGGATGATTAGGTGACCATGATGGTATGGGGGCCAGATTGGTAATTTAGCCAGGATACCAGAGTTAACACCACTATTCATATGATAAGTGCCATGGGATCTTTAGTGACCACAGAGAATCAGGACACCCGTTTAATGTCCCATCTGAAAGACGGCACCTTACACATGGCAATGTTCCCAATCACTGCCCTGGAGCATTGGCATATTTTGTTTTAGAACAGAGGAAAGAGTGCCTCCTCCTGGCCCTCCAATACCACTTCCAGCAACAGCTGGTCTCCCATCCAGGGACTGACCAGGACCAACACTGCTTAGTAAGCCAGCAGTGGGATGCAGCCAGCCTAAGTAACATCATGTACAAAATGCTGTAAGTACACAGTAATACTCATCAGGATGTATCTAGCTACAAACTTGTTAAGCCATTTAAGCAGCGTCTCAACACAATGTTTGTGAGAGACAGCACCCTGGAGTCCTGCTATGTTGTGAAGTAACTCTGCACATATGAACAAGTTCCTGATGAGTGTTTTGAGAGGGCCCCCATTGAGGCTTCCATGGTCTTTCACAGATGCACGGTCTCCCTCTGTGTAACTGTTCAGGCTTAAAGAAGCAATTAAAACAAGACATCCTCCTGGAGTTTCACAAGGCTTCTCTCTCTCTCTCCTCGTATGCTGTGGGAGATAAGATGTTTAGAAGACAGGCCTATTTTTCTACCTCTCAGGCAGTTAAAAAAATGTAATTAAATAAATAACTGTAACATCTCAATGCACTCAGCCAAAAAAACACAAGGCTACACTATGCACTACTTGGAACGAGTACAGTAGAAAAACTCATCGGAAATTAAAATAGAGTCATCTCAATTTAACAAAAGCACCACAGCCTACTGTATTCTCAGACTAGTTTGAATTATTTATTAGTATATTTTTTTGGTTGTCGATTTCTTTTTTTTTTAAATCATTTTGAAGTCATTTATTTTGTCAAATGTAATTTATTTTTCCTGGAAAGTAAAATAAAAATCTTCATAAAAGGTCATGCCAAGGGAACATTCTTCATTATTCAATTGTGATGTTGTGCCTCTATATTAATGAAGTTGTCCACAGACTCATTGAACTACTAATAACCCTGTGACCTTGGAATAGGTCTATGCATTTTACTTGTGGCCACGTATTACACCTTCCTCTCCATGAATTCAGCAGTTAGAACTGTCTCCTAAATTAGCTGGAAGAGAAAAGTACCGTTCTACTGCCCCCCCAAAAAACTAATTGATTCGATTGAATTATGATGAATTATTTTCATTATCGTCTACCCAAGGACAGGATTTCAAATGTTGACTTTGGCAAAAATATGACGACTTTTGGTGTATTTAAAAGAAAGATTGCAGCGCTGCATCCGGTGTCCTGTGGAGGCCATTATTACCGCAGGTAGCACAGCTGGTGGAGGCAGCTTCGAACTGGCTTTGGGACCTGCCCATCTATCAAAATCTGGCCCCCTTTTTCATAGGAGAATCAATCACCTAAGATCTGGCCAGGAGTCACTCCCTCACCTAGGTCATTTCAGCTGCCGAGGAAGCTGAGCTGGGTCAGGACACAAGGTTTTCCTCATGAAAGTGACCTCAATAGAAAAAGTGCATGGGTGCTGATTCACTGATTTACTACATATGGTAGTGCCTGTGTAGAGTGCTGCATTGGAGATAGTATGAACTTGGGTATAGTCAGTGGTATAGTCAGTGGTGGAAAAAGTACTCAATTGTCATACTTGAGTAAAAGTAAAGATACCTTAATAGAAAATGACTCAAGTAAAAGTCCCCCAGTAAAATACTACTTGAGTAAAAGTCTAAAAGTATTTGGTTTTAAATATACTTAAGTATCAAAAGTAAATGTAATTGCTAAAATGTATCAAAAGTAAAAAGTACAAATATAAACCATTTCAAATTTCTTATGTTAAGCAAACCAGACGGCACAATTATCTATTTTTGATTTATTGACGGATAGCCAGGGGCACACTCAGACATAATTTACAAACAAAGCATTTGTGTTTAGTGAGTCCGCCAGATCAGAGTCAGTAGGGATGACCATGGATATTCTATTGATAATTGTGTGAATTGTACAGATACCCCCAAAAACTACTTAAGTAGTAATTTACACCACTGGGTATAGTGTTGTTGACTATAAAGGCACTAAAAAAGAACAAACGTCTACTGGTTGTTAAAATAGTGACTTGAAGTGTTATCTCGTGGTACTATGGCAGTTCGCTTTCTCTCCCTGTCTCTTACTCCCTCTTCCCTCTGTCTCTCCCTCTCTTGGTCTCCCTTTCTCCCTCTGTCTGTCTCTCACTCCCTCTCGCTGTCTCTCCCTCCCTCTCGCTGTCTCTCCCTCTCTCGCTAGCGATCGCTTCCTCCCTCTATCTGACTTCCTGCTCTGGTCTGATATCCTGTTGATGAAACTCAACCTCCCCAACCTCTCTGTCTGCTCCTTCTCCACAGATCAAATATTGGCAGTCTTGTATAAAGAGAGAGAGAGCTCTTGTCAATTGGCCCCAAACTGAGACATAGAGAAGCATATAGGTTGTCCTTGTCACAAAGTTAACACACATTTATAAAGCGCTAGATGTATGTATGTGGACACTCAGTTTATGCTTTCAAGCCAAGGCCATCTATGGCAAATACAAAAATGAGCATTGTGTACCAGCTGCTCCTGGTTTTGTATCATAAATAGATCAACTTAAACTTTTCCTATGACTGAAAAGTGATCCTGGACATCAGAACAGCGATCACCAACCTCGATTTGGATTAAAATTCCTACTTCAACGAGTAGGCGGCACAGGACATACTACTCACCCCGGACCAGCCCCTAATTTCCGAGAGAAAGAGACCGCAATACAGGGGCCCGACGTGCGGGTACCCTGACGAAACTACGGGGATAAGTAAATAAACTGCCTCTAACCTCTGTTCTATTGGCAAAAGTACAATCACTGGCGATAAAAATGGACAAGCTCTGTTTGAGAATGTTTCTCAGAGTCGTGGCTGAACAAGGACATGGATAATATGGTGGTTGAATTAATTTGGGATCTATCGCATCTATGTTTGGAATATTTATTTCTCGCACAGAATAGGTCGAATTTTGTACTATGTGGGATAGTACACTGCTCAAAAAAATAAAAGGAACACTAAAATAACACATCCTAGATCTGAATGAATGAAATATTATTATTAAATACTTTTTTCTTTACATAGTTGAATGTGCTGACAACAAAATCGCACAAAAATGATCAATGGAAATCAAATTTATCAACCCATGGAGGTCTGGATTTGGAGTCACACTCAAAATTTAAGTGGAAAACCACACTACAGGCTGATCCAAATTTTATGTAATGTCCTTAAAACAAGTCAAAATGAGGCTCAGTAGTGTGTGTGGCCTCCACGTGCCTGTATGACCTCCCTACAACGCCTGGGCATGCTCCTGATGAGGTGGCGGATGGTCTCCTGAGAGATCTCCTCCCAGACATGGACTAAAGCATCCGCCAACTCCTGGACAGTCTGTGGTGCAACGTGGCGTTGGTGAATGGACATGATGTTCCAGATGTGCTCAATTGGATTCAGGTCTGGGGAACGGGCGGGCCAGTCCATAGCATCAATGCCTTCCTCTTGCAGTAACTGCTGACACACTCCAGCCACATGAGGTCTAGCATTGTCTTGCATTAGGAGGAACCCAGGGCCAACCGCACCAGCATATGGTCTCACAAGGGGTCTGAGGATCTCATCTCGGTACCTAATGGCAGTCAGGCTATCTCTGGCGAGCACATGGAGGGCTGTGCGGCCCCCCAAAGAAATGCCACCCCACACCATGACTGACCCACCGCCAAACCGGTCATGCTGGAGGATGTTGCAGGCAGCAGAACGTTCTCCACGGCGTCTCCAGACTTCCGTCACGTCTGTCACGTGTGCTCAGTGTGAACCTGCTTTCATCTGTGAAGAGCACAGTGCGTCAGTGGCGAATTTGCCAATCTTGGTGTTCTCTGGCAAATGCCAAACGTCCTGCACGGTGTAAGGCTGTAACGGTGTAAGGCCGTAAGCGCAAACCCCACCTGTGGACGTCGGACCCTCATACCACCCTCATGGAGTCTATTTCTGACCGTTTGAGCAGACACATGCACATTTGTGGCCTGCTTGAGGTCATTTTGCAGGGCTCTGGCAGTGCTCCTCCTGCTCCTCCTTGCACAATTGCGGAGGTAGCGGTCCTGCTGCTGGGTTGTTGCCCTCCTACGGCCTCCTCCACGTCTCCTGGTGTACTGGCCTGTCTCCTGGTAGCGCCTCCATGCTCTGGACACTACGCTGACAGACACAGCAAACCTTCTTACCACAGCTCGCATTGATGTGCCATCCTGGATGAGCTGCACTACCTGTGCCACTTGTGTGGGTTGTAGACTCCATCTCATGCTACCACTAGAGTGAAAGCACAGCCAGCATTCAAAAGTGACCAAAACATCAGCCAGGAAGCATAGGAACTGAGAAGTGGTCTGTGGTCACCACCTGCAGAACCACTCCTTTATTGGGGGTGTCTTGCTAATTGCCTATAATTTCCACCTGTTGTCTATTCCATGTGCACAACAGCATGTGAAATGTATTGTCAATCAGTGTTGCTTCCTAAGTGGACAGTTTGATTTCACAGAAGTGTGATTGACTTGGAGTTACATTGTGTTGTTTAAGTGTTCCCTTTATTTTTTTGAGCAGTGTAGATTGACATAGGCTATTGGTGTTTGTTAGGCCTACTCATCTTGCTGGCTGATGAAAAGTTAATGTGGAATGTTCCTCTAATATCTTCAATATGGAGAAAATATCCTTTCTATTTCATTCAGCTTTGTTCAATTGTATTCTTCATACTATAAAATAATGCCACAGAATTCTAAGCAAATCTTGTCTGCTAAATGAACTAGTGTAACCCACAGCCATTTGTCATAGCCAGATCAGGACCTAACATGAGGACAATTCAGGGTTTCATCTTATTCTGTTCTTCTGAAATAGACTACATTTTCTTCATATCATGCTTCTGTATACCTGTCTAAAATAAATAATGGATTTATTGTGAAGGTGTAGACTATATTACATGGATTTCTTAGACTTTTTAAAATGTAGATGTTCCAAAGGTCTGCATCAGTGGCTTGTGGAAGCCAGGAGATGATAAATGTGTTTATGTAAATTAACGGTCAATTTCTGTGAATAACACTCATTCCTTTAATTTACAGTGTTAAATAATACTAATATGTGAAAAAAAATGTTTGTTCATTTTGGCTATATAATAGTCGACTACAAAATCCACAATGCAATGCTCTCTCTATGGGCTGGCTAGCTAGCTATACAATAATCCCGAAGACAATATCAGCATGTAAAGTAGCTGGTTTGCTGTAAAATCGTAAAACAAACTGCACTATCAATTTAGGAGTCTACAATCTCACCATGTTCAACCAGAAGATCGATGTGCCTCACAGAGTGGAGTCTGACATTCACAACGGCATATATACTTTTGAGATGAGAAACGTTGCGTCAATGTACTGTGTGGTGCATTCTGGGTGATTCTGTGAAAATAAGTGCTCTCCTTCAAGGAGTGAATGGGAGTCTATTGGGCGAAAGCTCAAAAACCCAACATTAGCACAAATTTTGTCAACAAGAAGTACAACACTACAAACATTTTCCAAGCTGTGAGATAATTAACTTGCCATTTGTAGTGTCGCATAGCTTTGGAATCGTAACATTACGTACTTTCGAGGAAAATAGACATTACTCGACATATACACTGACTTTGAGATGGGATTGCTTGACGATTATTTTAGCAACCGCAGCATGAACGCGATCGGTTGACAGTCTGATGGGTGGGGCATTATACGGTCCTTCATTCATTGGATTCCTAAATCCTTTCTATAATGTCTCTGGCAATGGCACAGTACAATGCACCATGGACTAAAGTGGCAGACAAATAGGAAAAATGTACTACACCCTCCGTTAAATTACACATTTTTCTCGAGGTAGGAATATCTCTAAAATATGATCAATGGCTCATTTGAGAAAATACATCCCCCCCGAGTTATGACATCGGCCAGTATTGAAATCTGACATGTACAATAGATGTTTTTGAGATCTAAAAGTCATATTCCTATTACCTTCCAGTGTAGTGAGAGCGATTTTATCACAGGGCTACGTCATACCGGCCAGATTGCAGCCAATAACTCAGATACACATGAAAACATGAAATGACCCAGGGAATCAATAGAACATCACTTAGAGATGCACAAAAAAACCATAACATTCAAAATGGGTGAACCTTTCCTTTAAATATCATCCTGGGCCAGCACAGGTGAAACACCCTACGACAAACGAGATGGACAAGCCAGCACAGGTGTAACACATACTGACTAACGAAATGCGCCCAACGTTCTAACGTCCATCCTTGAAATATACACTACCGTTCAAAAGTTTGGGGTCACTTAGAAATGTCCTGGTTTTTAAAAGAAAAGCACATTTTTTGTCCGTTTAAAGTATCATCAAATTGATCAGAAATACAGTATAGACATTGTTAATGTTGTAAATGGCTATTGTAGCTGGAAATGGCTGATTTGTGATGGACTAAAGTAATGATAGACTGTCGTTTCTTTTTGCTTATTTGACCTGTTCTTGCCATAATATGGACTTGGTCTTTTACCAAATAGGGCTATCTTCTGTTTACCACCCCTACCTTGTCACGCATTAAGAAGGAAAGAAATTCCACAAATTAACTTTTAACCAGGCACACCTGTTAATTGAAATACATTCCAGGTGACTACCTCATGAAGCTGGTTGAGAGAATGCCAAGAGTGTGCAAAGCTGTCATCAAGGCAAAGGGTGGCTCCTTTGAAGAATCTCAAATATAAAACGCTTTTTTGTTTACTACATGTGTTATTTCATAGTTGTTGTGTCTTCACAATGATTCTACAATGTAGAAAATAATACAAATAAAGAAAAACCATGGAATGATTTGGTGTGTCCAAACATTTGACTGGTGCTGTATCCACACACACACACACACACTGTAAAACACTTATTTTAATTTTAAGCTGCCTAATACTCAGAAGTTTTGAGAAACGGGTAAAATCATGTACGTTTCTACAACTCTCATCCCCTTGGATCGAACCCAAGCAACAAAAAAAAAAAAAACTATTCTCCAAAACAGCAAAACGTGCAGTCAAAATAGCCAAGAGCCACTTAAAGACTGCCCACCATTGAAATACAATCAGCAACCAAGTTGTGCTTACCACAGACATGTCTGATTTCAAGGGAAAACTCCTGCAATATGAGACTCCAGCGAAAGAGTTGGCAGTTAGTGGAATTCGTCTCTTGCAGGAAAACAGGAGGGTTATGATTGGTATAGACCACCATAGTGGTAAAGACCATTTCTGCACCGTTGAAGGTCCCAAGAACACAGTGGTCTCCATCATACTTAAATTGAAAAAGTTTGAAACCACCAAGACTCTTCCTAAAGCTGGCGGCCCGGCCAAATTGAGCAATCAGGGGAGAAAGGCCTCGGTCAGGGAGGTGACCAAGAACCCGACAGAGCTATAGAGTTCCTCTCTTGAGATGGGAAAACCTTCCAGAAGGACAACCATCTCTGCAGCACTCCACCAATCAGGCCTTTATGGTACAGTGGCCAGACGGAAGCCACTCCTCAGTAAAAGGCACATGACAGCCTGCTTGGAGTTTGCCAAAAGGCACCTAAAGACTCTCAGACCATGAGAAACAAGATTCTCTGGTCTGATGAAACCATGATTGAACTCTTTGGCCTGAATGCCAAGCGTCACATCTGGAGGAAACCTGGCATCATCCCTACGGTGAAGCATGATGGTGGCAGCATGGCAGGGACTAGGAGACTAGTAAGGACTGAGGAAAAGATGAACGGAGCAAAGTATAGAGAGATCCTTGATGAAAACCTGCTCCAGAGCGCTCAGAACCTCAGACTGGGGTGAAGGTTCACCTTCCAACAGGACAACGACCCAAAGCACACAGCCAAGAAAACGCAGGAGTTGCTTTTGGACAAGTCTCTGAATGTCCTTGAGTGGCCCAGCCAGAGCCCGGATTTGAACCCGATCTAACATCTCTGGAGAGACCTGAAAATAGCTGTACAGCAACATTCCCCATCCAACCAGACAGCACTTGAGAGGATCTGTAGAGAAGAATGGGAGAAACTTCCAAAATACAGGTGTGCCAAGCTCGTAGCATCATACCCAATAACACTCGATGCTATAATCGCTGCCAAAGGTGCTTCAAGAACATACAGAGTAAAGGGTCTGAATACTTATGTAAATTCATTTTTTTTTTAGCTAAAATTGATTCAAAAATATATTTTTTGCTTTGTCATTGTGAGTAGATTGAGGAGGGGAAAAAACAATATAAACAATTTTAGAATAAAGCTGTAGCGTAAGAAAATGTGGAAAAAGTCAAGGGGTCTGAATACTTTCCGAAGTCACTATAAACCTTGAAGTGCTGAAGAGCCAGTACCAAAGCGAGCTTCTCCTTCTCGATAGTTGAGTAGTGTTTTGATAAGAGGCCAATTTCTTTGAAAAGTACCCAACAGGGTGCTCAACATTGTTAGCTTCTTTCTGTAGGAGCACAGCCCCTGCATCGCTTGCATCGGTGGACAAAGCAAATGGACAACCAAAATCTGGAGCAGCTAGCACCAGTGCAGATACCAAAAGTGTCTTTATCTCCTCAAAAGCCTCCTGACAGTCAGGGCTCCAACAGGAAATTACTTTCAGACTGGTCAAATCTGTAAGTGGCGCAACAACCTGGGCAAAGTTCTTGTAGAATAGCCAGCCAGTCCCAAGAATCCTGGCGAGAAGCTGGCACTGGAAGGTTATTGATGGCCTTCATTATTGCCAGGACCGGTCGGACTTTCCCTTGTCCCACCACCTTCCCGAGATAGTTCACTGTTGCTCGGGCAATTTCCCTCTTTGACAGGTTAACTGTCAGGTTGGCAGCTAAGAAGTGCTCAAACAGACTCCTAATATCCTGGAAGTGTTGGGGCCCGGTGGGGCTAAATACAACCACGTCGTCTAAATATGTCTCAGCATTTTCCAGGCAACATAGCATGATATGCATGAGCGTTTGAAGTGTTGTTCCAGCATTCCGTAAACCGTACGGGAGACGAAGGTAGGAAAACAAACCATCAGCAGTGACAAAAGCAGACAAATCTTTTGCCCACTCAGTTATAGGGACCTGCCATTATCCCTTCAGCAGAACGAACTTGCTAACGTACTTAGCAGCGCCAACACTTTCCACATAATCGTCATCCCTAGGCAAAGGGTACGAGTCCAACTTAGTAACAGCATTGAGTTTCCGAAAATCGTAACAAAACCACAGAAACCCATCCGGCTTAGGTACTAATATACAGGGAGAAAACCATGGACTGTTGCCATGTTGTGCAATGCCGTGCTCAAGCATGAACTCCACCTCACTGCGGAGCTTCTCTCTCTTTTCAGGATTCACTCGATAGTCATGTTTGATTGAGGCAGAGTCCCCAACATCAACGACATGCTAGAGTACATGCTCTAGCACATTAAAAAACCTGATATTCTAAAAGCAGTGCAATAATGTCACATTTTTCCTCAGGAGATAAGTATGCCAAAAGTATTTCTGAGGAGAATATCTGAGGAGGTTAGCACATCGGCTTCATTAATAAGTGCATTGATAACGTTCTCCCCACATGGACCGCATGTACATATCCCAACCAAAAGCCAAGGATTACAGGCAACATCTGCACTTAGCTAAAGGCTAGAGCTGCTATTTTCAAGAAAATCTCACTACAATCTCCAATGACCCCTAAAATTGGCAAAGCATCAATACAGGACTAAGATCGAATGCTACTACGCCGGCTCTGATGCTTGGCGGCTTTTGCGGGACTTGCAAACTATAACAAATTTCAAAGGGAAACTCATCAGCGAGCTGCCCAGTGATGCGAGCCTACCAGACTAGCTAAATACCTGTTTGCTTTGAGGCAAGCAACACTAAACCAAGCATGAGAGCACCAGCTGTTCCGAACGATGTGTGATCATGCTCTCTTTAACGAGTGGCGCAGAGGTCTAAGGTACTGCATCTCAGTGCAAGAGGCGTCACTGCAGTCCCTGGTCAGAATCCAGGCTGCATCACATCCGGCCGTGATTCGGAGTCCCATAGGGTGGCGCACAATTGGCCCAGTGTCTTCTGGGTTTGGCCGAGGTAGGCCGTCATTGTAAATAAGAATTTGTTCTTAGCGGACTTGCATAGTTAAATGAAAAGGTTAAATAAAAATAAATGAATAAAAATCAGCCGATGTGAGTAACACCTTTTAACAGGTTAACATTCACATTCACATTCACAGATTACCAGGACGTGCACTCAGTACATGTGCTGACCAGCTGGTAAGTGTCTTCACTGATGTTCTCTCACTGACCAGTCTATAATACCTATATGTTTCAAGCAAACCATCATTCTCCCTGTTGCCAAGAACACCACTCACATCTTTTGCCATGAAATGCTTTGAAAGCCTGTTCATTGGTCTCATCAACACCATCATCACAGACACCCTAGACCCACTCTAATTCGCGTACAACCCCAAAAGATCCACACATGATGCATTCTCTACTGCACTCCACACTGCCCTCTCCCACCTGGACAAGAGGAACACCTATGTGAGAATGCTGTTCATTGACTACAGTTCAGTGTTGGATGACACAACGGTGGTAGGCCTGATCACCGACGACGATGAGACAGCCTATAGGGAGGCGGACATAGACATGGCAGTGTGGTACCAGGAGAACAACCTCGACATCAGCCAGATAAAAGAGCTGATCGTGGACGACAGGAAACAGAGGGTCAAGTGCTTCAAGTTGTTTGGTGTCCACATCACTACGTATCTATCATGGTCCAGACACACCACACAGTCAAGAAGAGGGCAGGTCAACACCTCTTCCCCTCAAGAGGCAGAAAAGATTTTGCATGTGCCCTCAGATCCTCAAAGCTCTACAGCTGCACCATCTTGACTCCCTGCATCACCGCTTGGTATGGAAAAGGCTTGGAATTCGACCACAAGGCACTACAGAAGGTAGTACATCACTGGGGCCGAGCTCCCTGCCTTCCAGGACCTCTATACCAGGACCTCTATACCAGGTTGTGTCAGAGGAAGGCCACCCAAGTCATAGACTGTTCTCTCTGCTACTGCACGGCAAGCAGTACCAATGCACCAAGTCTGGAACCAACAGAAACCTGAACAGCTTCTGCCCCCAAGTCATATTGTAAGACTGCTAAATAGTTTGTTAAATAGCTACTCAGACTATCTGCAATTACCCTTTTTGCACACACTTTTTTATACTCATCACATACACTGCTGTTACTGTTTATTATCTATCCTGTTGCCTAGTCACTTTATTCCTAGTTATATGTACATATCTACCTCATTCCCCTGTAAATCGACTTGGTACTGGTAACGCGTGTATATAGCCAAGTTAACATTAGTCAGTGTGTATTTATTACAACTTTTATTATTACGTGTTATTACTTTTCTATTATTTCTCTTATTTTCTTTCTCTCTGCATTGTTGGGAAGGGCCCGTAAATAAGCATTTTACTGTTAACCTACACCTGTTGTTTACGAAGCATGTGACGAATAAAATGCGATTTGAGTTTGATTAACAGTATTCTCTGATCAGTAGAGCAGAGTTTACTATTCTCCCCCCTTGAAACTTTAGAGAGTATGACATTTGCTCTTACACATGGCCACCATATTGTGGATGTAGGTTAAAGATCATTGGCATTTTGTCTCATGACGGTGTTGTAGTGGAGCGGGACAAACACGATGAAACAAAGTGAATAACACAATCAGAGCCTGTTGCATGCACATCAAAATACTCTATGATAAATAAGCCTGCCATATCCCTCATCTTCATACAGTGCCTTAATTAAGAAAGTATTCAGACCCTTTAACCTTTTCACATTTTGTTAATTAAGCTACAACCTAATTCTAAAATGGGTTAAATGGTTCCCCCCCCCCTCAATCTACACACAATACCCTATAAAGATATAGCCAAAACATGTTTTTAGACATTTTTGCAAATGTATTAAAAACAAAAACATGAAATATCACATTTACATAAGTATTCAGACCCTTTACTCAGTACTTTGTTTAAGAACCTTTGGCAGCGATTACAGCCTAGAGTATTCTTTGGTATGATGCTACAAGCTTAGGAAACCTCCATTCTTCTTTGTAGATCATCTCGAGCTGTGTCAGGTTGGATGGAGAGCGTCGCTGCATAGCTATTTTCAGATCTCTCCAGAGATGTTTGATTGGGCTGGGCCACTCAAGAACATTCAGAGACTTGTCCTGAAGCCACTCCTGCGTTGTTTTGGCTGTGTGCTTAGGAAGGTGAACCCTCGGCCCCAGTTTGAGGGCATTGGCGCTCTAGAGCTGGTTTTCATCAAGGATCTCTCTGTACTTTGCTCTGTTCATCTTTCCCTCGATCCTGACTAGCCTTCCAGTCACTGCCGCTGAAAAATATCCCTTCAGCATGATGCTGCCACCACCATGAATCCAGGTGCCACATTTTTTGAAAGCGCCTCATGCCAATGACTCCTTATATGGCTACGAATGAGCTTACATTTTCCACGTATTCCCCAAGGTGTCTACAGCAGTGTGACGTCTTTTTACGCATTTCCGTTGAAGAATAAGGGACAATATTTAGCAAGTGGTCACATGGTGTCTCCCGCAGAAAATCTTGCGTAAAATACTGAGGTAGCCATTTTCCCAATCGCTTCTTATGAGAAACCAATTGCCTCGACGGATATATTATCGAATATATATGTTAAAAACACCTTGAGGATTGATCCTAAACAACGTTTGCCGTGTTTCTGTCGATAGAATGGAGCTAATTTTGAAAAAAGTTTGGCGTTGTAGTGGTAGCATTTTCCGGTCGATTTCTCAGCCAAGCGTGATGAACAAACGGGAGCTATTTCGCCTACAAAAATAATATTTTTGGAAAAAAGGAACATTTGCTATCTAACTGGGAGTCTCCTGAGTGAAAACAGCCAAAATTCTTCAAAGGTAAATTATTTAATTAGGTTGCTTTTCTTATTTCCGTGAAAATGTTGCCTGCTGCCAGCAGAGCCTAGCATAGCATTATGCCATGATAAACTTACACAAATGCTTGTCTAGCGTTGGCTGTAACGCATATTTTGAAAATCTGAGATGACAGTGTGATTAACAAAAGGCTAAGCTTGTGTTTGAATATATTTCATTTGCGATTTTCATGAATAGGAAAAGTTTCTAGGGGTATTTATGTCCGCTGCGTTATGCTAATTCGTTTGAGGCTATGATTACGCTCCCGGATCCGGGATTGCTAGTCGCAAGAAGTTACAGTAAATCCAATTCAATCAGTGTAGATGAAGGGGAGGAGACAGGTTAAAGAAGAATTGAGACATGGATCCTTGAGAAATGGATTGACAATTGAGACAGATTGTGTGCCATTCAGAGGGTGAATGGTCAAAACTAAATATTTAAGTACCTTTGAACGGGGTATGGTAGTAGGTGCCAGGAGCACTGGTTTGAGTGTGTCAAGAACTGCAACGCTACTGGGTTTTCCTGCTCAACCGTTTCCCATGTGTATCAAGAATGATCCACAACCCAAAAGACATCCAGCCAACTTGACACATCTGTCGACACATCATGCCTCATTTAATGAGGGCAAAAGGGGGTGCAACTCAGTATTAGGAAGGTGGTACTAATGTTTTGTACACTCAGAGTATATCTCTTCTGCTTGGGAATACTTTGGAACAGATTTCCACAATTAAAATAGCTGGTGTTTTTACAGTTTTGTGTACAACAATAAAAAGTAAAAATAAACATATTTTGCTCAGGGAACTTGGGGGGCGAAATAAAATCAACCACGGGCCACCAGTTGGGGAACCCTGCTCTTGACTGTCATCCCTGATGCCTCTGTTCTGATTAAGAAGACAGTGGGATATGGAGTCCCCAATGGCAACCTATACCCAACATAGTGCACTATACTGTATGGGCCCTGGTCAAACGAAGAGGACTAAATAAGAAACAGGGTGCCGTTTTGGATCTATTCTGATTTAGTCCCTCTGCCTGCCTGTCACCAACCCCCAGCTTCCGCTGTGTGCACAGGTGGTTTATTAACTAACCTGAAATGAACAATCAAGAAAAGATCGAAGCAGGTGAAAATCTTTCGCCCCCTTACCTTTCTCATAATGTCAGTTGAGCAATTCCTTTGCATATATCAAGTGATCCGCTGCATGTAAGTGTCGATCATTTCCAGATTCTTTTTTAGCAATACATCATCTGTCGGCGTAGGGAAATTATGCATAGAGTGAGAGGCTTTGTGCAGCAGTGTGAATGGGATATGAATAGAGAAACATTCAGACACATTGTCATTCACACAGATTCTATTAGAAGGAAAGGCCACAGAGGGAGGACTGAAATGAATACATGTTGATGTTGCTGTCATCATTCAGGCAAATAAAGAATCGAAATAAGTCCCTTCCAACATTTTCTCATTCAATCTACCCCAATGCAGATGGTGCCTGCAAGGGGACAGATTTGGGATGCTTCTCAAGTGGCATTTTATTCCCTATATCGTGCACTACTTTCAACCAGGGCCCATAGGTTCAGAAAAGAGAAGAGAAGTTCATGAAAAAAGCCATCCACTTTTATAAGTGCATTCTGTGTTAATTAACCTTACGTTTCATATGTTCATACCCTTCCTCACTTTGCAGCATAAGGCCATTGAATCTCATTAACTGTGTGACCTGTTGCAGGTTTAGAATTTTACCAATTAGCAAGCGAATTCATCCACATGAGAAGTTGAACTCCACCAGTTGTCTACATAACCTTTCACCCAAGTGCCATTTCAGTATACTGTACTGAATTTCAAAGGAACACCATTATCAAACCAGCCATGTTTTCAAAATGTTTTTTTTTTCAGCATTTGAAAACATCTACTACAAATCAAATTGTATTTGTCACATGCTTCATAAACAACAGGTGGAGAATAACAGTGAAATGCTTACTTACAGGCCATTCCCAACAATCCATTGAGAGAAAATAAGAAATAGTTGAAAACTTGAAAAGTAGACAAAAAATAACATGATAAATAATTAAGCAATAAGTTCCGAGGGGGTGTGGTATATGGCCAATATACCACGGTTAATGACTGTATCCAGGCACTCCACTTTGCGTTGTGCGTAAGAAAAAAAACACCCAGTTTATAAATAGAAAAATAAATACACAATGAGTAACGATAACTTGGCTATATACACAGAGTACCAGTTCTGACTCAATGTGCAGGGGTACGAGATAATTGAGGTAGATATGTACATATACTGTAGGTTGGGATAAAGTGACTAGGCAATGGGATAGTAAATAAAAAGTAACAGCAGCGTTTGTGATGAGTGAAAAGAGTTGCAAAAAGGGTCAACGCAAATATTCCATGTAGCTATTGGTTAACTATTTAACTAGCTTGGTGGTAGAAGTTGTTCAGGGTCCTGTTGGTTCCAGACGTGGTGCATCGTTACTACTTGCCGTACAGTAGCAGAGAGAACTGTCTATGACTTGGGTGGCTGGAGTCTGACAATTTTTAGGTCCTTCCTCGGCCACCGCCTGGTATAGAGTTCCTGGATGGCAGGGAGCTCGGCCCCAGTAATGTACTGGGCCAAACACCCTACTCTATGTAGTGCCTTGCGGTCAGATGCCAAGCAGTTAAAAATGATTTATTTATTGAATATCCGAAACATACAATATACTTGCAGTGAAGCCGCTCAACAACTACATCATACCAGTCATCCAGCAGATTCCCATTCAGAGAGACAGACAGAAGCATCCAGGGCTATTTTCAAGGGCACGTTGGCAAATCTACCACCAGGCCAAAAAACTTGAACCCGAACCCTCCAAGATCCCTCCACAGTTCCCAAATAGCTGTCCCTCAACTATTCGAGACCCCTCCCTGAACTAAAGAGAAAAAAGGAAAAACCAGAAGAAAACAGCAAACAACAATGCAAAAATAATAATAAAACTAAATAATAAATGTTAAACAAAGGACATAAAGGACAACTAAAATCATAACAGCAATGCCAACTGTATATGTTTTTGTGCATGTCTGGCACTATTACATGTATGTGTGTGTTCTTGTGTGTGTTTATTTGAATGAGAGTGTGTGTATATGCATGTTTACAAACACCCGCACGGCATCAGCCTTAGGCAAACCGGCATTAGTTGTAAAAACACTACCACTTAGTGTCATTCAAATGTACTTTTATTATGTTTAATTTCAACTTTTTTTCTCCTTTATCTTTTGACCATCATTCTCTCTCTCACACAGCAACTCCACTCTCACTTGTCTCCAATTCCACATCCCAACCCTCAGCTTCCCTCAGCCCATCCCATCTATCTCTGCTGGCCACCCACTTTGTGTTTCTACGCAACACATATCTTTCAACTATACTATGATGTTTAACATACAATATCAATCTATCTAATCAAATAGGTCTCTCAAAATCTCCTAACAGTACTATTTCTAGGATCAATTTTATATCAATGCTATGCATTTTCAGCCATTCCTAAACCTGAGACCAGAAACAGGCTACCTGAGGGCAATACCAAAATACATGCTCTATTTATTCTGTATCCTCACAACAAAACCTGCAGAGCTTTGATGATATCCAAATATTCAACATTTTGTTGGTGGCAAGAATTCTATACAAGAATTTTAGCTGAAAAGCGCAAAGTCTTGAATCTTGCATTGTTTTATATACAGTATTGCGTACATCAAAAATCTCTTCCCAACTATTTTGCAATCTGTATGGCACAGTTGTCAACATCCTAGTCCTTTATACTGGGCAGAGAGACCAGTTCCCTACCTCCTCCCACTGCCAACAACCTCGTCCATTTTTGGGGCAATGCTGTAATCAATTGGTTGTACTCTTGGATTGAGCAGACCTTCCCGTACAATTCCATGAAGGACATAACTCTACCATTACAATATAATGTAAGAACAAAATACCCTTTCCAGACATCTTTCCCATAAATACAGGTATTTTATCAATCAGCACATTTGAGTTCAGCCATAATATTTGTTCTCTCTTTTCAGGTGCCGAGCAGGTGCCATACCAGGCGGTGATGCAACCTGTCAGGATGCTCTTGATGGTGCAGCTGTAGAACTTTGAGAATCTGGGGACCCATGCAGTCCAGAGCCTCCAGCGGCGGTCTGCAGTCCAGAGCCTCCAGCGGCGGTCTGCAGTCCAGAGCTTCCAGCGGCGGTCTGCAGTCCAGAGCCTCCGGTGATGATCCACGGTCCGGTTCCTCCAGCAACGATTCACGGTCCGGAGTCCCCGGCGATGATTCACAGTCCGGAACTGGAGCCGCCACCGAGGATAGAACTGGAGCCGCCACCGAGGATAGATGCCCACCGGACCCTTGCCTATAGAGTCAGGTTTTGAGGCCGGAGTCCGCATCTTTGGGGGGGGGGGGTACTGTCACGCCCTGACCTTAGAGCCTTTTTATTTCTCTATTTGGTTAGGTCAGGGTGTGATTTGGGTGGGCATTCTAATTGATCTATTTCATTGTTGGCCGGGTATGGTTCCCAATCAGAGGTCTATCGTTGACTCTGATTGGGGATCATACTTAGGCAGCCCTTTTTCCCACATTCAGTTGAGGGATCTTGTTTATGTGTAGTTCAAATAGAAGTATAATGTATGCCTACCATGGTCTCCTTCTAACAACGGCCTTAACAGAAGATCCCACCACTAAAGGACCTAGCAGCGTGGCCAGGAGGAGCAGGGATCCTGGGCCCGGGAGAAAAGTGAGTGGAGGACATCATGGACATGGGAGGAGGTTATGGCAGGGGACAAGACCCTGCCAGGGAAGCAGGCGGAAGCAGCAAAGGAGGACCAACGGCGACTCTGAAGTTCACGACCGCGAGGAAAGCTCGAGAGGCAGCCCCAAATCATTTTGGGGGAGGCACACGGGTTGGTCGGCGAAGCCGATGGGCAAGTTTGAGAGCGAAGAGGAGTACTGGGATAGACTGAGCGAGGAGTATTGTGAGATGGTTGAGAGGAGTGATGAGGTAGAGTGGATGGTTTGGTGTCTGGAGCAAGACAGTCGCCGTGAGGAGCGTGGGACCAGTATTTTGCGGAGATACGCAAAGTATCTCCAGTGCACATCCACAGCCCGGTACTTTCTGTGTCAGCTCCTCGCATTTGCCGTGCGAAAGTGAGCGCCCAGCCAGGACGGGTTGTGCCAGCTCAGCGCTCCTGGTCTCCAGTACGCATCCTCGGTCCAGGATATCCTGCGCCGACTCTACGCACTGTGTCACCAGTGCGCCTTCACAGCCCAGTGCGTCCTGTGTCAGTGCCCCGCACTTGCCGGGCTAAAGTGAGCATCCAGCCAGGACACGTTGTGCAGGCTCTACGCACCAGACCTCCAGTGCGCCTCCACGGTCCAGTATACCCTGCACTGGCCATACGTACTGTGTCTCCAGTGTGCCTCCACAGTCCAGTGCGTCCTGTGCCTCCTCCCCGCACTCGCCCTAAGGTGCGTGTCATCAGCCCGGTGCCACCTGTACCAGTCCCATGCATCAGGCCTCCAGTGCACCTCCCCAGTCCAGAGCTTCTGGCGACAGTCCCCAGTCCAGAGCTTCCGGCGACAGTCCCCAGTCCAGAGCTTTCGGCAACGATTCACAGTCCGGAACCTCCTGAGACGGTCCACAGTCCGGAACCTCCTGAGACGGTCCACGGTCCACAGTCTGCAGTCCAGAGTCTCCACCGACGGTCTGCAGCCCAGAGCCTCCAGCGACGGTCTGCAGTCCAGAGCCTCCAGCCGCGGTCTGCAGTCCAGAGCCTCCAGCCGCGGTCTGCAGTCCAGAGCCTCCAGCGGCGGTCTGCAGTCCAGAGCCTCCAGCGGCGGTCTGCAGTCCAGAGCCTCCAGCGACAGTCTGCAGTCCAGAGCCTCCAGCGGCAGTCTGCAGTCCAGAGCTTCCAGCGGCAGTCTGCAGTCCAGAGCCTCTGGTGATGATCCACGGTCCGGTTCCTCCAGCAACGATTCACGGTCCGTAGTCCCCGGTGACGATTCACAGTCCGGTTCCATGGAAGCGGTGGGATCAGCGTGCGGAGCGGGGTCTACGTCCCGAACTGGAGCCGCCACCGAGGATAGATGCCCACCCGGACCCTCGCCTATAGAGTCAGGTTTTGAGGCCGGAGTCCGCACCTTTGGGGGGGGGGGGTACTGTCACGCCCTGACCTTAGAGCCTTTTTATTTCTCTATTTGGTTAGGTCAGGGTGTGATTTGGGTGGGCATTCTAGTTTGTCTATTTCTTTGTTGGCCGGGTATGGTTCCCAATCAGAGGCAGCTGTCTATCGTTGTATTTTTCAAGTATGATCTACTTAGGCAGCCCTTTTTTTCCCACCTTCAGTTGTGGGATGTTGTTTGTGTGTAGTTGCTTTCTGCACTGCATATAGCTTTACGTTCATTTTGCATTTTGTTGTTTTTGGTGTCATTTAAAATAAAATTATAATGTATGCCTACCATGCTGCACCTTGGTCTCCTAACATGGACGGAACAAAAACCCTTGACTTTTTCCACATTTTGTTACGTTACAGCCTTATTCTAAAATGTATTAAATTGTTTTTTTCCCCCAGATCAATCTACACACAATACCACATAATGACAAAGCAAAAACAGGTTTTAGAATTGTTTGCTAATTTATAAAAAAAACTATAAATATTGACTTTGTTGACTTTGTTGAAGCACCTTTGGCTGCGATTACAGTATTGAGTCTTCTTGGGTATGATGCTACAAGCTTGGCACACCTGTATTTGGGGAGTTTCTCCCACTCTTCTCTGGAGATCCTCTCAAGCTCTGTCAGGTTGGATGGGGCGCATTGCTGCACAGCTATTTTCAGGTTTCTCCAGAGATGTTCGATCGGGTTCAAGCCCGGGCTTTGGTTGGGCCACTCAAGAACATTCAAAGACTTTTCTCGAAGCCACTCCTGTGTTGTTTTGCCTGTGTGCTTAGGGTTGTTGTTCTGTTGGAAGGTGAACCTTCGTGGCAGTCTGAGGTCCTGAGTTTTCATTAAGGATGTACTTTGTTCATCTTTCCCTCGATCCCGACGAGTCTCCCAGTCCCTGCCGCTGAAAAAACTCCCCACAGCATGATGCTGCCATCATCATACTTCACTGTAAGGATAGTGCCAGGTTTCCTCCAGACGTGACGCTTGGCATTCAGGCCAAATAGTTCAATCTTGGTTTCATTAGACCAGAGAATCTTGTTAGGTGCAATTTTGGCAAACCTTTTTGTGCCTTTTACTGAGGATTGGCTTCCGTCAGGCGACTCTCTACCATAAAGACATAATTGGTGGAGTGCTGCAGAGATGATTGTCCTTTTGGAAGGTTCTATCTCCACACAGGATCTCTGGAGCTCTATCAGAGTGACCATCGGGTTCTTGGTCACCTCTCTGACCAAGGTCCTTCTCCCCCGATTGCTCAGTCTGGCCAGGCAGTCAGCTCTAGGAAGAGTTCTGATGGTTTCAAGCTTCTTCCATTTAAGAATGATGGAGGCTTCTGTGTTCTTGGGGCCCTTCAATGCTGCAGAAATGTTTTGGTACACTTCCCCAGATCTGTGCCTCGATCAAATCCTGTCTCGGAGCTCTACGAACAATTCCTTCGACCTCACGGTTTAGTCTTTGCTCTCACATGCACTGTCAACTGTGGGACCTCATGTGGACAATCAATTGAATTTACCACAAGCGGACTCCAAATGTCACGTATACTGCCTCTCCGGCCTCTAGGTCATCAGGCTGCTGATTTTCCCTCATGACACTCACCTGGACTCCATCACCTCCTTGATTATCTTCCCTATATCTATCACTCACCTGGACTCCATCACCTCCTTGATTATCTTCCCTATATCTATCACTCACCTGGACTCCATCACCTCCTTGATTATCTTCCCTATATCTATCACTCACCTGGACTACATCACCTCCTTGATTATCTTCCCTATATCTATCACTCACCTGGACTCCATCACCTCCTTGATTATCTTCCCTATATCTATCACTCACCTGGACTCCATCACCTCCTTGATTATCTTCCCTATATCTGTCACTCACCTGGACTCCATCACCTCCTTGATTATCTTCCCTATATCTATCACTCACCTGGACTCCATCACCTCCTTGATTATCTTCCCTATATCTATCACTCACCTGGACTCCATCACCTCCTTGATTATCTTCCCTATATCTATCACTCACCTGGACTCCATCACCTCCTTGATTATCTTCCCTATATCTATCACTCACCTGGACTCCATCACCTCCTTGATTATCTTCCCTATATCTATCACTCACCTGGACTACATCACCTCCTTGATTATCTTCCCTATATCTGTCACTCCCCTTTGTTTTATCCTCCGGTGTTATTGACTCTGTTTGCACTGTTTGTGTTTTGTGTTTATTGTTTTGTTTTATTTATTAAAACACTCACTCACTGTACTTGCTTCCTGACTCTCAACACACCCGTTACACCAATCAAGTTGTAGAAACATCTGAATGATCAATGGAAACAGGATGCACCTGAGCTGAATTTCAAGTCCAATAGCAAAGGGTCTTAAAACGTATCTAAAAGGTATGTTTATTTTATTTGCAATACATTAACAAACATTTCTTAAAACCTGTTTTTGCTTTGTCATTATGGGGTATTGTGTGTAGATTTCTGAGAATTTGTATTCATTTAATCCATTTTAGAAAAAGGCTGTAACGTAACAAAAAGGGGTCTGAATACTTTCCGAAGGCACTTTAGGTAGGAGCTACCAAATGTCATTTTTGGTGAGTTTGGTCGTTTAGAAGTGAATTTGAAAGAGAGACATTGTGGAAATTAACACAGTTTTGACGCATGCAGTATTGTCTCTCCATCAGCATGTGTACACGTTGTGTGTTTGTGGAGTCTGGAGTCAGTAGGGGAAAGGGCCTGCCTGCTCTGCTCGGAGAAGACGTGAACGGAGAGGAGAAAAAAAAACATAAGGAAGCAAGATAGCAGTGGCAGCTTTACAAATAACTAATCCAAAGGGCTTTGACTTCTCAAACAGAGCAGAAAGATAATACAATATGATGCATCGTCACCTTATTAATTCAACCACTTATTTAGATAGCAAGTTAAACTCAGGTGTTGTGTTTACAAAACAATTAGTGTTTTCACATAGGAAAAAAAGATAAAATGCATAAGAAATATCTTGTTGTTAGTTGTAAATGCAGATCTAAAATGCTTGTAATTTCTGCTCAACATCAGACTAATTTTTTGCTTCAGTTGCACTTCTAAACTCAGATGAGAATTCACAAATGGGAATTCTATCAGCAGATAGTGCTCGGACTGATGTGTAGCTACTTTCTCTTGTACTTTTCTCTGTGTAGCAATCTTATTTTTCTCTGTTAAAATTGAATATTAACTTTAAGCAAAACATTAGGGAATGTAGCTGGCTACATTCTTTCTATGATAGGCCTAAAATTATAAATATTATGGCCATGCATTATTTTTGCAAAAAAATACCTTGCATTTTCATTTACTTGTTTGGCTGCAAGCCAAATGGCATTGCATTTCTGTTGTCATCTGATGAAAAGTAATCTTTTTTTCTGCCGAATATGTTGCACTAATGTATTTTATGTTTATAAACTGCGACCCCTGTCAATACACAACTGGACTCACCTGCTCACGCTTTCTTCCGTTGTGCTATTTACAAACATGTCACTGGCTTTTCTGGGGCACTACATATGTGTCATAATTGTAAAGTAATGTGACAGGTGAAATAAGAACGAAATCTGCGTTATCTCCTAATGCTTAGCACAAGTTGACTGTAGGTACTTACTTCAAAATCAAATCAAATCACATTTTATTGGTCACATACACATGGTTAGCAGATGTTATTGCGAGTGTAGCGAAATGCTTGTGCTTCTAGTTCCAACAGTGCAGCAATATCTAACAATTCCACAACAGCTACCTAATACACACAAACCTAAGTAAAGGAATGGAATAAGAATATTTAAATATATAGATGAGCGATGACCGAGCGGCATAGGCAAGATGCAAAAGATGGTATAAAATACAGTATATACACATATGAGATGAATAATGCAAGATATCTAAACATTATTAAAGTGGCATTATTAAAATGACTAGCGATCCACTTAAATGGTATTGAAAGAAATAGTTTCAACGGTATTGAAAAACCATCCCGTGGCTATTACTAAATACACCCAGTATACGGTATATACAGTATGCCACCCAAGCATAGTGTCTGATGTGAGAAACTCCTCAATGCCATTGGATGAATCACCTCACATATTCCAGTATGTGCTAGTGAAACAGTTTTGTAGCTTAACATCCGCTTCATCTGACCACTTCCATATTGAGCGCATCACTGGTACTTCCTGTTTGAGTTTTTGCTTGTAAGCAGGAATCAGAAGGATAAAATGATGGTCTCCGTGTGTGGAGTAAAGGTGAAAGGTGTAGAGGTGTGGAGTAAAGGGGTTTTTATCCCTAGTTGCACAGGTGACATGCTGGTAGATATTAGGTAAAACAGTTTTCAGTTTTCCTGCATTGAATTCACTGGCCACTAGGACTACTGCCTCTGGGTGAGCATTTTCTTGTTTGCTTATGACCCTATACAGCTCGTTGAGTGCGGTCTTAGTGCCAACATCGGTTTTTGGTGGTAAATGGACAGCTACGAAAAATATAGATGACCACTAACACATCATGATAAATAGTGTGGTCAATAGCTTATTGACCACACTTATATATAGGTATTCTAATTCAGGCGAGCAGAACTTCAAGACTTCCTTAATATTACAGATTGTGCACCAGTTGTTAATAACAAAGAGACACAAACTTCCTCCTCTAAGCTTTCCCTGTGCAGCTGTTCTGTCCTGTTGATATATGGATAAACCAGCTAGATTAATATTTACCATGTCCTTGTTCAGCCACGACTCAGAGAAACATAGGATATTACAGTTCTTCAGATCTCGTTGATAGGATCATTTCAAATGGAGCACATCCAGTGATTGCAAGCTGGCCAATTGAATGGAGGGTAGAAGTGATTTATCCACTCTCTGTGTCATACCCTAATCTGTTTCACCTGTCCTCGCTATTGTCTCCACCCCCTCCAGGTGTTGCTTGTTTTCCCCAGTGTATTTATCCCTGTGTTTCCTGTCTCTCTGTGCCAGTTCGTCTTGTATGTTTCCAAGTCAACCAGCGGTTTTCCCCTTCTCCTGCTTTTTGCATTCTCCTTTTTCTAGTCCTCCCGGTTTTGACCCTTGCCTGTTTCTGGACTTTGTACTTGCCTACCCTTTGGATTAATAAACATTGTAGGACTCCAATCATCTGCCTCCTGTGTCTGTATCTGGGTCTTGCCTGTGCCTTGATACTCTGACGTAATCTCGTCAGGTATCCCTCATTCCACCCTCTATAGCGCCATTTCCTCCTTTTTCGAATGTCGGGGATTTGGGCCTGGTCCGGGATAGTTTTTCGCCTCCGACTCATTGAAGTAGAAGTCCTCGTCCAAATCGTGATTAGTGATACTGTAGCTGTTCTGATGTCCAGAAGCTCTTTTCGGTCATAGGAAACGATGGCGGAAACATTATGTATAAAAAAAGTTAAGGTCAGTGCATAAATGTACACAAAAAAAGGACAATTGATCAGGAGCCCGTAAAAGGGCCGCCATTCCCTCCAGCGTCATTCTAAGACACCCATCAAGGTCAAATTACTGGCAAATGCTTGTTACCATGGCGTTGTTGTCCACTGAGGGTACAAAACATTAGGAACACCTTCCTATATCGAGTTGCAACCCCTTTTGCCCTTAGAACAAAATCAATTCGTTGGGACATGGACTCTACAAGGTGGTGAAAGCATTCCACAGGGAAGCTGTTCAATGTTGACTCCAATGCTTCCCACAGTTGTCAAGTTGGCTGGATGTCCTTTGGTTGGTGGACCATTCTTGATACACACGGGAAACCGTTGATCGTGACATACCCATCAACGTTGCAGTTCTAGAAACACTCAAACCGGTGCACCTGGCACCTACTACCATACCCCGTTCAAAGGAACTTACATTTTTTGTCTTGCCCATTCACTCTATGAATGGCACACATACACAATCCAAGGCTTAAAAATCCTTCTTTAACCTGTCTCCTCTCTTTAATCTACACTGACTGAAGTGGTGACATCAATAAGGGATCACAGCGTTCACCTGGTCAGTCTGTCATGGAAAGAGCATGTGTTCCTAATGTTTTGTACATTCAGTGTATTCCTTAAATGTATTGTAATAAACTATTTTTTTGACAGACACTCAAGTTTTCATTAAAACATCAAATGTAGGGCATTTAATTCAAGCTCCTTGTTGAGCCATTTAATATGTAAACTTAATTTTGTTGACAGACATTCCAGTTTAGTTACATAGAAAGTCAAATGCAGGGCATTTAATTCAAGCTCCTTGTTGAGACATTCAATTTGTGAACTTAAGTGTGATGAATCAGCGTTTCATGGCAGGTGGGTAGATGGCAAGCAGGTGGCCGTCCTCCATGTATTTCTCCTACTCCACCTGCTGTGACCTACAGTAACTGGCACCCAATAGGAGGACATCCATCGTCCAGGATCAACTCCATGACAGAGTTGCGTCCCCAAATGGCGCCCTATTCCCTATGTAGTGCACTACTTTTGACCAGAACAAAGGCAAAAGTAGTGCACCGAAGAGGAAATAGGGTTCCCTTTGAGACGCAGTCAGCTACCGCCCAGGTAGCATCCAATGATATATACCACTTCCCATATTTCCTCAAGGTCACGCTGGTTGGCACATCAATGGAAGAGTGGACGTATCACACATTTGGTTTGTGGTGAGAGTCAAGATGAGAGAGAGACATGGATGAACTCCTGTACAGAGACAGTCTTGACATTTGTGAGCTTGAAAATGAGGTAGGAAGAGTGAAGGTGTGGGGGTGAGAAGAGAGAGGACGTTAACGTCCACATTGCTCCAGCAGATACAGCATGAGTGGACACATGCTGCATAGTGTATCTCTTCGATTTGGTTATTGGAAGATGCAACTGTCATTTTAGTAGCTAATAACTGCTGATGTGAGAAGTCCATTCCTTATTCCAGTTATTACTGATAGCTGGTGGATGGAAATCAATGTCATGTTACATGCAGATCCTAAATAAAATGTACCTCTGAAAAGACAGTGACAGGGAACAAGCCAAAGACAGTGCTCATCCCAAATGGCACCCTGGTCAAAAGTACTGCACTATATAGGGAATAGGGCGCCATCTGAGACACAACCATATGCCTTCCGGCTCCTTCATCTATGCCTTGAGTCATCTCTGGATGCAGGCTGGTCTGGGTAGCTCCTGTTCATTTTTCCATTGACACAATAGGACTGATTAAAAAAGACCAAATTGATAGCCACTGGCTATGTGCTAATTCTCTGCCCTCTACCAGTGAGAAGGATCTCTCTTCTACTGTGGCTGACTTCTTTGATGTAATCGTTCACACACCCACGCCTGCACTCACACACATACGTAACCCCCCTCACGCATGCACGCACACACACACACACACACACACACACACACACACACACACACACACACACACACAAGACATTTTCACACACACACAGCACACACAATGTTCCCAAAGGTAGGGCCACACATATACAGAAATAGCATGGTTAAAAGTTTCACAGGTTTTCTAAGGTAACAACTAATGAACACAACATGTATATACTATACAACATTTACAATAAAATATAGAAAAAAACTAAATCAGACATTTTCTATCAAAGGCATCTCTCTCACAGCACAGCAGTTCATAGACTTTCAATGTTCCCAAAGGTAGGGCCTGGTAATTGGTCAAGCATATACAGAAATAGCATGGTTAAAAGTTTCACAGGTTTTCTAAGGTAACAACTAATGAACCTATACAACATGTATATACTATACAACATTTACAATAAAATATAGAAAAAAACTAAATCAGTTTGAATAGCTAATTGGGTTGTTTGGATTTGTAAGACAAGTAAGGCTATCCTGAGGATAGGAAGAAACAAGAAGAGAGATTCATAGAGAATAGGCGAAAAATAGGCGAAAAACATATTGCCTATTGCTATAGCTTACTGGGTAAATTAAGTGAAATCGACTTTAGCCAGTCCTTTCAGGTTGGAGCAAAATAGCCTTAAAGATTGTCAGATCAAATACAGATGTAGGATCTTATTTGAGCCAGTTTGTTACAGCAGGCAAATAATCCTACAGCAACAGGAAATGTAAATTATTATGTGAATTATAATTCATGGATATGTTTGTAGGGGTTGATGCACTTTCATAAGGGTAAATCAAGTCTGAAATTACAAAGTGGAAATTACAAACTTCAGAAGACTTTTTTAACCTCAAATACACTACAAGATTAAAATGTCCTGCATTGCAGAACATTTCTCCTGCAACAGGGTGATCAAATTAAGATCCTACATCTATACAGTGCTCTTGTTTTCACTGTACATCTGCCAGGTCTTCAGAATAACAACCAAACACAGAGGAGCAACATAAAGATAAGCAACAAGTCACCTATTCAACGGACAAATAGCCACCGCACAGACCAAGGGGAGAATATTTTTTTGAAGTTACAGAATCTGTAATGCCTGAGCTGAATGAATGCAAAATGAGGACGATTGGAGACTTCCAAACAGAATTATGGCAGTCACACTTCCAAGTTTCATGGTGTTAGGCCTGAGATAAACTAGTTTACTTTATGCTGTGCCTTGGCCATAAATCTTGGTGGATTGTATAAACAGTGCCTTCCTCCTTCATTTTATCTAACAATCCTTCATGCGGAAACGTTTTCATATGGGTTAACCTTAGCTACTGGAGAGGATGCAGTGCTCCTCTTTCCTCCTTCTTTGCACTCTTCTTCTTGGTTCATTAGTGTAGCATGGAAACATTCTGTAGTTTTAAAGTTAAGCAGTTGTGAGTGTTTCACTATCCTGAATATTTGTAAGAATCTTTGTTGTATTCATGCACAGTTTACATACTATTGTTGTTCAAGATCAAATCTAATCACTAGGCAAATTGTGTTGCATGAACTTAGCCTTAAACACATTATGACCAGGGGAATTCAGGCATGAATTTACACACATACACACATCCGTTAATGTGATTCTGTGTGCTTTATTTAGCAAGAAAATAAGTTATGGTCCCTCCAAATCTGATTCCTGCTCCATAATTTCAGCAACAACAAAAAACCGTGGGAGGTTGATAACCATAATGTGCTCTGATGCATGAGTTTGTCTTTCTGTTTTATTAAGTGGGTCCCAAGCAACTACCCTTGTTTATTTACTGCAGGCTGACTTATGTAAAGAATTTCAATGGGGATATTGACTCAAAGACACCATAGGTGTTTACAGTTGGCTCCCAAGTGGCGCAGTGGTTTAAGGCACTGCATCTCTGTGTTAAAGGGGTCACTACAGACCATGGTTCGATTCCAGGCTGTAATCACTGGCCGTGATTGGGAGTCCCATAGGGCGGTGCACAATTGGCCCAGTTTTGCCCGGGGTAGGCAGTCATTGTAAATAAGATTTTTTTCTTCCCTGACTTGCCTGGTTAAATAATAAAGGTGTCCCCTACAATTTCAAGGCCAACCCATAGAGATGTACTCTATTTGGAAATTACCTGTTTTTTAATTTAATTTTACCCCTTTTTTCTCCCCAATTTAGTTGTATCCAACTGTTTTTTTTAGTAGCTCTTATTGCTACAACTCCCTTATGGGTTCAGGAGAGACAAAGGTTGAATCAGCCAATGCTCTGATCATTGGCTGATCGCTCCCAACCTATAGGATTCCTCACCCAGTTGACTACTTTAAAATGTTGGAAGCCCATTAATGTCGATGTCTATGCTAAAACAGGTCATTTCCAGGGCCTCCCGGGTGGCACAGTGGTTAAGGGTCCTGTACTGCAGCGCCAGCTGTGCCACCAGAGACCCTGGGTTCGTGCCCAGGCATTGTCTTCATCTTCAAATTGGGTTGTATGATTTGTAAATGGCTTTAAGATATATTACCGCCATCTAGTGGCCACAATAAATTCATGATAGACAAGAGTTGATTCAGGACAACAGCAATCCAGGTGGCAGTGAATCACCAATATTAGCTTTACACCTTTTTCAAACAAAAAAGCAAAAATACAATTGACTACTTTAACATGCAGATAACCTTAATGGCGCTGCCCAAACTGCCACAGATGCCATAATGGCACAGATACAAAGTTGATCTCTTTACATTTTTATGGGCCAACCATGGATGTCATATGATAAATTCCATAAAACTGACCAGCCCTGCAAATAGCAAAATAAATATTTAGAGATTGTCCAAATGGAAATGTACTTCTTGGATTTCATAGAGGTCTATTGAATGAATCCATTACCCCTAATATAGACAATTATTTCCAATTCCTGAAGTAGCAGTGGATCAATTCTAGGCTGTAGACCAGGGATGGACAACTTTGATAGAGGTTGGCCACGAAAAATGGCCTGCAATTCTTACCATATGGTGGAGACAAATGTTTGCAGTTTTTAATATGATATCTGATGCTCAATTACCGTTCGGTAATTCGACCATGATTACTACATGTTTACAAAGCTGGCCATTAGACTCCTTTACCAATTCAAAAAAACATTGCTGACAAGGGATAATTGAATGAGAGAAAAACAGCTGATGCCCAACCAATTTCGAAATGTCACCTTCCTTATTCTACTATTCTAACAGTAAGTTGAGACCCCGACTGAGTAAAAAAAATAATCATAATTTGGAAATAGATCCGTGAGCCTACAAAAGAGCTGAAGACAGAGGCAGCAGCTCTGCTATGGAGAGGTGCCCTGTCAGCTGAAAGTCAATGCTCACCCAAGTGTAGGAAGTAAATATTGCCTGATTTACAAAACCTTTGGCCAAGGTCACAGTGGGGGAAGGCCAAGCAGGTGAGTAATCACCCTCGGCCAGTTTGTCATCCTTAGCCCTCTAGCCACCGCAGAGACGGGCCCATGAGGTGGTGTGTGGGGAGGGTAGCCATGATTTGCGCCTCAAATGACACCTATATAGTGCACAACTTTTGACGAGAACCATATGGGCCATGGTCAAAAGTAGTGCACTATATAGGGTATAGGGTGCTACTTGAGATGCCGCCATGATGTGCCTGCATGGTGGTGTTGGGCCTGCCTGGTCATGTCTGTTTTTGAAGAGCACTTCGGGGATCACCCCCCAACAAATGTATAAGAGGTGATCATGGACAAAAGTGGAAAGTAATGTTTTATAAGTCTGGCCAATGTCAACAAGATGTGAAATATCTAAACCTTTCATTCATATATGGCTGGTTCAGTAAATATATTGAAAGCTGTATGTGTGGAAACCCAGGAGGCTGAACGGCAAGGAGAGCTAGAAAGGTCAGGTGTAGCAGCTAGGCTGACCATGTGAAATGTCAGCAAGGCAATCTGATCATTTGTAACCCAGGGGTGGAGGGAAAAATCAAAAGAGGCCATGTATGATCGGTAAGACACCTGGTGCAAATGTCAGACAAATATGGTCTGGGAGGACGGGATCTGTCTGTCAGGAATGATGACAGTGTTCACATAGCAAACATAGGAATTTCTGTGGTCAAGAATAAAAGGAAAATAACAGTGAAAAGGTAAGGAATGTAGTCAGTGTACTCTCCCACTAGTGTGTCTTCAGTCAGTATTCCCACTCAGACATGGGCCATAGCCTCTTCAGTGCACATTTTTGTTCATGTTTTGGTTTATCAAAACAATAATATACATACGTGAAGCCCTTTACTAAATTATACATGCATCTCATGACAAAATGTTGTGTTTCTTTGTTATATTTCTAAGTTGACATTTATCTGGTCCATTTCCCCCATTGCATTCTCTTGATGTAATGTATTGAAGTACTGCAGCTATAGGGATTGTTGTTCTATTCTAAAAGGCTTTTTTCACTTCTTGACTGGATTTGGGTTTATCACATGTTTCCATGGAGACAGCAGAAAGCCAGTTGATCAGTGTGTATCTTATCACTTTTTACTAGTCTTAGCTACTTCACGGTCTAGCCTGCATTCAGGGTGTAAGAAGACTATTTTTTTTACAATTCATACATAAGGTGTGATGTATTAATCAATTTCCTGAAATGTAGGCTACGGCCAGTAGGGTATGGGCATATGTGCTAAATGATTGTTTGTGTATCTGGAGGTTAGTCCAAGGGGAGCTAAAATCCCAGACCTTCCATTCTCTGAGCTAGGGATTTTGATTAACCAATTAATGTCTGTTGAATTACGTCAAATGAATAGAGGGATCCAAATATTTTGCCTTATCAACTCTCCATGTTAATATAATCAAATGTTAATGAGCCTTTTATTCACTTGATTTTTATTGAGATAGTTCAAATATGCTATCAGACAGTGCCTTCAGAAAGTATTCATAACCCTTGACTAATTCCACATTTTGTTGTATGACAGCCTAAATTCGAAATGTATTAAATATACAGTACCAGTCACTATTATTTGACAATGTAGAAAATAGTTAAAATAAAGAAAAACCCTTGAACGAGTAAGTGTGTCCAAACTTTTGACTGGTACTGTACATAACTTACAAAGTATTCACACCCCTGAGTCAATGCATGTTAGAATCACCTTTGCGACTACAGCTGTCAGTCTTTCTGGAAAAGTCTGTAACTTTGAACACCTGTATTGCACAATATTTGCCCATCATTCTTTTCAAAATTCTTCAAACTGTGTCAAATTGGTTGTTGATCATTAGAATACAACCATTTTCATGTCTTGCCATATATTTTCAAGCAGATTTAAGTCAAAACTGTAACTCGGCAACTCAGGAACATTCACTCTCTCAATAAGCAACACCAGTGTAGATTTGGCTTTGTGTTTTAAGTTATTGTCCTGCTGAAAGGTGAATTCATCTCCCAGTGTCTGTTGGAAAACAGAATGAAGCAGTTTTTCCTCTAGGATTTTTGCTGTGCTTTGCTCCATTTTGTTCTTTCTTATCCTGAAGAATCCCCAGTCCTTAGGGATTACAAGCATACTCATTACATGATGCAGCCACCACTATGTTAGACAATATGGAGAGTGGTACTCAGTAATGTGTTGTATTGGAATTGCCCCAAACATAACACTTTGTACTAGGACAAAATGTGCTTTGCCACATTTTTTGTAGTATTACTTTAGTGCCTTGTTGCAAACAGGATGCATGTTTTGGAACATTGTTATTCTGTACAAGCTTCCTGGTTTTCACTCAGTCAATTAGGTTAGTATTGTGTAGTAACTACAATGTTGTTGATCCATCCTCAGTTTTCTCCTATCACAGACATTAAACTCTGACTGTTTTAAAGTCACCATTGGCCTCATGGTGAAATCCCTCAGTGGTTCCTTCCTCTCTGGCAACAGAGTTAGGAGGGACGCCTGTATCTTTGTAGTGACTGATCAGGTGAATCCAGGTGAAAGCTATGATCCCTTATTGAAGTCACCTGTTAAATCCATTTCCATCATTGTAGATTAAGGGTAGACATCAGGTTAACCTCTCTGGGGTTAACGCTAGCGTCCCACCTCGACAATATCCAGTGAAATTGCAGAGGGCCAAATTCAATATACAGAAATAGTCATAATAAACTTTCATAAAAACACAAGTGTTATAGAAGTGTTATACAAGTGTTATACATCATTTTAAAGATAAACTTCTTGTTAATCCAGTCACTTTGTCAGGTTTCAAAAAGGCTTTAAGGTGAAAGCATACCAGAAATAGCAATAAAATTAATCATTTACATTTGAAGATCTTCTTCTGGTTCCAGTCACAAGAGTCACCGTTGCACAATAAATGTTTTTTTTTGTTCAATAAAGTCCCTCTTTATATCCCAAAAACTCAGTTTTGTTGGCACGTTTTGTTCAGTAATCCACTGGCTCAAAGGCGGTCAAAACATGCAGACGGAATATATTCTAATAGTACCGGTAAAGTTTGTCGAAACATGTCAAACGATGTTTATAATTAATCCTCAAGTTGACAATTGTGTAAATAATTGATAATATTTCAACCGGACAATAGCGTCTTCAATAGAAAGGAAAAACAACGAAGGGTGCGCAATCGGTCACGCGCGCAAACCAGCTCTGCTTGATTCTACAGTCCACTTACAAAATGGTCTCATTGTTTTTCATTTTTCAGAAGACAAGCCTGAAACAATGTCTAAAGGTTGTTGACATCTAGTGGAAGCCATAGGAACTGCAATCTGGGTCCTAACCATATAGATACTCTATAGGAATTTAATTGAAAACTACCCACATCACAAAATCCCACTTCCTGGATGTATTTTCCTCAGGTTTTCACCTGCCATGTAGACGTTTTCGCCACCTTGTAGCGTCCATGCCCCGATGAATTGAGAATGTTCTCAGGGCAAAAGGGATGCAGCTCAATATTAGGAAGGTCTATCTCATGTTATTAGTTTATATTGGTTTTTCAGTTGTAAAACTATGGACCCCATTCAATTAAAGCCAGTTTCCAGGCATATTCAAGCAGGCAAAACAAGAACAACCTCGATATGTAACATAATATTAAGGTGAATGCCAATACTCTTCCTCGTCAGGACACCTCATATCCAATTAAAATCCCCCCCCCAAAAAAAATATGAGCAAACTTCAAGTTCAAATACAGCAAAATAATACTCAGTGTTGTATGAAACTTCATACATCCAGGGTGTGATGATGATGTCCTATACTGGGAGTCCTCATTACACCTTTTAACAGAAGCAATTAAAGACCCAGAAGAGATGAAAATCTGAGGGAAATAAATCATTTAAAAATCCCATTATAACAGACAAAGAAGACCCAATTGTGTGTTTCCTGCTTAAAGGGTCAAAGAGAAGAATTAATAGGTTTCATAGGCAGAAATAAATAGACTGGGGAAAGGTGTCTCAGAAGGGAAATGAGTTTTAATAAAAAAAAGAAGCTGACCGCTTTCTGCTTTCACAGTGGTCTAGACATTCATATGGAATATGCGGCCGACATCGCTCCCCTTGTAGGCACCAAACCCTAGTGAAACAATCAGCTCAGAGGCAAAGCATTAAACCAACCGACTAGGCTGCAAATGTGGCTTCTCTGTCCCTAGGTCAGACGATCCAATCGCAAGCCATGAATAACCTCGCTGAAGAAAAAGCAATTATCCTGCAGCACAGACAAAAGGACTAGGCCTCTGACGTCGCAAAGGACAGAGTGGCACGGGCTGGGCAATGTCTCCTGCTATCTGATACAATTTAATGTACTCTCTGTGTATTAATTTATTTTTTTCCCAAATCGTGACAGTGTATGCAGCTGGAGGGAGATTAAGAAGGAGTGCTAAGAATTCTCAATGTATTAAGAACACATGTGCAGTGAAGTCCATTGAGACTTATTGAATTGACATACACACACATACACACACACACACACACACAAACATATATATATACATTTCAGGCTTCAAACATAAAGATATAAAACTGTATTTTTTTGTGAAGAATCAACAACAACTGGGACACAATCATGAAGTGGAACGACATTTATTGGATATTTAAACTTTTTTAACAAATCAAAACCTGAAAAATTGGGCGTGCAAAATTATTCAGCCCCCTTAAGTTAATACTTTGTAGCGCCACCTTTTGCTGCGATTACAGCTGTAAGTCGCTTGGGGTATGTCACTATCAGTTTTGCACATCGAGTGACTGAACATTTTTCCCATTCCTCCTTGCAAAACAGCTCGAGCTCAGTGAGGTTGGATGGAGAGCATTTGTGAACAGCAGTTTTCAGTTCTTTCCACAGATTCTCGATTGGATTCAGGTCTGGACTTTGACTTGGCCATTCTAACACCTGGATATGTTTATTTTTGAACCATTCCATTGTAGATTTTGCTTTATGTTTTGGATCATTGTCTTGTTGGAAGACAAATCTCCGTCCCAGTCTCAGGTCTTTTGCAGACAGGTTTTCTTCCAGAATGGTCCTGTATTTGGCTCCATCCATCTTCCCATCAATTTTAACCATCTTCCCTGTCCCTGCTGAAGAAAAGCAGGCCCAAACCATGATGCTGCCACCACCATGTTTGACAGTGGGGATGGTGTGTTCAGGGTGATGGGCTGTGTTGCTTTTACGCCAAACATAACGTTTTCCATTGTTGCCAAAAAGTTCAATTTTGGTTTCATCTGACCAGAGCACCTTCTTCCACATGTTTGGTGTGTCTCCCAGGTGGCTTGTGGCAAATTTTAAACGACACTTTTTATGGATATCTTTAAGAAATGGCTTTCTTCTTGCCACTCTTCCATAAAGGCCAGATTTGTGCAATATACGACTGATTGTTGTCCTATGGACAGTGTCCCACCTCAGCTGTAGATCTCTGCAGTTCATCCAGAGTGATCATGGGCCTCTTGGCTGCATCTCTGATCAGTCTTATCCTTGTATGAGCTGAAAGTTTAGAGGGACGGCCAGGTCTTGGTAGATTTGCAGTGGTCTGATACTCCTTCCATTTCAATATTATCGCTTGCACAGTGCTCCTTGGGATGTTTAAAGCTCGGGAAATCTTTTTGTATCCAAATCCGGCTTTAAACTTCTTCACAACAGTATCTCGGACCTGCCTGGTGTGTTCCTTGTTCTTCATGATGCTCACTGCGCTTTTAACGGACCTCTGAGACTATCACAGTGCAGGTGCATTTATACGGAGACTTGATTACACACAGGTGTATTGTATTTATCATCATTAGTCATTTAGGTCAACATTGGATCATTCAGAGATCCTCACTGAACTTCCACCTCAGTACCTCCAGGCTCTGATCAGGCCCTACACCCAAACAAGGGCAGTGCGTTCATCCACCTCTGGCCTGCTCGCCTCCCTACCACTGAGGAAGTACAGTTCCCGCTCAGCCCAGTCAAAACTGTTCGCTGCTCTGGCCCCCCAATGGTGGAACAAACTCCCTCACGACGCCAGGACAGCGGAGTCAATCACCACCTTCCGGAGACACCTGAAACCCCACCTCTTTAAGGAATACCTAGGATAGGATAAAGTAATCCTTCTAACCCCCCCCCCCCCTTAAAATATTTAGATGCACTATTGTAAAGTGGCTGTTCCACTGGATGTCATAAGGTGAATGCACCAATTTGTAAGTCGCTCTGGATAAGAGCGTCTGCTAAATGACTTAAATGTAAATGTAAATGTTCTGGAGAGAGTTTGCTGCACTGAAAGTAAAGGGGCTGAATAATTTTGCACGCCCAATTTTTCAGTTTTTGATTTGTTAAAAAAGTTTGAAATATCCAATAAATGTCGTTCCACTTCATGATTGTGTCCCACTTGTTGTTGATTCTTCACAAAAAATACAGTTTTATATCTTTATGTTTGAAGCCTGAAATGTGGCAAAAGGTCGCAAAGTTCAAGGGGGCCGAATACTTTCGCAAGGCACTGTATATATATATATATATATATATATATATATATATGTGTGTGTGTGTGTGTGTGTGTGTGTGTGTGTGTGTGTGTGTGTGTGTGTGTGTGTGTGTGTGTGTGTGTGTGTGTGTGTGTGTGTGTGTGTGTGTGTGTGTGTGTGTGTGTGTGTGTGTGTGTGTGTGTGTGTGTGTGTGTGTGTGTGTGTGTGTGTGTGTGTGTGTGTGTGTGTGTGTGTGTGTGTGTGTGTGTGTGTGTGTGTGTGTGTGTGTGTGTGTGTGTGTCAATTCAATAAGTGTCAATTCAATAAGTGTCAATGCTAACATTAGCTAGGCCAGGGGTTGGGGTTAAGTTTAGGAGTTAGGGCCATCTAAAATGATTAATTTTAGCGTTAGCTAAAAGGGTTAAGGTAAGGGTTAGGGGAAGGATTAGCTAACATGCTACGAAGTTGCAAAGTATCAAAAGTAGTAATTAGTTGAAAAGCTGCTAATTGGAATTGAGATTCGAGATTCGAACTCGCAACTTTTGGGTTGCTAGATATTCGCGTTATACTCCCACCCATCCACTCAAACAAACCACCCAAATTTTGTTTTTGCCATAAGTAACCATCTACCTTATGTACCCATACCAAACGTTACATATCATACTAAAGGAGTGTCTTGGATTTACATACAGAATAATAGGAAATGCTCTGAGACCAGGTTGTATTTTGAGTGAAACTGCAGAAAACTACACATTTTCAAGAAAGATGTCTATGACTGCAATGTTGAGTTATTTATAATAAAAAAATTGACAATGTCGATTTTGGGGTTGTAACTTCCTGCACCCCAAGAGAGACAATCATGGTAGCGGGCCTGTTAACCCGTCACTTCTAAAGAGCGATTAGATAATTGTAGAACATAAAGTAGAACAGAGAAGCCAATTTACACCCCCTCTCGTGTAAAAGCTGTAGGTAGTAAATCTTGCACTTAATTAACAGAACCTAAATGTACTGCTCTTTTCTTTAGTGATCCTGTTAACCAATAGGAGGGCTAAAAACTAATTCATGTATGGGTTTTAATTAGCAACCTTGTAGATGCGACATAAAATATCATGCTTGAATAGCGCCTATTTAACACATGGGGATGTATCAAACCAAGTAGTGAGGTTTGTATTGAAAGGTAATTTTTTGAAAAGGCTGTCCACCTTATCTTTCCTCAAGACCTCAGGTTTTGATTGAGTGAATATTTGAGCTAGATTAGTAGGCTCTATTAGGGCAGCCGGGTCTCAAAGTAAACGTAAATCCGGGACACTCAAATTAGTACGATATAAAATAAAAAATAAAATAAAAAATAGTGCTTACTTACAAGCCTTAAACCAACAAGGCAGTTTAAGAAATAAAGTTCAGAACATATTTAGTAAATAAACTAAAGTAAAAAAATAAAATAAATCTTAACAAAATGAAATAACAATAACGAGGCTATACACCGGGAGTGCCGGTACCAAGTCAATGTGCGGGGGTTCAGGTTTGTCAAGGTCATTTATACATGTACAGGTAATTTGGTAATTTGGTAATTTGTACATGTACAGTTGAAGTCAGAAGTTTACAAACACTTAGGTTGGAGTCATTAAAACTATTTTTTCAACCACTCCACAAATTTCTTGTTGATAAACTATAGTTTTGGCAAGTCGGTTAGGACATCTACTTTGTGCATGACACAAGTCAACTGTTTACAGACAGAATATTTCACTTATAATTCACTGTATCACAATTCCAGTGGGTCAGAAGTTTACATACTGTAACGGCGTTCTTCGTTTGTAGAAAGAGTCGGACCGAAATGCAGCGTGGTGGTTACTCATGATCTTTAATGAAGGATCGCGATACACTAAATAACTTATACATATACAAAAACAACAAACGGAACGAGAAAACCTAATTACAGCCTATCTGGTGAAACTACACAGAGACAGGAACAATCACCCACGAAATACAAAGTGAAACCCAGGCTACCTAAATACGGTTCCCCATCAGAGACAACAAGAATCACCTGACTCTGATTGAGAACCGCCTCAGGCAGCCAAGCCTATACTAGACACACCCCTAATCAACCACAATCCCAATACCTACAAAAAACCCAATACGACAATACAATAACCCCATGTCACACCCTGGCCTGAACAAATAATTAAAGAAAACACAAAATACTAAGACCAGGGCGTGACAGAACCCCCCTAAGGTGCGGACTCCCGGACGCACCTCAAAACCATAGGGAGGGTCCGGGTGGGCGTTTGTCCATGGTGGCGGTTCCGGCTCGGGGACGTGGACCACACTCCATTAATGTCCTAGTTCCTCCCCTTCGCGTCCTGGGATAATCCACCCTCGCCGCCGACCATGGCCTAATAGTCCTCACCCAGAACCCCACTGAACTGAGGAGCAGCTCGTGACTGAGGGGCAGCTCGGGACTGAGGCAGCTCGGGACTGAGGAGCAGCTCGGGACTGAGGGGCAGCTCGGGACTGAGGGGCAGCTCGGGACTGAGGGGCAGCTCGGGACTGAGGGGCAGCTTGGGACTGAGGGGCAGCCCGGAGCTGAGGGGAAGCCCAGTACTGAGAGAAAGCCCAGTACTGAGAGGAAGCCCAGTACTGAGATGAAGCTCAGGCAGGTAGTAGGCTCCGGTAGATCCTGGCTGGCTGGCGGATCTGGTAGATTCTGGTTGACTAGCAGATCTGGAAGATTCTGGTTGACTGGCAGATCTAGCTGCTCTATGCAGACTGGCAGATCTGGAAGAGACTGGAGACTGGTTGACTGGTAGATCTGGAAGAATCTGGTTGACTGGCAGATCTAGAAGATCATGGCTGACTGGCGGATCTAGCTGCTCTATGCCGACTGACAGCTCTGACTGCTCCATGCAGGCTGACAGCTCTGACTGCTTCATACAGACTGACAGCTCTGGCTGCTTTATGCAGACTGACAGCTCTGACTGCTCCATGCAGGCTGACAGCACCCTGCAGACTGGCAGCTCCTTGCAGACTGACAGCTCCTTGCAGACTGACAGCTCCTTGCAGACTGGCAGCTCTTTGCAGACTGACAGCTCTGGCTGCTTCATGCAGACTGACAGCTCTGGCTGCTTCATGCAGACTGACAGCTCAGGCTGCTCAGAACAGGTAGGAGGCTCCGGCAGCGCTGTAGAGGAGGAAGGCTCTGATAGCGCTGAACAGGCGGGAGACTCCGACAGCGCAGGAGAGGAGAAAGGCTCTGATAGCGCTGAACAGACAGGAGACTCCAGCAGTGCTGTAGAGGAGGAAGGCTCTGATAGTGCTGAACAGGCAGGAGACTCCAGCAGCGCTGTAGAGGAGGAAGGCTCTGATAGCGCTGAACAGGCGGGAGACTCCGACAGCACAGGAGAGGCGAGGCGCACTGTAGGCCTGATGCGTGGTGCTGGCACTGGTGATACTGGAGCGAGGACACACACAGGAAGTCTGGTGCGGGGAGCTGCTACCGGAGGACTGGTGTGTGGAGGTGGCTCTGGATAGACCGGACCGTGCAGGCGCACTGGAGCTCTTGAGCACTGAGCCTGCCCAACCTTACCTGGCTCGATGCCCGCTCTAGCCCGGCCAATACGAAGGGCTGGTATGAACCGCACCGGGCTATGCACCCGCACTGGAAACACCGTGCGCTCTATAGCATAACACGGTGCCTGCCCGGTCTCTCTAGCCCCCCGGTAAGCACAGGGAGTTTGCGCAGGTCTCCTACCTGGCATAGCCATACTCCCTGTAAGCCCCCCCAATACTTTTTTTGGGCTGCTTTTTGGGCTTCCTTGCCAACCATGTTCCCTCGTATCGTCGGCTCCTATCTCTGGCTTCCTCTGCTCTCCTTAGTGCCTCCACCTGTTCCCATGGGAGGCGATCGCTTCCGGCCAGTATCTCCTCCCAAGTGTAACAGCCTTTGCCATCCAACACGTCTTCCCATGTCCATTCTCCGAATAATTCATCCTCCCTTCGCTGCTCATGCTGTCGCTGCCTGTTAACACGCTGCTCGGTTCGAGTGTGGTGGGTGATTCTGTAACGGCGTTCTTCGTTTGTAGAAAGCGAGTAGGACCGAAATACAGCGTGGTGGTTACTCATGATCTTTAATGAAGGATCGCGATACACAAAATAACTTGTACATATACAAAAACAACAAACGGAATGAGAAAACCTAATTACAGCCTATCTGGTGAAACTACACAGAGACAGGAACAATCACCCACAAAATACAAAGTGAAACCCAGGCTACCTAAATACGGTTCCCCATCAGAGACAACAAGAATCACCTGACTCTGATTGAGAACCGCCTCAGGCAGCCAAGCCTATACTAGACACACCCCTAATCAACCACAATCCCAATACCTACAAAAAATAACAATACGACAATACAATAACCCCATGTCACACCCTGGCCTGAACAAATAATTAAAGAAAACACAAAATACTAAGACAAAGGCGTGACACATACACTAAGTTGGCTGTGCCTTTAAACAGCTTAGAAAATTCCAGAAAAAAAGATGTCATGGCTTTAGAAGCTTCTGATAGGCTAATTGACATCATTGGAGTAAATTGGAGGTGTACCTGTGGATGTATTTCAAGGCCTACATTCAAACTCAGTGCCTCTTTGCATGACATCATTGGATAATCAAAATAAATCAGCCAGTACACCATTTTAAAAAATGTAGACCTCCACAAGTCCGGTACATCCTTGGGAGCAATTTCCAAACGCCTGACGGTACCACGTTCATCTGTACAAACAATAGCATGCAAGTATAAACGCCATGGGACCACGGAGCCGCCATACCGCTCAGGAAGGAGACGCGTTCTGTCTCCTAGAGATGAATGTACTTTGGTGCAAAAAGTGCAAATCAATCCCAGAACAGCAAAGGACCATTGAAAAGATGCGGGAGTAAACAGGTGCAAAAGTATCTATATCCACAGTAAAAGAGTCCTATATCGACATAACCTGAAAAGCCGCTCTGCAAGGAAGAAGCTGCTTCAAAACCTCCATAAAAAAGCCAGACTACGGTTTGCAACTGCACATGGGGACAAAGATCGTACTTTCTGGATAAATGTACTCTGGTCTGATGAAACAAAAATAGAACTGTTTGGCTATAATAACCATGGTTATCATTGGAGGGAAAAGGGGAGGCTTGCAAGCCAAAGAACACCATCCCAGCCGTGAAGCACGGGAGTGGCAGCATCATGTTGTGGGTGTGCTTTGCTGCAGGAGAGACTGGTGCACTTCACAAAATAGATGGCTTCATTAGCAAGGAAAATTGTATGGATATATTGAAGCAACATGTCAAGACATCAGTCAGGAAGCTAAAGCTTGGTCGCAAATGGGTCTTCCAAATTGACAATGACCCCAAGCATTCTTCCAAAGTTGTAGCAAAATGGCTTAAGGACAACAAAGTCAAGTTATTGGAGTGGTCATCACAAAGCCCTGACCCTAATCCCATAGAACATTTGTGGGCAGAACAGAAAGCATGTGCGAGCAAGGAGGCCTACAAACCTGACTCAGTTACACCAGCTCTGTCAGGACGAATGGGCCAAAATTCACCCAACTTATTGTGGGAAGCTTGTGGAAGGCTACACAACACATTTGACCCAAGTTAAACAATTTAAAGGCAATGCCAAATACTAATTGAGTGTATGTAAACCTCTGACCCACTGGGAATGTGATGAAAGAAATAAAAGCTGAAATAAGTCATTCTCTCTACTATTATTCTGACATTTCACATTCTTAAAATAAAGTGATAATCCTAATTGACCTAAAACAGGGAATTTTTACTAGGATTAAATGCTAGGAATTGTGAAAAACTGAGTTTAATTTATTTGGCTAAGGTGTATGTAAACTTCCGACTTCAACTGTAGGTAGGGGTGACTACGCATAGATAATAAAACAGCGAGTAGCAGCAGTGTAAAAACAAATGTAAATAGTCTGGGTGACCATTTGATTATTTGTTCAGCAGTCCTATGGCTTGAGGGTGGAGCCGGTTACGGAACCTTTTGGACCTAGATTTGGCGCTCCAGTACCGCTTGCCGTGCGGTAGCAGAGACTGGAGTCTTTTTTTTTACCTTTCTCTGACACCGCCTAGTATATAGGTCCTGGATGGCAGGAAGCTTGGCCCCAGTGACGTACTGGGCCGTATGCACAACCCTCTGTAGTGCCTTACGGTCATAAGCGGAGCAGTTGCCATTCCAGGGGGTGATGCAACCTATCAGGATGCTATCGATGTTGCAGCTGTAGAACTTTTTGAGGACCTGAGGACCCATGCCAAATCTTTTCAGTCTCCTGATGGGGAAAATGTGTTCTCATGCCCTTTTAAAGACTGCCTTGGTGTGTTTGGACCATGAAAGTTTGTTGGTGATGTGGACATCAAGGAACTTGAAAACTCTCAACCCGCTCCACTACACCCCCTTCGATGTTAATGGGTGACTGTTCGGCCCTGCTTTTCCTGTATTCCACAATCAGCTCCTTTGTCTTGCTCACATTAAGGATAGGTTGTTGTCCTGGCACCACACTGCCAGGTCTCTGACTTCCTCCATAAAGGCTGTCTCATCGTTGTTGGTGATCTGTTATGTCAGCAAACTTAATGATGGTGTTGGAGTCGTGCTTGGCCACGCAGTCGTGGGTGAACAGGGAGTACAGGAGGGGACTGAGCACACACCCCCTTGAGCTTGGTGAAGAGCTTTGTGGGTACTATGGTGTTGAACACTGAGCTGTAGTCAATGAACAGAATTCTCACATAGCTGTTCCTTTTGTCTGGGTGGTAAAGGGCAGTGTGGAGTGCGGTTGAGATTGCGTCATCTGTGGATCTGTTATGGCGGTATGTGAATTGGAGTGGGTCTAGGGTTTCCGGGATGATGGTGCTGATTTGAGTCATGACCAGCCTTTCAAAGCACTTGATGGCTACCGACGTGAGTGCTAAGGGGCGGTAGTCATTTAGGCAGGTTACTTTTGCTCTCTTGGGCACAGGGACTATGGTGGTTTGCTTGAAACATGTAGGTATTACAGACTCGGTCAGGGAGAGGTTGAAATTGTCAGTGATAATGTCAGTGATATGTATCATTTGGTATGGTTACATAAGACAGATAGTTACCCAAAGGTTGCACGTTCAATTCTCATTTCAGCTAATTATCAAATGTTCAACTACTTAGCATGTTAACTAATCCTTCCCCTAACCCAAATCGTAACCCTTTTATCTAACCCTTCCCCTGAACCTTTTAGCTAATCATAAACATAACCTTAACCCTGTAACCTAACTCCTAAACTTAACCCTTACCCCTAACCTCAAGCCATGCTAATGTTAGCCAGCCATCTAACGTTAGCCACTTAGCCACAATTCGTAACATATCATATGTTTTTCATATTCGTAACATATTGTACATTTTGCAAATTAGCAACATTGTATGTTTGGCAAATTTGTAACATATAATACAAATTGTAATTTGTAACATATCATAAGAAATGGGTGCTGGACATCCACCATACCATACGAAACGTAACACATCTTACTAAATGGAGTGTCTTGGATTTATGTACAGAATAATACGAAATGCTCTGACACCACATTGGTTAAGCACATGTTTACTCCTGAACTTATTTAGGCTTGCCATAACAAAGGGGTTGAATACTTATTGACTGAAGATATTTCAGCTTTTCATTTTTTAGTAATTTGTTAAAATTTCTAAAAACATAATTCCACTTTGACATTATGGGGTATTGTCTGTAGGCCAGCGACTAAGAAAAATCTCAATTGAATCGATTTTAAATTCAGGCTTACACAACAAAATGTGGAAAAAGTCAAAAACGGTATCAGGATTCATTACAGTTCTTAACGAGGTGACAGAAAAAAACAGTGTCCCTATAGTGCTCTCACTTCATTTCAAAAGCTACTCTCCCCCTGAGGGCCACCAAAGAAACAGTTACAGGTAGAATGTTAGAGCTAGCATTATGGTTCACCTGTTGGAATGACAGGTGTATAAGTGACATGCACATCCCAAGCTTGCACACCAATTTGGGGCCTATAACAAACATGATGAATAATTTAAGAAAACCTGCACATGGCATATTCTGCTCCCTAGAGCTTGAATGTAACAACAAAACAACAAAATACAGACGTATTAATCTAAGGCATTCCCCAATCTGCCAGAGGCACGCATCATAACTCATCTGAATGAATATGTGAAGGCAAATAACCTCAGATGTTTGAGAGTGCCAGCCAGTATGTTTGAGACTTATGTTTATGGCTTGACCCTTAGAGCAACGTGCAATGAAAATTTCCTACAACTTTGAGAAACAACTCTGGAGTAGTTATGTTTTGGTCGTTGTTTATGGCAACAGATGCCTAGGTCGTATTAATTCATTATGAATCTGCACAGGTCCTTCGCTGCAGTTGGAGCTTTAATTAGCTAGCACCTGTTTTCTGTTGGATTCTTGCACCAATAAATACATTTTCAGATAGTTGGCTCCCTTGGAGAGTGAGGCCATTAATCCACAAGGACAGTTACTGCTACTCCCATTACTAGGACAGGCTGTTGAGATAGCAGAAGGGTTGCACAATTCTGGTAATTTTCCCCAAATTCCCAGGTTTTTTCAGAAATGCTGTTTGGAGGTGTCCAGGTTTCCTGCTTATTTCCATCTGTTTCAAGGAATCATCCAACCAGAATGAATGGAATTTTGCAACCAGCAGCTAGCTTTTAATAATGTATCATATAACCTCTACCTCATACCAGAAACCCTAATCTGATCATTTGCATACATCCACCACTATGGGTGGCCAATGAATATCAACCTAACTAGGCCACATTATGACTGAGCAAACACCCGTAATGGCATAAAAATATGCCATAGCTACATGCTCTATAAATGTTTGGCCTGGTTTGAATGAAAGTTGAAAACAGTTACCGATACATCTGCATTCTATTATTACTAAATGTATATATTATAAATATTATACATATATGTATATATATATATATATATATATACATTCTATTATATTCTATTATTACTAAATGTATATATTATAAATATTATATATATATATACAGTATATATTGATAATAATTGACATAGTAATCATTTCAAGATCCTTATGTGCCTTCTGTATGTGTGTGTTACTGGTCAACAACATAGCTAACGGAAAGTCAAACAGCGAGTGATAATGGTGTGGAAGTGTGTAAAACATCCAAAAGGTCAGTAAAAGGTGATAAGAAAAGGGCAGAGAGCTATCTAGTTCGAGAGAAAACAGAGCTGGAGAATGAGAAAGGGAGGATGCAGCTGGCAAGATGAGCCATGAAGTTTCCCAGAACAATACCCAGAGAATTCTCCCCAGTTAACTCGCAGGAGGAATTGCACTCTATTACCTTGCCCCAAATACCTGTACATCAATGTACAGCTTGCATCGATTGTTTGACCAAGAAGGTGATGTGCACAGCATACGATCCAGCAGAGGATGCAGTCAGGCAGAGCTGAGAAGACTGGAAACGGCACAGATGGAGCCGACCACAGCTGCATGTGAGAGGCTGAAGAGTGTAGAACTGTAAGTACTGCTTGGAGAGGTGGAGGCATTTTCTAAAATCCTGTTTAAGTTGACAGGCTAAGCCAGAGGAGCCAGCAGGCAACTCATGAAGTCACTTCAGGGTTGAGAGAGTGTTTAAGGAGTCAATAGATTATTTAATTTCCAACAGTCATTTTAAAAGAAACACTGCAGCGTCTCATTCTTCAGTAATATATTTGCTCTTCCAAAACTTGAAGACCTCAATTTTCAGCTTTCAGAAAGTAACAAAAGGTTTTTTTTGCAAGCATGCACAATGTCAGTGCCATTCACTTGACCATAAAATAAGGCCATTGGCTTCTCCCTCCAGTTTAATCTCCCACTGTATAGCTGCACCACTACAACAATTAATGCCATATGTTGAGTTGAGGATGCCAAAAATATGATATATTACTAGACCTTTTTAATTGAAATATCCATCATAACAGTAATAACTGCAGAAAGCCAGCTGTTTTCTGAAAGATGCCAAGCCGGGGAATGTATTCATATGGTTAGGTGCATTTGCTCTCCATAGGAATAGCCATGAGGAGAAGTATGATTTTAGGAAATATTGTATTTTGGAAGAATAAATTGATGAATCTCACTGTGTTCCAACTACCGGTACTCTAATGTGATTATTCTTTCACTGCATCAGGGATAGCTTAACAGCCTTCTTCAGTGAGCCTTATTCAATGTCAACAAATCCTAGACATCAAGCACTTACTACACCACTGCCTGAAAAACTATTGAGGACCTTTACTCATCATTAATCATGATTTATTACATAAAAAATGTTCTTGAAGCTACACTTGACCAGTATTTTAACATTTACTGGTCAAGTGTAGCTTCAATAAAAAAAATTCAACATTTATACTATTTCATAATTTATATATAAAAATAGATAATAGATAATAGATTAAAATATACGTTCTATTCTGTATGTCCCAAAGGGCACCGTATACCCTATTTAGTGCACTACTTTTTGCCAGAGGCCTTTGGGCCCTTGTCAAAGATAAATGAGGAATAGGGTACTATTTGGGACACACGATGCCATGAATAACTTCTCTTTGCGGTTGAGGGATGAACAACTAAAAAAAATTATCTCAGCAAACTACAGACGTGTTTATATTGCAAAGACAAGGCAGGTTTTAATTTACACCGTTATCGCCGAGCTGGTCACAAAGGACGCAGACCAGTCACTATAGTTCTATTGATGTCTATCTTTTACACAGAAACTGAGTCAGTAGTAGTGCACTATGGTCAAAAGTACTGCACTATGTAGGGAATAAGGTGCCATTTGGGACTCAGACTCACACAGAGGTTTTGTTTGGTGAGCGATCTTAATGGGGAATAATGACTGTACTATTATTTTACCAGGATCTCTCTGGCAAGCCATAGGGTGAAAGGTCTAACCGCTTGACAATAGCATGAAGCCTTTGTGTATTTCTGTTTTATTAACCTCTATCAATGCCCCCTGGTCTAAGATCATTTAATTAACTACTAACATTTGGCTTCATTCACTTTAGATGTTTTAAATTGCTTGAATAAACACATGGATTGTTAGAAGGGGACAGTATGTCAATTTTCCATATGCTCTAGTTGTTTGAATAGCTCATGGTTGTTGATTAGAGTTATAGCCACCTGCTGCTTTTGAGAAACTGTAAACACATTTTGCTGTTTCTGTCTGAGAATCGGTTTCACCTTGTTTTAACATTGCACTTATAATTTGTTTGCCTAAGTACTTCAGTTAGACTCGGAAAGCGGAATATAATGACCTCTAAGATATACTCGGATGGCAATAATTAAGGTATTACCTCTTTCTGCACACCTCACTTTATTACTGGGAAATAAACGTAGCCTTGTAATGCATCTCGGGGGCAAATTAAAACCTGAGCGGTGCATTCCTTTATTTATTTATCTTGTTGTTGTTGTTTTTTACCCGCAGCTCTGTGCTTTTGATGCAACGACTCACTCTAAGGCTAGAAGAAAGGGAGAGTTTCCACTCATATTTGGCATTGTTTCAAGGAATATTTTAAAACGTATATTTTATTTTCTATCAGTCATGCAGGTTGTATTTGTCTCTTGACATTGTGCTGTATGTAAGTCTAATTCTAATCTCAAAGTTTGAATATGATTTGTAAAAAGTAGATCTTTGAATACTGATGTTACACATAATCAAGAAGACCATCATTTATTGACCGCTATGGAGATGCACCTTTCGAACAGGGTTGTGTGAAACGTTCAGACACATCCAACACATGACACACATACTGCATGATACCTCTCAATGGTTCTCAAACCTCTCCTTGGGACCCACAGCCACCCCAGAGCTCTTGCCTGATAATCACAGAATAGCAGGCATTTGACACGGATTAGCATGTCAGATACTGTACATTCAGAGATGGCAGCAGTTTAATTGATAAGTTGGGAGATGCTCTGTTGTGATGAATGGTAATGTGACAAAAATGTTATGACGACCTCTTACGGCATACATCTCAAAATGCAGATACTAAAAACCAGGATTATACAGTGCATTCGGAAACTATTCAGACCCTTTGACTTTTTCCACATTTTGTTACATTGCAGTCTTATTCTAAAATGGTTTAAATTGATTAGGGGGGGAAATGATCGATACACAACGCCCCAGAATGACAAAGCAAAAATGAGTTTTAGACATTTTTGCTAATTTATAAAAAAAAATATGATTATCACAAAAACACAAATATAAAAAAAACTGATATCACATTTACATAAGTATTAAGACCCTTTACTCAGTACTTTATTGAAGCACCTTTGGCAGTGATTACAGCCTCAAGACTTGGGTATGATGCTACAAGCTTGGCACACCTGTATTTAGGGAGTTTCTCCCATTCTTCTCTTCAGATCCTCTCAAGCTCTGTCAGGTTGGATAGGAAGCGTCACTGCACAGCTATTGGGTTCAAGTCCGGGCTCTGGCTTGGCCACTCTACCGTAAAGGCCTGATTGGTGGAGTGCTACAGAGATGGTTGCCCTTCTGGAAGGTTCTCCCATCTCCAAAGAGGAACTCTGGAACTCTGTCAGAGTGACTATCGGGTTCTTGGTCTGACCAAGGCCCTTCTCTGCAGATTGCTCAGTTTGGCCGGGTGGCCAGCTCTAGGAAGAGTCTTGGTGGTTCCAAACTTCTTCCATTTAACAATGATGGAGGCCACTGTGTTCTTGGCGACCTTCAATGCTGCAGAAATGTTTTGGTGCCCTTCCTTAGATCTGTGCCGACACAACCCTGTCTCGGGGCACTACGGACAATTCCCTCGATCTCATGGTTTTTGCTCTGACATGCACTGTCAAATCAAGTCAAATTGTATTTGTCACATGCGCTGAGAATATAAGCCCTTAACCAACAATTCAGTTTTAAGAAAAATTAAGTCAAAAATAGAAAATAAAAGTAACAAATAGTTAAACAGCAGCAGTAAAATAACGATAACAAGGCCATGTACAGAGGGTACCGGTACAGAGTCAATGTGTGGGGGCACTGGTTAGTCGAGGTAATTGAGGTAATATGTACAGTGGGGAGAACAAGTATTTGATACACTGCCGATTTTGCAGGTTTTCCTACTTACAAAGCATCATAGGTACACTTCAACAGTGAGAGATGGAATCTAAAACAAAAATCCAGAAAATCACATTATATGATTTTTAAGTAATTAATTTGCATTTTATTGCATGAAATACTTGTTCTCCCCACTGTACATGTAGGTAGAGTTAAAGTGACTATGCATAGATAATATCCAGGGAGTAGCAGCAGCATAAAAGAGGGGGTGGGGGGAGGTTGAGGGATTGTGTGACGTGCCAGAATGTGTTAAGCATTTGCTAGAAGGTTTAGCCGTTTTGACTGACTCGTGGTGAGGAGGGAGTCGGAGTATGGCCTCTGGGTCTGACTATCAATTACAATATGTTGTCACTCACGTGAAAATGTAAAGGGAAGACTAAATTCAGGGCAAGAAGGCATGATTTGTCCCACAGAGATCTTTCACAAAAAACTACTGCTGATACATTTGACTTGACAACATCACCATTTATTCCACATTGGCTTCATTCCTTCTACCTGTACTTTTCTACTCAGTCACCTGAAGATGTATTCATCTGTATATATCAATGATGTTGCTCTTGCTGCGGGCGATTCTCTGATCCACCTTTACGCAGACGACACCATTCTATATACTTTCGGCCTTTACTCGGCCTTTTGTCATTGGACACTGTGCCATCTAACCTCCAAACGAGCTTCAATGCCATACAACACTCCTTCCGTGGCCTCCAACTGCTCTTAAACGCTAGTAAAACCAAATGCATGCTTTTCAACCGATCGCTGCCTGCACCCGCATGCCCGACTAGCATCACCACCCTGGATGGTTCTGACCTTGAATATGTGGACATCTATAAGTACCTAGGTGTCTGGCTAGACTGCAAACTCTCCTTCCAGACTCATATCAAACATCTCCAATCGAAAATCAAATCAAGAGTCGGCTTTCTATTCCGCAACAAAGCCTCCTTCACTCACGCCACCAAGCTTACCCTAGTAAAACTGACTATCCTACCGATCCTCGACTTCGACGATGTCATCTACAAAATGGCTTCCAACACTCTACTCAGCAAACTGGATGCAGTTTATCACAGTGCCATCCGTTTTGTCACTAAAGCACCTTATACCACCCACCACTGCGACTTGTATGCTCTAGTCGGCTGGCCCTCGCTACATATTCGTTGCCAGACCCACTGGCTCCAGGTCATCTACAAGTCCATGCTAGGTAAAGCTCCGCCTTATCTCAGTTCACTGGTCACGATGGCAACACCCATCCGTAGCACGCGCTCCAGCAGGTGTATCTCACTGATCATCCCTAAAGCCAACACCTCATTTGGCCGCCTTTCGTTCCAGTACTCTGCTGCCTGTGACTGGAACGAATTGCAAAAATCGCTGAAGTTGGAGACTTTTATCTCCCTCACCAACTTCAAACATCAGCTATCTGAGCAGCTAACCGATCGCTGCAGCTGTACATAGTTTATTGGTAAATAGCCCACCCATTTTCACCTACCTCATCCCCATACTGTTTTTATTTATTTACTTTTCTGCTCTTTTGCACACCAATATCTCTACCTGTACATGACCATCTGATCATTTATCACTCCAGTGTTAATCTGCAAAATTGTAATTATTCGCCTACCTCCTCATGCCTTTTGCACACATTGTATATAGACTCCCCATTTTTTTCTACTGTGTTATTGACTTGTTAATTGTTTACTCCATGTGTAACTCTGTGTTGTCTGCTCAGACTGCTATGCTTTATCTTGGCCAGGTCGCAGTTGCAAATGAGAACTTGTTCTCAACTAGCCTACCTGGTTAAATAAAGGTGAAATAAAAAATAAAAAAATTCATGGTCTCTTTGTAAGTGACCTTCTCCTAGGCTTATGTCTGTTTGAACAGAAAGCAGACGGCTCTTTAAAGCAAGCAAGCTTATTTTCATTGGTTCGAGAATGAGAGAGCAATAGGTTTCATCTACCATTTTATGAAGTGCTGCAGGATCTTATTATAAAATTAATATATCCAACTCCAATCTGCTCATAAAATAGCCAGTGATTTATTGAAATTGCAAACCCTCTTGAAATTACTATTCCATACAATTACCAGTAAAGGTAAGGAAATGAAAAGCACACTGCACCAAAAGTATTATCATCTAAAGTTTCAACACAAGTATACAACATTCCAAGTCCCTATTTATTCAAATACAGAATATACAACTGATACGCCCATACGGTGCTTCATGATTCATTTTCCACTTCACACCTCTTTTCTTAAATGTTAAACTTAGCAAATCCTTTATTTTATCTTTCCTGTCAGTAAAGGTTGTTCAAATCATTTAGCATTTAGTTAAGCCTTAAGGATTATTGTACAGTGCATTTCCAGGATAAGACCTAATTCTCAGGTCATGAGCAGCTCAGATGTAATTCTAACATAATATACAGTATATAGTCATGGAGACATAAAGCCATGGAGAATGTATATTACCCATCAAGCGACACACACACACACACACACACACACACACACACACACACACACACACACACACACACACACACACACACACACACACACACACACACACACACACACACACACACACACACTCACTCACTCACTCACTCACTCACTCACTCACTCACTCACTCACTCACTCACAGTCACACACACGCGAGAGCTCCTCATTGGCCCACTGCTGTTCACATACAGTAATTGGGCAGGAATTGCTGAACTCCATTGTTGATGCGGGAAATGTACAATCAAATATTCATGATCTCACATTTCTCAAACAAATCCATACCACAGTGGGGCCTCACTTAACTGTTTGTGTGTGCTTGCGTGTGAACCTGCCTGCATGCCTCCGTGTGTGAGGAGAGAGAGAGAGTCCAGCACAAAAAAAGACATTGACAAATACATGCAGACTAGCACCAAGGCTATTATTTGCATATCTGTGATTTCCCTTTGTCCTGACATTCCTTTAACATCAAATACAGCTATAGGATCTAAATTTGAGCCAGGTTCCTACATTAGGAAAATAATTCTGTATTTACAGGAAATGTGAATTATTCTGTGGATTATAAATAATGGAATTTTTTTAGGGGTTGATACAGTTTTCATTTGGACAAATTAAGTCTGAAATTTCAAAGTGGGAATTACAAACTTTAGAAGCATTTTTATAACTCAAATACACTATACGTGTCACGCCCTGACCTTAGTTATCTTTGTTTTCTTTATTATTTTGGTTAGGTCAGGGTGTGACGAGGGTGGTTTGTTTAGTTTTGTATTGTCTAGGGTTTTTTGTATGTCTAGAGGTTTTTGTATGTCTGGGTTTTTTTGTATGTCTAGGGGTTTTGTAAGTCTGGGTGTTTATATGTCTATGGTTGCCTAGATTGGTTCTCAATCAGAGGCAGCTGTTTATCGTTGTCTCTGATTGGGGACCATGTTTGGGTAGCCATATTTCTTGGGTATTTTGTGGGATCTTCTTCTATGTTTAGTTGCCTGTCTGCACTAGCCATATTAGCTTCACGGTTCATTTTGTATAGTTTGTTCAGTGTTCTTTCTTTATTAAAGAAGTGTGTACGCTTACCACGCTGCGCCTTGGTCTCCTCATTACAACAACCGTGACAACACATTTGCATTTCCGGATTTGCAGGAAAATTCTCAGAAACAAAATAGTGATCAAATTAAGATCCTAGATCTGTAAGCCTCCATGATCAAGTTTGATATCTGTAGCTGCTATTTTTACCTGTTTTACCTCAGTCCTGTTTCTTTGTTGAATGTACATTATTTATCTCTGTTGGAGATACACAAATCCCAAATGTGCATAGGGTAAAGAGAGAACAAAACTTGAGCTTGATGCTGAATATATTTGATAGTACAGTACTGTATATGGTACATGCCTGTGTGATGGAGAATTAATATTACTAATTAATGTTGTACCATGTTGTAGTGATCTACCAACAATTTTGTAGTGTAAATGAATGATTAGCAGTGTGCTGGTAGGATAAAGATAATGATTAAGGTTACTGTTGTATGTGCATTGTAATTACTACAATACAATAGTTAAACTGTACTTCTTAGACTTATTAAATAGTAATAACTTGAGACCAAAGGATTTACAGTCTACCATTAAGAAAACAGAGGGATGTGCCCCAACAAACAATTTAGCAAGCTAGCATGTACATTGGGTTATGCAAACAAACATTCAGCACATGTATTATTCTCTGGTGTATCGGCTAATGTGTGTTTTGGGACAGGTTGAAAATGGCCTTTCAAACATATGCTTGGAGTCTGGAGATGAGCATGAAACAAACTAGTGTCAATCAATACACGTGCAATAGTCTGGGTATTGACTCAGGAAAGTTTTTGATACTGTAGAGCTCTAGAAAAATCAGATTTTTTGCATTCTGCACAGATCTTTAAAACCTCCTTCTATCCATTATGCAGAGACCAGGTATGGGCATAAATTAGATGACAACTCATCAAAATGTAAATGTAACAAGGACTGTGTCTCAAATGACTCGCTATTCCCTATATAGTGCACAACTTTTGAACCCTGGTCAAAAGTAGTGCACTATATAGGGAATATGGTGCAGTTTGGAGAATGCCAAGAGTGTGCAAAGCTGTCACGAGGCAAAGTGTGGCAAATGTTTTGGTTACTACATGATTCCATATGTATTATTTCATAGTTTTGATGTCTTCACTATTATTCTACAATGTAGAAAATAGAAAAATATAACAATAAAAACCCTTGAATGAGTAGGCGTGTCCAAACTTTTGACTGGTACTGTAAATGTTCCATTCCTCCTTTTAATCAAGGTAGATTTTGTGACAAGTGTACACAAGTCCCCCCACAAGTCTATTGCAACATAACAGAATGGAGCAAGCTGTTCTGCCCCATGAAGTTTAGAGGCACATTACCTAGGCACTGAGATGTAGGGAAACAGCTGTTGCAGCAATCCCTAGTAAAGCTGCAGAGCAGGAGCAGACTTCTTCAGAAAGTGCCCATGTGGCCCCTGTGACATCATGCAAATCCAAATAGATGCCCACGACTTTATAGGGGAAAATGAATGTGAATTTACTACATTTGGAGGAGACTGATGGAAAGGACCACGTGGCAACATATGCTATTCGAGTACCAAGCCAAATACATGAATCAGAAATGTTAACACGGTAATACTTGCTTGGACCAGTTTTACTAAAGGTGTACAAAGCACTTTAGATAGACATCGTTAACCCTGATTGAGGACAAGCGCCATACCCAGACTGTCTGTTACCAGCCATAGCCTGCATTAAGAGCCTGCTGCCTGGCTGTTAATTTACTAACCAAAGATGTTGTGCAAGATCCAGTGTATTCAGACTGTATTGAAGAGAATGTTAAATGTCTTGTATACCAACTTTTTGTAACCTTTCCATAGGCCTATAGCATCATTTTTGGTAGGAGAAACAACATCAATGTCCTGAGTATAACAGCAGTGCCACAGTGGAAAAGCCCTACTACTCTCATTGTTCTATTGCTTTAAGAATTCATCACACCAATCCAGTTGGAAGCCTTTGGGTTAGAGGTTACCTCTCACATCCACCCCAGGACAGTGCAGGACTCAATATAGTGCTGGGCAATAAGACATAAGCCATAAACCCATTTTCCTGTCTATGTGCAGAGGAAACACATACGGTTCCAATAAGAGCCAACAAGTATAGTAATACATTTTGCATTGACCTTATTGCCTTGAGTATAATTCTGATTAATTCCTCCATCCTAGCTTATGGGGCAATACCTTCATATGAGACACTGTGCTTCCCATCTCAGATCCAATAATGTTGTCTCTGGTTTTATTGGTATTTGGATCATTCAAAGGTGCCAATCTTGCAATATTGGTGAAAGGTTTATAAAATGTTTGAAGTTTGGGAACAAAACAGAAATTGTAGAAAATAGTTTCCATTTTCCCATAAAATGGAGAGGACATATTTTCAGAATAAAATAATCAGAAAGGAACAAAACAGAAATTATAGAAAAACGTTGAAATGTTTCCCTAAAATGGAGATAAAACATATCTTCACATGAAAATAACCACAGAAGGAGCCTGCCTCAGTCGTCCAGTAATATCATAATGTCAAACACATTGCAATTTCATATTCTAATTTCAATAGTGGCGGTCGGTGCCGTTTAAGATAAGGGAGGACGATTTTTCCTTTTCATGAACATGGCCTTATTTCTATTACAGAATATTGGATGACCAGGGGCGCGACTTTAGTTTTAGAAGTGGGGGGATAATTGATTACAGCTCGCATTACAGCGTTTGCATGGTCCTAAAGCACACCGTTACCTTGTTTTGTATCACATTGCAATGATAAAACTGAGAGGGACAAAAATGCAATCTCAGAATGTGGGGGGTCCCCCCGTCCCGGTGAAAGTTGCCCCCCTTTGGATGACTGTCATTCATATTCCATTCACCCAGTTCAATGTAAAATCGAAAGGTTTAGGATTCTACATGATTCTCAAATGTTCCCTATACCCATAATGAGGTTGCTACAACCTAGCCTATAAATGAAAGTTTACAACGTAGGTGTACACAACTCAAGAGAAATTTTTGAGGTGACAGACAGTGACACATGGACAGACGTAACACATTCAAAACCGCCTTGCACACTCTTGCTTGCATCTAGCTGATATAGGGTGTAATCATTAGTCCAACAGTTGCAAACTGTTTCTATTGGCCAAATTCAGGTTTATCCCTGTGTCGTTCAGTTTGCTTTCGTTTAAGAAACGTTTTTCAACAGCGGAATGAATACACCTGTCACGCCTTGAGATTAGAGAGCCTTTTTCTATCTCTATTTGGTTAGGTCAGGGTTTGATTTGGGTGGGCATTCTATGTTTTCTGTTTCTTCGTTTTTGGCCGAGTGTGGTTCCCAATCAGAGGCAGCTGTCTATCGTTGTCTCTGATTGGGGATCATACTTAGGCAGCCCTTTTTCCTACATTTAGGTTGTGGGATCTTGTCTTTGTTTGTTGCTTTGTGCATGACTAGCTTTACGTTCGGTTTGTGTTCATAGTTTTTTCTCTGTGTTACGTTTTCAAATAAAGAGAGAATGTACGCCTACCATGCTGCACCTTGATCCGGTAATTTATCATCTGACGACGAGCGTAACAGAAGATCCCACCACCAACGGACCAAGCAGCGTGCCCCGTAGTGGAGGACATCATGGACATGGGAGGAGGTAATGGCAGGGCATGAGAGCCTGCCGTGGAAACAGGCGGAAGCAACAAGGGAGGAACGGCGGCGATACCAGGAGTCATGGCAAGGACGGAAGCAAGAGAGAAAGCTTGAAAACATTTTTTGGGGGGTGGCACATGGGCTGGTGCTGAACGAACGGAACTAAGGGGTGAACGAGAACCAACTCCCTGTAAATACAATGAGGAGTTGGTCACGGTTCAAGTGCCACGTTTTCCGGTTCTGCGCACCGTGCCTTCAGTGCGCATCCACAGCCCGGTGCGCTCTGTGCAAGCTCCCCGCAGTTGCTGTGCTAGAGTGGGCATTCAGCCAGGACGGATTGTGCCGGCTCAGCGCTCCTGGTCTCCTGGTCTCCAGTGCGTCTCTTCAGTGCAGGATATCCTGCGCCAGCTCTACGCACGGTATCCCCAGTTCGCCAGCACAACCCAGTGCGGCCTGTGCCAGCTCCCCGCACTTGCCGTGCTCCAGGGGGTATTCAGCCAGGATGCGTTGTTCCATCTCTACGCTCCAGACCTCCAGTGCACCTCCACGGCCCAGTATATCCTGCGCCGGATATACGCACTATGCCTCCAGTGCGCCTTCTTAGCCCAGTGCGTCCTGTGCCAGCTCTCCACACTCCGAGCTAGAGTGGGTATCCAGCCAGGACGTGTTGTGGCAGCTCCACGTACCAGGCTTCCAGTAAGTCTCCTCAGTCCGGTGAGACCTGTTCCGGCTCCACGTACGAAGCCTCCAGTGATGATCCATGGCCCGAAGCCTCTAGTGACAATCCTTGGCCCGAAGCCTCTAGTGATGATTCATGGCACGAAGCCTCCAGTGATGATCCATGGCACGAAGCCTCCAGTGATCATCCATGGCACAAAGCCTCCAGTGATGATCCATGGCACAAAGCCTCCAGTGATGATCCATGGCACAAAGCCTCCAGTGATGATCCATGGCACGAAGCCGCCAGTGATGATCCATGGCCCGGAGCCTGCAGTGATGATCCATGGCACAAAGCCTGCAGTGATGATCCATGGCACAAAGCCTGCAGTGATGATCCATGGCACGAAGCCGCCAGTGATGATCCATGGCCCGGAGCCTGCAGTGATGATCCATGGCACAAAGCCTGCAGTGACGATCCAGGGAAAGGAGCCGCCAGCGACGGTCCTCAGTCCGGAGCCTCCAACGAAGGCGTCTCACAGTATGGACATTGCAATTTATTGCCCTGGCCACATCTGCAGTCCTCATGCCTCCTTGCAGCATGCCTAAGGCACTTTCACGCAGATGAGCAGGGACCCTGGGCATCGTTCTTTTGGTGTTTTTCTTTTTATGTTTTTTGCCCATATCATTATATAATGCAGAAAATACACGAGAGTTCAGGGGCCTTGCTTTAACAAAGGTAACCATTTTCACTGTAGTGTCCAAAACGTATTTCAAGCAGTCGGGCATTCCCTTGGCAGCAAGAGCCTCTCGGTGGATGCTGCAGTGTACCCAAGTAACGTCTGGAGAAACTGCTTGCACGTGCGTTGTCACTCCACTATGTCTCCCTGTCATGGCTTTTGCACCATCAGTACAGGTACCAACACATCTTGACCACCAAAGTCCATTTGATGTCACAAAGCGGTCCAGTACTTTAAACATCTCCTGTTGTCTTGGTTTCCAGTGGTTTGCAGAAGAGACAGACATATACCTGGAGCTGTGCCAGGATCGCCTAGTCTGTTGACTCATCCAGCTGTAATGCATAGAATTTACTGGCTTGTATGCAAAGCAGTAATTGTTTCAAAACATCTCCTGCCATGTCACTGATGCGTCGTGAAACGGTGTTGTTTGAAGAAGATATTGTTTGTATAGTTTTTTGGGCATTTCACCCCAGCATTGTCCCAGCCATATCCGTGGCAGCAAAAATAATTAAGTCCTGCACAATAGCATGGGTCTTGCCTGTCCTAGCCACTCGGTAGCTCACCATATAAGACGCTTCTAGCCCCTTCTTCTTAATGGTATCTGTAGCTTTTATACATGTATTACTACTCGAAAGTTGTCTTAATTCTCGCTCAAAAAACTCCTGTGGCTTATTTTTCAAATTGGCATGTTTTGTGCAAGAGTGAAGGTTTTATCGAGTTGTGAGATAGTAATTTTGCACATATAACATACTGTGGCTGAGGAAAGGCACTACTCCCAATATAAGTGAACCCCAAATCAATGTAGTTCTCATCATATTTGCTCCTCTTCGATGGCTGAACGTGGACACTGTCTGTTGTTCGGTGCTTTCCTGGGTAAGGGGGCAGTAGCTCTTCGGGCTTCATGAGATTCACAACTGTCAGTGTCCATGTTAGCTGGGCTAACTACAAATGTAGAATTACTGATGCTAGCATTGGATGTGCTCGTGGAAGCAGAACAGTAGCAGTATTACCAGTAGAGCTGGTATGTGTCTCTATGGACGCGAGCTTTACTTTTTAACCATTAATACATTTTCAAGCAAACGGAATGAGCAGTATCTAAAAGCTAAGGCTACATACGGACCTTTGGTGGAAGTATTCATAATTACTGTGCTTCTCCTTCATTTAGGTGGATTTGTTCAAAACTGTGCAATTATTGTCTTTCTCTCTTTGTGTCTACTACTCACCACATTTTATTCACAGAAGTGCTAGCTTGCTGTAGCCTGTGCTTTCAGTATTAAATTCATTCTCTGAAAATAAAACTAATGGGGTGGACAACATGTCAGTTTATGCGGCAAGAGCCCTGCTTGGTTGGAGGACATCCTCCGGAAGTTGTCATAATTACTGTGTGAGTCTATGGAAGTGGGTAAGAACCATGAGCCTCCTAGGTTTTGTATTGAAATCAATGTACCCAGAGGAGGATGGAAGCTAGCTGTCTTCCGGCTACACTATGGTGCTACCCTACAGAGTGCTGTTGAGTCCACTGGAGATCTTCATTAGGTTTTAATCAATTATTTGGTGACATTAAAATATTTAGTGTAGTTTTATATAATAAGGATGATGTTTTAAATGTTTTACCATTTTTATTTTTATGAATTTCACTGAAGAGGATGGTCCTCCCTTTATTCCTCTGAGGGGCATCCAATGAATTTCAAATCCAGCAGCATATAATGAACGTGTAACGGTTGTCATAGGTGGAAGAAAGTGTGGACCAAAGCGCAGCGTGGTACGTGTTCATGATGGGGAAAACAGGCTACCTAAGTATGACCCTCAATCAGAGACAACGAACGACACCTGCCTCTGATTGAGAACGATACCAAGCCAAACACATAAATACTACATAGAAAAAAGAACATAGACTACCCACCCCAACTCACACCCTAACCAAACTAACACAAAGACATAATAAAGGAACTAAGGTCAGAATGTGACAGTACCCCCCCAAAGGTGCGGACTCCGGCCGCAAAACCTGAACCTATAGAGGAGGGTCTGGGTGGGCGTCTGTCCACGGTGGCAGCTCTGGCACGGGACGTGGACCCCACTCCACCATAGTCTTTGCCCGCTTCTTTGCCCGCTTCAGTGGCGCCTTTAGAGCGGCGACCCTCGCCGCCGACCTCTGACTGGGGACCCTTGCAGCGGGTCCCGAATAGATGGGAGACTCCGGCAGTGCCGGACTGACGGGCGGCTCTGGCAGGTCCTGACTGACGGGCGGCTCTGGCAGCTCCTGACTGATGGGCGGCTCTGGCAGCTCCTGACTGACGGGGTGCTCTTGCAGTTCCTGACTTACGGGGTGCTCTGGCAGCTCCTAACTGACAGGCGGCTCTCCTGTCTGTTTTGGGGCTGCCCCTCGTGCCTGTCGCCCTGCCGTGCTACCTCCTCATATCGCCGCCGCTCAGCTCTCGCTGCCTCCAGTTCTTCCTCAGGGCGGCAATATTCCCCAGCCTGTGCCCAGGGTCCCTTACCGTCTAAAATCTCCTCCCAAGTCCAGAGAACGCTGCTGCTCGATACCACGCTGCTTTGTCCTTGGTTGGTGGGTGTTTCTGTAACGGTTGTCATAGGTGGAAGAAGGTGTGGACCAAAGCTCAGCGTGGTACGTGTCCATGATTTTATTAAATAGGTGGAAGAAGGTGTGGACCAAAGTGCAGCGTGGTACGTGTTCATGATTTTATTAACTGAACACTGAAATACAAAACAACAACGTGAATAAACGAAAAACCCTAAACAGTCCTGTAAGGTGCAGAAACAGAAAATTAAACACCCACAACCACAATGGGGAAAACAGGCTACCTAAGTATGATTCTCAATCAGAGACAACGAACGACACCTGCCTCTGATTGAGAACCATCCCAGGCTAAACACATAAATACTACATAGAAAAAAGAACATAGACTACCCACCCCAACTCACGCCCTGACCAAACTAACACAAAGACATAATAAAGGAACTAAGGTCAGAACGTGACAAGTGGTGAATTTAGACAGAGAGGGACTTGCCATTCTAACTATGAGCTGCAGCTCTCAACAGTGTTTAGCTGAAGAGTTGCACAATTAATTGCAATGGCTGTGATTGTTCATTGGGGTTTATAATTAGGAGGGAGTCATGAGTGCTTTACACTGGGTAATTGCATGCAGCATCTAGCTTCCCCATTTAGAGCAGGGCAGTGTGCTACCCTACATTGTTGAATCACAAGGCGTCACTGCTTTGACCCTTTTTGCTTGAAATTGATTCTGAAGTACTCACCAAACATATTGTCTTCTGTAAACATCACTCCTCCCCCAGATTGTCTTCTGTAAACATCACACCTCCCAAGTGGTGTAGTGGTGCCTGGAGAAGAGGGTATACTCAAATCTTGCCAATAATTTCCTGAAAGGCGCCCTGTGTGAAAAATTATTTGAAAAACAGTGACATACACTCTGAATAATCTAAAATGATAAATCCCATATTGGTCTTTCACGGCCAGGCCAGCCCAAGCTGGCTAATAGTAGGCCTATTAAACATATAAATGAGTCTGTCAGAAATTCAAAGGTTTTCAATTATTTTCAGGTTTTCGCTCTCAATATAACACTTTGTTAAAAGAAAAACAACAAAATTGCTAAGTCCATAACAATGCCATTTAACCACATCAAGAAACCACTTTTGAGGTCTGGAAAAAATCTAAGAAGTTTAGAATTTTAGTGTAGTTAGCCGACAGAGATGGCCGCCTCGCTTCGCGTTCCTAGGAAACTATGCAGTTTTTTGTTTTTTTACGTGTTATTTCTTACATTAGTACCCCAGGTCATCTTAGGTTTCATTACATACAGTAGAGAATAACTACTGAATATAAGATCAGCGTCAACTCACCATCAGTACGACCAAGAATATGTTTTCCGCGACGCGGATCCTGTGTTCTGCCTTACAAACAGGTCAACGGAATTGATTCCATGCAGCGACCCCAAAAAAAAACGACTTCGTAAAAGAGGGAAACGTAGCGGTCTTCTGGTCAGACTCCGGACACGGGCACATCGCGCACCACTCCCTAGTATTCTTCTTGCCAATGGCCAGTCTCTTGACAACAAGGTTGATGAAATCCGAGCAAGGGTAGCATTCCAGAGGGACATCAGAGACTGTAACGTTCTCTGCTTCACGGAAACATGGCTCACTGGGAAGACGCTATCCGGGCGGTGCAGCCAACGGGTTTCTCCACGCATCGCGCCGACAGAAACAAACATCTTTCTGGTAAGAAGAGTGGCGGGGCGTATGCCTCATGACTAACGAGACATGGTGTGATGAAAGAAACATACAGGAACTCAAATCCTTCTGTTCACCTGATTTAGAATTCCTCACAATCAAATGTAGACCGCATTATCTACCAAGAGAATTCTCTTCGATTATAATCACAGCCGTATATATCCCCCCCCAAGCAGACACATCGATGGCTCTGAACGAACTTTATTTAACTCTTTGCAAACTGGAAACCATTTATCCGGAGGCTGCATTCATTGTAGCTGGGGATTTTAACAAAGCTAATCTGAAAACAAGACTCCCTAAATTTTATCAGCATATCGATTGCGCAACTAGGGGTGGTAAAACCTTGGATCATTGTTACTCTAACTTCCGCGACGCATATAAGGCCCTGCCCCGCCCCCCTTTCGGAAAAGCTGACCACGACTCCCTTTTGTTGATCCCTGCCTACAGACAGAAACTTAAACAAGAGGCTCCCACGCTGAGATCTGTCCAACGCTGGTCCGACCAAGCTAACTCCACACTCCAAGACTGCTTCCATCACGTGGACTGGGACATGTTTCGTATTGCGTCAGATAAAAATATTGACGAATACGCTGATTCGGTGTGCGAGTTCATTAGAACGTGCGTTGAAGATGTCGTTCCCATAGCAACGATAAAAACATTCCCTAACCAGAAACCGTGGATTGATGGCAGCATTCGCGTGAAACTGAAAGCGCGAACCACTGCTTTTAATCAGGGCAAGGTGTCTGGTAACATGACCGAATACAAACAGTGCAGCTATTCCCTCCGCAAGGCTATTAAACAAGCTAAGCGTCAGTACAGAGACAAAGTAGAATCTCAATTCAACGGCTCAGACACAAGAGGCATGTGGCAGGGTCTACAGTCAATCACGGACTACAAGAAGAAACCCAGCCCAGTCACGGACCAGGATGTCTTGCTCCCAGGCAGACTAAATAACTTTTTTGCCCGCTTTGAGGACAATACAGTGCCACTGACACGGCCTGCAACGAAAACATGCGGTCTCTCCTTCACTGCAGCCGAGGTGAGTAAGACATTTAAACGTGTTAACCCTCGCAAGGCTGCAGGCCCAGACGGCATCCCCAGCCGCGCCCTCAGAGCATGCGCAGACCAGCTAGCCGGTGTGTTTACGGACATATTCAATCAATCCCTATACCAGTCTGCTGTTCCCACATGCTTCAAGAGGGCCACCATTGTTCCTGTTCCCAAGAAAGCTAAGGTAACTGAGCTAAACGACTACCGCCCCGTAGCACTCACTTCCGTCATCATGAAGTGCTTTGAGAGACTAGTCAAGGACCATATCACCTCCACCCTACCTGACACCCTAGACCCACTCCAATTTGCTTACCGCCCAAATAGGTCCACAGACGATGCAATCTCAACCACACTGCACACTGCCCTAACCCACCTGGACAAGAGGAATACCTCTTAGCACTCATAGCATTCAACACCATAGTACCCTCCAAGCTCATCATCAAGCTCGAGACCCTGGGTCTCGACCCCGCCCTGTGCAACTGGGTACTGGACTTCCTGACGGGCCGCCCCCAGGTGGTGAGGGTAGGCAACAACATCTCCTCCCCGCTGATCCTCAACACGGGGGCCCCACAAGGGTGCGTTCTGAGCCCTCTCCTGTACTCCCTATTCACCCACGACTGCGTGGCCACGCACGCCTCCAACTCAATCATCAAGTTTGCGGACGACACAACAGTGGTAGGCTTGATTACCAACAACGACGAGACGGCCTACAGGGAGGAGGTGAGGGCCCTCGGAGTGTGGTGTCAGGAAAATAACCTCATACTCAACGTCAACAAAACTAAGGAGATGATTGTGGACTTCAGGAAACAGCAGAGGGAACACCCCCCTATCCACATCGATGGAACAGTAGTGGAGAGGGTAGCAAGTTTTAAGTTCCTCGGCATACACATCACAGACAAACTGAATTGGTCCACTCACACTGACAGCGTCGTGAAGAAGGCGCAGCAGCGCCTCTTCAACCTCAGGAGGCTGAAGAAATGCGGCTTGTCACCAAAAGCACTCACAAACTTCTACAGATGCACAATCGAGAGCATCCTGGCGGGCTGTATCACCGCCTGGTACGGCAACTGCTCCGCCCTCAACCGTAAGGCTCTCCAGAGGGTAGTGAGGTCTGCACAACGCATCACCGGGGGCAAACTACCTGCCCTCCAGGACACCAACACCACCCGATGTTACAGGAAGGCCATTAAGATCATCAAGGACATCAACCACCCGAGCCACTGCCTGTTCCCCCCGCTATCATCCAGAAGGCGAGGTTAGTACAGGTGCATCAAAGCTGGGACCGAGAGACTGAAAAACAGCTTCTATCTCAAGGCCATCAGACTGTTAAACAGCCACCACTAACATTGAGTGGCTGCTGCCAACACACTGTCATTGACACTGACCCAACTCCAGCCACTTTAATAATGGGAATTGATGGGAAATGATGTAAATATATCACTAGCCACTTTAAACAATGCTACCTTATATAATGTTACTTACCCTACATTATTCATCTCATATGCATACGTATATACTGTACTCTATATCATCGACTGCATCCTTATGTAATACATGTATCACTAGCCACTTTAACTATGCCACTTTGTGTACTTTGTCTACATACTCATCTCATATGTATATACTGTACTCGATACCATCTACTGTATGCTGCCCTGTACCATCACTCATTCATATATCCTTATGTACATATTCTTTATCCCCTTATTGTTAGTTAGATTACTTGTTGGTTATCACTGCATTGTCGGAACTAGAAGCACAAGCATTTCGCTACACTCGCATTAACATCTGCTAACCATGTGTATGTGACAAATAAAATTAGATTTGATTTGATTTTGAAGTGTGCAGGCACCTAGCACTGTTGTTTGGTTAGCACTGTTGTTTGTTTAGCACTGTTGTTTGGTTAGCACTGTTGTTTGTTTAGCACTGTTGTTTGTTTAGCACTGTTGTTTGGTTAGCACTGTTGTTTGGTTAGCACTGTTGTTTGTTTAGCACTGTTGTTTGTTTAGCACTGTTGTTTGGTTAGCACTGTTGTTTGTTTAGCATTGTTGTTTGGTTAGCACTGTTGTTTGTTTAGCACTGTTGTTTGGTTAGTACTGTTGTTTGTTTAGCACTGTTGTTTGGTTAGCACTGTTGTTTGTTTAGCACTGTTGTTTGGTTAGTACTGTTGTTTGGTTAGCACTGTTGTTTGTTTAGCACTGTTGTTTGGTTAGCACTGTTGTTTGGTTAGCACTGTTGTTTGGTTAGCAGTGTTTCTGTAGCACATGAGATGGAGTTTGCAAAACAAATGGCCACTTGATTGATGCAAATAATCATGATATCATTCTTCATTCTCCCAATTAGGCATAGACTACTTTGTAGCTAGTTAATATATAACTGAGAATGTTGTTGGGAAAGCCTTTCCATCTACCAGAAGACGGTTATATATATATATATATATATATATATATATAATTTGTTACTGCTCGACTAAAACAATCTCTGTCGACCAACAGCCTAACGACCAAACAACCGACCAGTCAACTAATTGGGGTCAGCCCTAAATTATATACACACCCAGTATACTTTAGGGTTGTTTTCATCAGTGAGGTTATACAACCAAGCATTGTATTGTTTAATTATGTGTTGTTGGGAATTATGTGTTGTTTGACAAAATGCCATTTGTATACACTGTAATATTAAGTTTGTGGACTGATTTTTTTTTTTTTTTAAGTGTACCCTCTGGGCACAGACATCAGTTCAATGTCTATTCCATGTTGGTTCAACGTAATTTCGTTGAAATGGCATGGAACAAAGTTCATTCAACGAGTGTGTGCCCAGTGGGAAGATGATTAGTCAACTTTAGAACTGTAGGATTGTACATTGTGTTCACCAGATAAAAAAAATAAGAGCATAGAGTAGTTTGATGAAACCTGAAGAATTAAATGATGGTGTTGATGTATTTTGTTGATAGTGACAGTTCTGGTGGAAAACCCCATTTCAGTCAGATTAATATGTTTGTAAAAAATCTATATATGTTATATATGTTTTCTTCTTTTAAAAAAATCTATGAGCAGTTAACCACCTAGCCAACCACTCATTATCAGAGAACCAGGGTTCTGACCATGATAAACATCTCCAATGTATGTGTTCTTATGACCAGTCAGCTTCATTCATTCATTCATTCATCCTGTAAAGCGCATTGTGACAACTGCTGATGTAAAAAGGGCTTCAAAAAATAAATGTTATTGACTGATCTCACTCATTCATTCATTCATTCATTGCTTTATTCATTTATCCCTTTACCTTATTTCCTACAGTATACCCATTAAACTGCAGCCTCCTTGGTTACCTTGCTTCTATGAAGCAATAGAAGTCAGGAGAGTCATTTAGGCCTGACACGCTTACCCTGTGATCACCTCAACTAGCCTGACAGGAGATCACAGTTGAACTCTGCAGTCTGTAAAGGGCATGTTTGATGTTGCATATCATACACGCTCAAGCTGCCATGCTCCCAAATGCCCAATAGATCACAGCCTTAGGGCATTATACATTCAGAAGCAGAATGCCCACTTGGAGCAGACTACAGTACCTTATCTTATTTAGGAAGAAATATATAGCCCTTTATATGGTTTTGGTTACTGGGTGTCTGGAAATACCGTCATTATGGGGTATTGTGTGTAGATTGATGAGGGGGAAAAACAATTTCATCCATTTAAGAATAAGGCTGTAACGTAAAGAAATGTGGGAAAAGTCAAGGGGTCTGAATACTTTCCGAATGTACTGATACATATTTCACTTTATCTGAGAAAGCATATTGTGGTTATCATTTCTATAAATCCCTTGGTTTAATTAGCGGACCCTAGTAAATCACATTTCCTGACAGATTTCTGATTAGCATAAAAGTAGAATTATATATCCCATCATATACTGTACATTATTGTAATCTGATTAATCATGTAGGTGTGTGAAGATGCATGTTTAATGTTGAATAATACATTATTAATACACTGCAGTTTTTATTGTGTTTCTCTCTACTATTTCGTCATAATTTGACACTAAAGTATGACTTCATGTGCTCCGTATAAAACAAAGTAGTATACTTCACAATACTTGACACTAAAAAGTTACACTAAATGGCAGGAAAACAATCCAAACCACCCTGTATAATCTGCAATGATTTTACCACGAAGAGAAAATAAATGCTGCCTATTGAAACTTATCAAGGTTACCCTATTTGCCCAGACTGACAAAACATATTTCCATAACCTTTTGTGAGTAATAATCATTCAGGAAAGTAGAGCAAGAACAATATAGTATGCGAACCAAAAACAGGTGGTGGTATCTATAGAAAATGGTAGAAATTATAGGGTTATCAAGAATAGGCAAAAAAAACACTGTGTGAAATAGGCCTAAATGCACTCTTCTCAGTCCAGACAAGTGCATATATTAAACCAAAAAAACAACATTGTTATTCAAGAAAATAAGGGAGAACCAATTTGGAGGATTGAAAATTAACGAAGACGGGGTGGGCTGAGGGTGATACTTTCTATTTACTTTTCAATAAAACTCCCTGTCTTAGGTCAGTCAGGATCAACACTTTACTTTCAGAAGTTTACATACACTCAATTAGTATTTAGTAGCATTGCCTTTAAACTGTTTAACTTGGGTCAAACGTTTCGGGTAGCCTTACACAAGCTTCCCACAAGAAGTTGGGTGAATTTTGGCCCATTCCTCCTGACAGAGCTGGTGTAACTGAGTCAGGTTTGTAGGCCACCTTGCTCGTACACGCCTTTTCAGTTCTGCCCACAAGTTTTCTATAAGATTGAGGTCAGGGCTTTGTGATGGCCACTCCAATACCTTGACTTTGTTGTCCTTAAAACATTTTGCAACAACTTTGGATGCATGCTTGGCGTCATTGTCCATTTTGAAGACCCATTTGTGACCAAACTTTAACTTCCTGACTGATGTCTGGGGATGTTGCGTCAATATATCCACCTCATTTTCCTACCTCATGATGCCATCTATTTTGTGAAGTGCACCAGTCCCTCCTGCAGCAAAGCACCCTCACAACATGATGCTGCCACCCCCGTGCTTCACGGTTGGGATGGTGTTCTTCGGCTTGCAAGCCTCCTCCTTTTTCCTCCAAACATAAAGATGGTCATTATGGCCAAACAGTTCGTTCCATTGTTGTTTCATCAGACCAGAGGATATTTCTCCAAAAAGTACAAGCTTTGTCCCCATGTGCAGTTACAAACCGTAGTCTGGATTTTTATGGAGGTTTGGAGCAGTGGCTTCTTCCTTGCCTTGCGGCCTTTCAGGTTATATTGATATAAGACTCGTTTTTACTGTGGATATAAATACCTTTGTACCTGTTTCCTCCAGCATCTTCACAAGGTCCTTTGCTGTTGTTCTGGAATTGATTTGCTCTTTTTACACCAAAGTATGTTCATCTCTAGGAGACAGAACGCGTCTCCTTCCTGAGCGGTATGATGGCTGTGTGGTCCCATGGTGTTTGTACTTGCATACTATTGCTTGTACAGATGAACGTGGTACCTTCAGGCGTTTGGAAATTGCTCCCAAGGATGAACCAGACTTGTGGAGGTCTACAATTATTTTTCTGAGGTCTTGGCTTCTTTTGATTTTCCTATGATGTCAAGCAAAGATGCACTGAGTTTGAAGGTATGCCTTGAAATACATCCACAGTTAAACCTCCAATTGACTCCAATGATGTCTATTAGCCTATCAGAAGCCTCTAAAGCCATTACATAATTTTCTGGAATTTTGCAAGCTGTTTAAAGGCACAGTCAACTTTGTGTATGCAAACTTCTCACCCACTGGAATCGTGATTAAGTGAATTATAAGTGAAATAATCTGTCTGTAAACAATTGTTGGAAAAATTACTTGTGTCATGCATAAAGTAACCAACTTGCCAAAACTATAGTTTGTTAACAAGAGATTTGTGGAGTGGTTGAAAAACAAGTTTTAATGACTCTAACCTAAGTGTATGTAAACTTCCACCTGCAACTGTAAGTAGATAGTTCTCTCTTTCCTGGTATTGATATAAGCAGATAGTTCTCTCTTTCCTGGTATTGATATAAGTAGATACTTCTCTCTTTCCTGGTATTGATATAAGTAGATACTTCTCTCTTTCCTGGTATTGATATAAGCAGATAGTTCTCTCTTTCCTGGTATTGATATAAGTAGATACTTCTCTCTTTCCTGGTATTGATATAAGTAGATACTTCCCTCCATTCTACTCCCCCCTGGCAAGACCCTCGACACCCCCTACATGTACACAACCTGAGGACGTGTTTGATGGGGTGGTCAGTACTATTTTTGTGGACACAATCAAGGCCTCAGTTGCCACGCTTTTAGACGTGGTGTTTGGAGAATATATACGAGAAAAATGCATCGGTTGTGAGATTAATCACCCCAGCCAGCGAAGGCATCCCTGCCTATACGACCCCCCAAGATACTACTTCTTCAACAATTTTGAGGCGCTGGTGAAGAGACTTTGGTCCGGCCGGTTTATACCATCGCTGGTCAGAGCCCTGGAGGCTATGGGCCTTGTGCCGTCTATCCCCAGAGTTTACTGGGTAACCGAGGCGTTCCTACATGAACTGAAGGAAGCGGTTCACATACACGAGAAACTCAAAGAAATCCGACACACCCTGGTGGAGGATAACAAATACCGGGAGGCTGTGGTGTCTGATGTGATGACTTTCTGGCTCAATAAACCCCAAGAGCCCGAGTGACATTTTTGTTATTTAGATGTAGAGCAACTATGTGTATACGATGTTAGATAGAATAAATACATTTTTTCTTTTGAGAGAACTTACAAGTGTTATGCATCAAATTATTGAAAATAAAGTGAACAATGTCTCGTTCTACAAAACCCCCAATTCCGGGGCTAATGTAGAGCGTGTTTTGAAAATGGACCAAATCATGAATCATGTACGCCATGCTGGCGAGGTTCTACAATGGACACAAATGGTTACCCGGCTTGGTGGTGATTCTGAAGAACTAGAAACAACCTTGTCTAAGATTTTATTTTATTTGTTTGAAACACCCTTTAATTGTAACATGTATCATATTTGTTGTTTATATACTTTTATAGCCGATGTGTCTGTTGTAAAAATTCAGCGAAACAAACCTGTTAATCTAAGCCAAATATACAAGGTTTTACATGATTCGATCATAGAGAAAGGGCGGGCATGTATCCTGCAACGAATTATGGATTGTCTGTATACGTAATACCTAATGTTTTCATGAAAAATAAAAATCCCAAAAATGAAAATTAAATGTTGTTATTTGAAAGTGGCTCATTAACGTTATTGGACCTCAGAGAGGCAAGAAGGATGGCAGAGCAGATTTTGAAAAACATTTATTATAATCCCTCTAACCCGGGGTCTTATGGGGGTAAGGAACATTTACAGCGCGCTTTAGCCGAAGAAACAGTTCACAGGTTAAGCGATGCTAAAGTCAATGAGTGGCTATCCGAACAAGATGCATAAACCCGTGAGAAAACATTTTCCTAGAAATAGAGTTTTTTCTACACACCCATTGTCCCAATTTCAGGCTGATCTATGTGACATGCAGGCCCTTGCAGATAAAAATGAAGGAAACCACTACATGCTAACGGTCATAGATATTTAAAGAATTTAATTTAATTTTTAATTTAAAGAATAAGAGCGGCGCTGAGGTGACCAGGGCATTTGCCTCTATCTTGAAGGAAGGAGGCGCCCCCAAGAAAGTGCAGACCGATGGCGGAAAATAATTTTTTAATAAGACCTTTCAGAAACTAATGAAAAAGCACAATATAGTACATTTTGCTACAGGATCGGATTTGAAAGCTTCTGTGGTTGAACGCTTTAACCGAACTCTGAAGGAGCGGATGTGGCGCTATTTTACAGCTCACAACACGCATAAATATATAGATATAGTTCAAGATTTAGTAATTGCGTATAACAATAGTTATCATAAAAGTATAAGGATGAAACCCTCCGAAGTCTCTTCGGAAAACTCTTTTCAAGTCTTTAAAAATCTGTATGGTTTGCTCCCTCTTCGCCGTAAGAAAAAAATACATTTTTAATTTATTGTGGGGGACTTGGTTTGTATATCCAAGTTGAGGGGTGTTTTCGATAAAAAATACGTGCAAGGATACAGTGATGAGCTTTTCACGGTTACAGAATGTCTGCCGCGCATACCCCCGGTCTACATATTAAAAGATTATGACGGGGAACTTATAACGGGATCTTTTTATGAGCAGGAATTACAGAAGGTAAAGGTTGGTAAAGACAAGGTGTTTCACGTAGAGGAGATTCTAGATCAAAAGAGAGAGAACGATCAAAAATGGGTGCTGGTCCGCTGGAAAAACTGTCCGCTAAAATTCAACAGCTGGGTATTAGAGAAGGATGTAGTGGAGGCATCAGGGGTTAATTTAAACCCCCATGCATGATAAAATACATCCTCATTCGGGTGTACACCGGAGGGCATAATGGAACACAGCGGCTTCTACCTGACTCTCCCCAGTAATGCGTCCGCACATATATATCGCAATAATCATAAGAGTTCTAATTATACAACCAATTTTCCAAAGCCTATAGAGTTATCAGAGGCCTGGGAAGTAGGGCTCAGCGAGATTACATACCCCCATAGCTGGTATAATATCAAAGATAAGGACCGGGAATTTTATTTCAAAAAGTTAACGGAACCTGCAAAATGTATTAAGGTTAAAAAAGGGTTCTATAGAACCGTCGAAAGGGTGAGTGGAATGCGTCCTTTGAGAAGATTCAAAGCAATCTCACATAGGGATAATATGAGATCTGAAGAACAGTGACCCAAGATGGCCTTCCGTTCATTAGATGTAGCCCCAACTAGGCTTCTCAATAGGGGCAAGTTTCTTTTTAAACGCAGAGACATAGCAGCTACTTTTTTTTAGGAATGTACGCAGCCGGCCACTCCCACGGGAACAGACCGGTTCGTAGCCTCAGGTGTTCTGGAGTATTTGCTTTTAAATCCACGATTAAATAAGAAAATGACGCTTGGGTAGCGTCCTCGTAGCTCTCCATAAAGTAGGATTTCCTTCCCGGGTACATCTGCTGAGCTAGAGTGTTAATTTGTAGTTTGTCTCTAGGATTTTTGAACAAAACCATGTAATTGGCGTTCAAACTGATGGTGCGGCTATTTTTACCTTGGTGAAACACATTCTGCACCAAGTAAAGCACGGACAGGTTTCTATGATGAGTATATTGGGTAAACGCTCGGGCAATTTCGGAATGTTCGCTACCTGCAAATAGCATATCATCCAAAACCAACAGATTGTTTTTATGAGGAGGTAAAAGTTCATCATCAGACAGGGTATCAGGTATTCCTTCAACAAACTTGATTTTTATTGTCTTCAACAATTCATCATACAGAGGTTGATAACATGAATAACACCACACAACATTATCAGGCTTTTGAGATAACACATGTTCAGAATTCTCTAAAATACTTTTTACAAAACAAGTTTTACCACTATTCGAAGGCCCTGCGATTAAGGCCGAAAATTGTAGTTGCAACCGGGGGTCAAAACCTTCTACAGCAGTCATTATATCTTAAGCTTTAAGACCCCTGTAGCTTGTAGCATAAGTCAGCAGCCAAAGGGGTAATGTGGTCCAGTCAAAACCAGTCTCTTGTCATAGACAACCCTGAATCTTTTAGTAAGTGGGGCCCTTTTAGTAAATGGAAGCCCTTTATTATACCCAACAATCTTTTTGTAGGAGCTCCTAAATCTCAAAGTCACTATTCCTGTCATTTAGGAACCCCCCTCAAACAAGCGTGTGATTGATTCCTAGTTTTTTACACAAGGGGTATTTTTTCATAGTTTTTTTGAGTCACACCTGACACACTGCGGCCTGTAGCATAAGTCAGTAGCCATAGGGCAATGTGGTCCCATCAGGCAAAAGCACTCTCTTGTCATAGACAACCCTGAATCTTTTAATGAGTGGGGCATTCCTCAGATGGAAGCCCTTTTTATCCCTAACAATCTTTTTGTAGGAGCTCAAAATCTCCAAGTCACTATTCCTGTCATTTAGGAACCCCTCGACCAAGCGTGTGATTGATTCCAAGTTTACACGCTGGGCATTTTCATAGTTTTGAGTCACTCCTTTGGCTTTCAATACCACGTGATTCTTTAGCGTTCTAAAAGCATAGCTTTTGGGCCCACAGGATGACCATTCTGTGATATGGTCACCCTCTGCGAGTTCGCTCGTTAAGCCACCCAGATAGTTGCTGAGTGGGGGGCTCCAATCCCCTGGTTTGCTTACATAGACCACAGAGTCTGTGTCGTGGTAAAGTACCCGCCTCTGAAGCTGCTCCATGAGCTTGTACAGTTCAAGTCGGCCATAGGCCGTGGTAAATGCTGCAAGAAACACATTTACATTACCCGGGGGTAGAACCCACTTCTTGTTACGTTGCCATTGCACCAAGGCAATGTTTTGACTCAAGAATGAAAAATGTGAAATTTCATATTGGTCCGAAAAAATGAATTCCAAAAATTCTTCAGGGTCTTTAATAATCGACGTTGTTAGCATATTACACCTCTGCGCTAATTTGCCCCAAAGCGAATATAAGTACAATTTCGACACCTTTCGTTTGGTTTTGTTGACCTCTATTCTGTCAGGGTCAAGAAGGATGCCTTCTCTGTCATGATAGTCTTGAATGTCTTTACTCTCTTGATCTGTGACCGATGCAGGATAGCCTGAAGCCATTTGCTTACATCTCAAGAAGGTCTTGATGTACTCTTTAAAAAGAGTGTCTGATTTCTTTGAAAAGTTCCATACTTCAAAGATTTTGGCCACACGATACCCCATCTCTAAAGCCTTTGAGAATTCAGCTGTGACCCATACACCTGTCAGTGCTCTTTCTTGATCGGTGTGATCACATGGGGTTTGTTGTATGTTTTCACTGCAGGTGCGACAAAGGAGAAAGAAAAGTTTTCCTTGAGGGCCCCTGTAAGGCAACACAGGTATAAACAAACCCCTTGGAGGGTAGACTGTTGCTTTGATCAGACCAAAATAGTTTTGAGGTAAGTCAAAATCACGATGAATAATTTCAGGATGACCTATAGGATAGCATGAGGAACTCATTACATGCGGATAAAGGGATGTAAAATCCACATAGCCTATTGTCTCGTCGGGTTGCGCTACATACCTCAATGTCAAAGCATTGGTACGGCCGCCATACAAGGCCTGTCTTGGCTCCAGAGGTTCTGGGGTGTCAAAGCTGGAAAGGAATGCTTGAACATGAGGATCAGACTTTTTGAGGGCTGTCCATTCGTGCTCCCACAAAACAACCACTTTTAGGCCGTAAGTAGCCTGTAAAGAAGCAACTTTGTCTTGAAACTCTTGGTACATTTCCCCAAAAGTCTTTTGGGTTAGGACACACATGTTCTGGGGCACAAAGCAAGATTTGCAACCATGGAAGAAACAACCATTGTACTCATACACGGTCTCAACCCCGTCGATCTGGGTGTAGCCATCTACATGGTAAGAGCCAAATGCCTTCTCCCCTCGATTCAAAGCATGTTGAATAAAAATGTCTTTATCCTGGGCCATATACTCTAGCCATTGAATGGACCCACTAGAGTATGCCTTGAATTGGCGTCGGTAGTTGTCAGGTGAGGGGATCGCTATAGAGGCTGTAGGCAGATAGTGTGTACGGTATGTTTTCATGCATGCCGATGCAATCGTTGTACAACTCCATGGGTCAATACCTGCATCTTTGATGACCTCTTCTCTGAATCTGAGGCATCCTTCACGAAGTATAACCACATCATTGTCACAGTATGATTCCATCTCTTTATGTAAATCAAAGGTGCCATGTCTTACTGTCTCATACCAAATCATGAATCTCTCACGCTCTTTGGGAGACATTTGATCACACCCGTACATTTCTGGGCTGGGATATGATCCGATATAATGTAGATTCTCCTCAGATGTGAAGAAGTGGGGGAACCAGCCTTTGAGCATTTGAGCCAATCTCATGGGTAAGAAGCTTAAACTGTCAATGTATCTCTGGTTGAAGGCTGGATCTACAAAACACAAGATTTTACTACCTTGCGCGATGACCCTGGGGGCCACGCCTTGCTGTATCAAGGGGTTCAGAAGAAGGTAAGAGTCGTAGGCTCTAGCATTGTGCGCTATAAACGTAAAGTTTCGGTACTGTGGTTTTCTAAAATGTTTTAGAAAGAGTAGTGCACAATTGGATCCTTCTGCAGACCACTTTTCCCCCTTGAATGTCATGGTAGATACAAAAATAGGCAAATGATCCCCAGATTGCTGATTTGTCTCAAAATCATAGAACACATATTTCTCTGAATGTTCATCTTCAGCCAAGGGCTGAATATAACACTCGTGTGGCACTTCTTGAACCACTTCAGCATTTCTGCTTTTCAGAGCCCCTTTACAGATTGGACAATGTAGGATTCCACAAACATGTGGTTTAGGGCTATCTATTTTAAGGCTGTAATTGCAATGACATTTTGGGAATTTCTTGTTAATGGCACAAATGCTTACAGATTTACAGGCCTTAGGGTGCCATGTTTCAATTTTGTGTTTATCATAACAGTAGGTCGAACGACATGTGCGATGGCAATCCGCACATGGTGTCAAGTTTAAGGTTTGCATAGGGCACTCTGCATCCTGACATACGGAACAGTTATAACGGCACGAGTGCCCCCCCTTTCGGGTGTAGCCGGTATGGCAGGATGTACACACATAGGTTGCACCTATGAACGCCGTGATGTTGGTAACAGCATAGTAATGTTCGTTTTGCACATAAAAGTACAGAATCTGAGGGTGCGGTTGGGGGTTGTTTTGGAACTTCAAGAGAGCTGCATTAGCTCTACTGTGGTACAAAACCACAATCTTGATATTCAGAAGGTTTTCAAATTTGACAATGTCTGAGAATGCCACCCCTTCATGGATCCCGAGACCCACCGTCGTTTGGATCTCTCTAGCCTTTTGCAATGCCGTCAGATCAGTACATCCGGGGTTAAGTAAATGCGCTAGGCCTATTGCAAAACATAGCTTATTATCGGGATTGTGAACGTTTATGAGGTAGGCCCTTTTATTGCTTATGATTTCTGACTGCATTAGGCTATCAAGCTTCCTTCTCTGCCCACCACCCCCCTGCGGTTGACGTATTATTTGCACTACAAGCTCGAGGGTCCGATCGGCTATGATGGCTAAATTTGACTGAACAAGGCGTTCTACCAGCGCTGTAAATTGTTCAAGATCTGCTTCGCCATTGGGTAAAATAAGAGATACTGTATTATGCAGGCTATCTCCACATATTTCCAACTGTAAGACATCACAAGGTTCGCCATAATCTCTTGCTGTTTCTAACAGGTCATTCAGAGTGTCCATTATCATCATGTAAAATACAGCATAGTCAAGATTCTGATTCACACATAGGAAATTGAAAAACTGTTGAATCTCTGTATTGTTGAATTTATTCCTGTACACAACCCTGACACGTCTATCATGAACATCTGCCGCCAGATTTATTAGACAATTGTCCAATTCCCCAAAAACATCTTGTGGCGTTTCAGACTCTACGGACCTAGGCGTTACTGGTTGTTCTATCGCTGTTGGGGTTGTCGGGCCGAAATTGTCTGACTCTCGTTCATCCGATTAATTAAGGTTATGAGGGTTTCGGGAATCTGGGATAACATGTTTTCCTCAGACGCCCCTGACTCGTTCATACGATTAACCATTTCTAAGAGTTCGGCTGGAATCTGTGTTAATATGCTTTCATCTAACGTTCCTGACTCGTTCATACGTTTAATAACTTCTAGGAGTTCGGCTGGAATCTGGGATAAGAGGCTTTCAACTGTCTCCCCGTGTTGCGTTAGTTCTGCCATTTTTGGATAATTAAGGGTGTTCGTTTTTTGGGGGGGGGCATTCTGTAATGGTTGGTGTTACATGTATGATTTTAGCGTCTGTATTTGCGTTTTTTAATGGGGTTGCTGTTTAACATGCGTGGAATTGTTCTATGCCAGAATAACATATCGTCTCTGTACTGTCTCTCAATTAAATCCCCCAGTCGTTTGTATAGCAAAACATTCCTCGATTTCAAAGCCCTGGAAAATAATGTGAAAAACCTTTCTTGTTCGGGTGCAGGTACTACGGTTAAGATATTCACAGACAGCGTGTCCCAACCCTTTTATCGGGCAGAACCCAAGAGTTTTTCTCCAGCGCTAAGGATGCGAGAATGGCTTAAAATAAGGCTATCTTTGTGTCAAATGGAACGCGTCCTGAGTGCTTCAAGGCTGCCCGGATATGCGTTGGAAGAACAAGTCTGTGGACGCCAGGATCTAATGGCTCTGAGAGTCACTTCCATGGGGTATACCCCGGACTCCAGAGTGACAATTTTAGCATGTGAACAATTTGACAGGGCAAATGCTACGAAAACGGTCAGTTCATTTGTATCCTCCAAAGCATGCAAGGATGTACATTTTTTTCAAATAATGTTCAGTTTTAAATGGCGCGATTACCACATTTTCAGAACCCTGATGAATAAGCTGGACAGTCTTTTTGAAAATCGTGAGCAATTACGGAGATGGCCGAGGTTATCGTTGAGACATACCCCGGAACAACAACAAGGTCGAAGGCGCATCTTTCCCTGGCAGGAAAGTGGACAGAGCTTCAACGGAGCGCGGAAAAGACTTTGCGATGGGGAATTGGAAACGGATAATGTTCAGGGCTAACAGGACCCCTATATCTGGAAGAAATAGTAAAAAATGTTGAATTATAACGTGTGTTAAAATGTAGGTGTTAATTTTTGAAAATGTATAGCCCCCATTTAACTAAGGGGTAGCGCTCTTTTCTCTCACGCTAGGGTCTGGCGCCGACAACTGTAAGATCTGAAAAAAACATGTATTATTAGTCTATTCCTACATGGGTATGTTATGAACATTACGTTTTATTAAAAGTTTGTAATAATGTACAAAGACTGGCCTCCAAGGTTTTTATTTTATACATAAAACACGTGTGATGCATGTTTAAATATTATTCAAAGGTGTTACTTAATTCAAACATGTCTTAAAGGTTGTACGAAATATTTTGGAATTCAATAAAAGGAATTTAAAAAACGGTATCTCACCCTTTAACTATGTGAAAAGCCTATTTAACAACGTCTTCCAGCTCTGTCGCGAAGTAAAATAGAATCAGAGTGTTTGTGTGTGGGAGGGGTCTTGAGGCGTAGCAACAGGCGTGTGTGTGTGTGTGTGTGTGTGTGTGTGTGTGTGTGTGTGTGTGTGTGTGTGCGTGCGTGCGTGCGTGCGTGCGTGCGTGTGTGTGTGTGTGGTTGTGTGTGTGTGTTACATAAATCCTAAGGTGGGGGGTTTCAACCAGGGGACCCAGAGCTCTATCTGTAGAGAATCGTTTGAAACCAAGGTTTACATTATCCGTTATATGGCCTGTCAAGATATAGGCCTACAGCCCGGGTTAAACACTGATATCTAATCAACACACAGGGATTCTAGCAAACCCAATGCAGACAGAACGGTACTTTGAATTCAAAGCCTTTTGGGGGGTTCTAAAACAGACATACATGGGGTAGGGTGTAGCATACATCTCTCAAAAACTCATTCCGTACTTTTAGATAGTTAGGGACAGAACTATTTTTAACGTTGTTAGCATTGCTTTAGCGCAAACATAAAGGCCCGAATATTGAGCTGCACGGACAGATTAAAATAATAATAATAATAATATTCTGAATAAGGGAATCTCGCATAATGGATATTTCTGGAGGTGAGTAAATGAAAAACATATTTTAAGATTTGTTTGAATATTATTGGAATATTAACCCCTAGTTATTTGGGTATTTCAGGCCAAAAGGCCAATATAGTTTAAAAATATATATTTAAAAAAGTGTAGATATATCGTGTAACTGTTAATATTGTCTAATGGTGTCTAGGCTCCCCGACATTTACACAGCTTTTACGCGATTTACCTGATCTGGAACAACATGAGGGTGGTTCACAGGCGCAAAAGTCTGGCAGGCAATCACCAGCGGCCTTTTTTCGTTGTAAGTCCTTATAATTAAACACATACCCAAGAACATTTATATATAAACATTTTAAAAATAGGTTGTACTATTTTGAAAAACTATTTTATGTATTTACAGCCGACATACAGCCCGGAATGATAAAGGATGCGTTATGGACATCTGACACGCAGGACTTTGATGCAATTCTACCGTTCTGTACGAGCGATTTTTCAAACTCACCGCGAATCCAGGGAACATCGACCCCCGCCCGAAATATTCCAGACCGCAACAAGCAAAGAGCCTTGGTTGTCCAAGTACATTGCTCGGAATCAAGCCCACCCGAAAACTACTGTTGGGCCGGGAACTTGCTGCTTCACGAGCCGTCGCTCCAGGGACACGGTATGAGACCATTATACAGTTTGGTTATTAGTTATAAGTCTTTTTATTAGTTATAGATCTGTTGACAGCCTAAGGACAAATAATGTTTTTTCAGACTGTCCGGAGACAGGCCCAGCAGAATCGGGAACGCTAGTGGGGAAAAGTCACACACCCCCGGTTTCGGCGATTCGTCACAACAAGCGTCAAAAAAGCTGAGGTATTTTAACTATGTATTGTTAATATATATTATTATAACGGAAAGGTATTTGACATTTGTATGTCGCTAACATATATCTTTTTTTATATCTAATAACGTAATTATGTATGTACTATTTTCATTCAGACTCCTCCCCGGCGAAAAACGGCACAGACGACCACATACATCTAGAGCTGGGGGGTTCCGGCGCCCCGAGCATTCCCGATGAAACACCCGAGAGACCTGTTTTTAATGACATGTCAGATGTTGATGATGTTGATGAATATGTACGAAATATGCCCCTCGCTTGTACACAAAAATCCGTTAAAACATTCGGGAGCCTCAAACAAAATATCCTCCAAGCTTTTGGCGTTGGGTTCATGACATGAGCTACAGAGCACTCCGAGAATTCCCCTTGTAGACATATTTTAGATGTTTAATATTCAGGTCTTAAAAAATGGCTTGTTCTGGACATCTATAAAGCCTAGGCCCCAGATACATAAGCCTGGACATTCCTGCTTCATAGATAACAACCATAAGGGAGATAAAAACTGGGTGTACGGTCCCCAAAAGTTCAAACACTCAAACAACACCCTCCCCAGTTCAACCAGCCCCCCTAGACATAAAACAACAGGCCTACTTCAAAGCATAACATAAAGCTATAAAATAACACACACCCTCTAACACGTGAACACAGGAACAGGGGGGGCGGGCCGGAGGCCCATATTCAGACATGTACACGTCATCATGACTTAAGGTCATCAATCAATCATTTTGACCCATGCCGTATCCTATCTCTCTCTCACGCTAGCGGAGCGGAACTAACCTTCCACGGTTGTTGCATTATTTTCCAGGGAACGCATAGGAGTCCTAGGACCCCGAGTTGATTATCCCTTTTATACCATGGCTGTAATTTAACACATTTACTGCTAGAAATGTGTTCGTTGCAAGTAGAAATGTTTTCAACATCCACTGACGTAGCTAGCAAGTTTACAAGATAGCAACAGTAGTTGTATTGGTAATTAAACTAACAGCCTTGCTAGTTTAACTAACCAAACCATCAATCATAGCATGCAATGAAGAGAATCGAATTTTCAATTCCAAGTTTGCTTTCAAAAGCAGCTCAAACATAGAACATGTAAGAACTATAGCCATTGAATTATACTGTGCAAAAATATTGTGCATAATAGGGAAATAAAGCACGCTCTAGAATGTCCTTCAATCCAATCAGAAATGAGTATTCAACAATGACATGATATATGTATAATATTTATGATTGGACATACACTACATGACCAAAAGTATGTGGAGACCTGTTCATCGAGTATCTCATTCATAAAATCATGAGCCTTAATATGGAGTTGGTCCCCCATTTGCTACTATAACATTCTCCACTATGGTGGGAAGGCTTTCCACTAGATGTTGGAACATTGCTGCAGGGACTTGCGTCCCTTCAGCCACAAGAGGAATTAGTGAGGTCGGGACTGATGTTTGGCAATTAGGCCCGCAGTCGGTGTACCAATTCATTCCAAAGGTGTTCGATGGGGTTGAGGTCAGGGCTCTGTGCAAACCAGTCAAGTTCTTCCATTACAATCTTGACAAACCATTTCTGTATGGACCTCGCTTTGTGCACGGGGCCATTGTCATGCTGAAACAGGAAAGGGCCTTCCCCAAACTGTTGCCACAAAGTTGGAAGCACAGAATTGTCTACAATGTTATTGTATGGCGTAGCGTTAAGATTTCCTTTCACTGGAACTAAGGGGCCTAGGCCAACCCATAATAAACATCCCCAGACCATTATTCCTTTTCCACCAAACTTTACAGTTAGCACTATGCATTCAGGGAGGTAGCATTCTCCTGGCATCCGCCAAACCCAACTGCCAGATGATGAAGCATGATTCATCACTCCAGAGAACGCGTTTCCACTGCTCCAGAGTCCAATGGCGGTGAACTTTACACCACTCCAGCTGACGATTGGCGTTGCGCAAGGTGATCTTAGGCCTCTGTGCGGCTGCTCGGCCATGGGAACCCATTTCATGAAGCTCCCGACAAACAGTTCTTGTGCTGACATTGCTTCCAGAGGCAGTTTGGAACTCGGTAGTGAGTGTTGCAACAGAGGACAGACGATGTTTACCCGCTAAGCGCTTCAGCACTCGGTGGTCCCGTTCTGTGAGCTTGTGTGGCCTACCACTTCGTGGAAGAGGTGTTGTTGCTCCTATATGTTTCCATTTCACAATATACAGCACGTACAGTTGACCAGGACAGCTCTAGCAGAACAGAAATGTGATGAACTGACTTGTTGGAAAGGTGGCATTCTATAATGGTGCCACGTTGAAAGTCACTGAGCTCTTCAGTAAGGCCATTCTATTTTCAATGTTTGTCAACGCAGATTGCATGGCTATGTGCTTGAATTTATACACTTGTCGGCAAAAGATGTGGTTGAAATAGCCAAATCTACTAATTTGAAGGGTTTCCACATACTTCTGTATGTATAGAGTAGTTGGATGAATGCATATACAAATGATCACGCATGATCATCTTATTATGCCAAAACATCTGAAATAACATCAGAAAAAATATATTATTGGTGTGAAAAGGTGCTCTCTACAAGGAACCAAGACCCCCACACACACACATTCAAATCAATACGCTCTGCACAGAGTGAGCAATAATGCATGCTTTTGTTCCAATTTCCCAGGCTTGCAAGGGAATAGAAAATGTCAGGCAGCATTCCAGTCAAGCAGCCAAATAATTACAGGGAGAAGCAGGGGGCCGAGCCTGGTCTCACAGAAACAAAACAACAACACAGAGATCACCGCCTCGTCACGCCTGACGGGGTGGCCTCGCTCGCTAAAGAAACAAGGTACCAGTCCAGGAACAAACACTACAGGAATATGTTAACTGTGTTGTGTTGCTCTGTTCACCAGTGATTTCCTGCTGTGTAGCTACTGAAGTATTCTGTGGGGTTCTGTGCGGTTTCTATAGGCTGTGTGAGTTTTTGTGGAGCGGAGCCCAAAACTGGAGTGTGTGTATGTGTGTATCAACAGTCTCATGTGCTAGCTAATTACATGAAATTAGTTACGCGTCATGATTTCACGGAAAGAAATCATGCAAATAAAGGCATATGCCTGTAACATTCAGCTAAACACTTGAAATGCGCTCCAACTCTGAAGGCTTCATGGGTTGCATGAAAATACCCTGCTCAATGCTCACTATGCTGTCCCTGCCATTATGACCATATGAGAAAGCAGAGGGGCAGTAACTTCACCACCCAGCCAACTCTCCGCTCACTCCGATAAGGCAAATCGGAAGGATTTTGATCTCTTCCTCATCCTATCTGGTCTGGGATTCTGTTTGAAGTGGCGCTGTGCCACTCCAATAGTAAAGTAATTATTGTCGCCAAAAGCCATGTATGGCCTTGAAAGGGCTTTCACTTGGCGTATCCTTTAATCACAGATGCACAGCCACAATGCTGCCTACGCCTGTACTCTGCAGGATTAGCCCTTCACATACTGTAGGCCACTATCTATCAGAAACTGCTGCGTCAAGATAATAATCAAACATTTAATCAACCAGGTCTTCCATGGAAATGTGAGATTAAATGATGCAGATAAGTATGCAGGCATTGTAGAGGCCTTTGACATTAGATGGAAGACATCACTGGGAGAGGGAGCGGCGCTCAATGTGGAACCTAAACTCTAGCAGTGGAACCAACATAGGGCAGTCAGACTACCCTGCCGCTACATAGGTCACAGATCTCAACTCCAAAATGGCCATAAATGGATCAGGATTAGTTAAAGATAATGGTTGAGAACAATGTGCATTACTAAACATTGAAACAATGTGCAATCTGTACCTTGAATGTATAAACTGTGACAATACAAATGGCATGCAGACACATTCACTTTTAAATACATCAATTAATTTGAGGACTTCTGAAAATATGTGACAAGAACAGACCCAATTCTCTAAAGTATTAATGTGTGGATATAAAGGAAACCAGGCAATATCTGAGAAGAAAAAAAATGTTAAAGGCTACAACTGTATGCTACAACTGAAATGAGGAAAACAATTATAATAATATATATGTATAAAAGCAGAATAAAATCCTATACTGTAATCCATTTTCAGTGAACGGCTACACCTACAGTACTTATCTTCAACATACTGTATCAATACATAATTCTTGTTACACCTGAGCTATGCCCACGTGTCTGTAATGTTTGTTGATTGTTTACTTCAAGTTACAAGAGCTCGTAGTGACCCATCACTGTCCCTCACCTCTGAGCCTTCCCAATCCAGGCATATTGTCTCTTTTATATAGTATTTGTTGTTTAGCTCTTGTAAACTCAGCAAAAAAAGAAACATCCCTTTTTAAGGACCCTGTCTTTCAAAGATAATTTGTAAAAATCTAAATAACTTCACAGATCTTCATTGTAAAGGGTTTAAACACTGTTTCCCATGCTTGTTCGATGAACCATAAACAATTAATAAACATGCACCTGTGGAATTAGACAACAGCTTACAGACGGTAGGCATTAAGGTCACAGTTATGTAAATTTAGGACACTAAAGAGGCCGATCTACTGACTCTGAAAAACACCAAAAGAAAGATGCCCAGGGTCCCTGCTCATCTGCGTGAACGTGCCTTAGGCATGCAGCAAGGAGGCACGAGGACTGCAAATGTGGCCAGGGCAATACATTGCAATGTCCATACTGTGAGATGCCTAAGACAGCGCTACAGGGAGACAGGACGGACAGCTGATCGTCCTCGCAGTGGCAGACCACGTGTAACAACACCTGCACAGGATCAGTACATCCGAACATCAGTGCTCAGACTGTCCGCAATAGGCTGAGAGAGGCTGGACTGAGGGCTTGTAGGCCTGTTGTAAAGGCTTTTGTCACACCAGGGGTGAGAACGGGACCAAGGCGCTGCGGAGTTTGAGTTCCACATATTTATTTCAAAGTGAAACTTAAAGCAAAAACAATAAATCAATAAACGAACAACGAAACGTGACTATGTGGTGCACAGGCACAAACACAAAACAATATCCCACAAACACAGGTGGGAGAAATATCTACTTATATATGATCCCCAATTAGAGACAACGATTATCAGCTGCCTCTAATTGGGAACCATAAAAAACACCAACATAGAAAATATAAACTAGAACACAACATAGAAATGTTAAACTAGAATAGCCCCTAGTCACACCATAGAGAAACAAGGGCTTTATATGGTCAGGGCGTGACAGTACCCACCCCCCCTGACCGGCTCTGGCACTTCAGGGCGAGTGCAGGAAGCAGGCACGGGATGTACCAGGCTGGGGACACGCACTTCAGGGAGAGTGCGGGGAGGAGACACAGGACGTACTGGACTGGGGAGGCGCACTGGAGGCCAGATGCGTGGAGCTGGCCCAGGTTTCACTGGACTGATGACACGCTCCTCCCAACGCCTGCGTTCCCGCATACTCCTAGCCAACTTCATTCCCCGGTATCCCTCCTCACACTGTTCCATCGACTCCCAGGCCGGCTCTGGTACTCTCCTTGGATCGACCAACCACCTCTCTATCTCCTCGCAGATGTTGTGGCCACGGTCCCCGGCGTCTTCGCCGTCCTTCTTGCGTCCTCTGCGCCTCCTGGCAAGGAAGGGTCTCCTGTCCTTCCATGATATCTTCCCAGGTCCAACTTATTTTTCCCATCGTTGCACGCTGCTTGGTCCTTGGTTGGTGGGATATTCTGTCACGGTTGTCGTAAGGACGGGATCAAGGCGCAGCGGAGTTTGAGTTCCACATATTTATTTCAAATTGAAACTTAAAGCAAAAACAATAAATCAATAAACAAACAACGAAACGTGACTACGTGGTGCACAGGCACAAACACAAAACAATATCCCACAAACACAGGTGGGAGAAATATCTACTTATATATGATCCCCAATTAGAGACAATGATTACCAGCTGCCTCTAATTGGGAATCATACGAAACACCAACATAGAAAATATAAACTAGAAATATTAAACTAGAATGCCCCCTAGTCACGCCCTGACCTACTACACCATAGAGAAACAAGGACTCTCTATGGTCAGGGCGTGACCTTCACACATCTACACGCTCTCCTCTCACCTTTTACCTTTTCTTGCGGACTTCAGTGCCAAACTCAACAGCTGTCTGTGACCAGGCACAAAAACCTCCCCAAGCCAGATCTTCATACCATAACCTCTAACTGCTGCACAGCCTACATCGTTGTCACCATATTAACGTTATAGTCAACTAACTAGATCTGATGCGCTAGTAAACCCACAATTCAATATATGTGTACAATCACGCAGGAAAAAGTGTAGTGTACAGCAATCTGTTTAGCAGTTACACCGTCGGGCCCCAGTAGCAATACATTTATAAAACTGAAAGCTTACCTTAACTTGGATGAGTTGCAGTGTTGGATAGCCTTAGCCAGCTAGTTAACATAAATAGCATTACTCTCGAAGTCATTAGCTGCATTTTATGCAGTGCTAGCTAGCTGTAACTTATGCTTTCAGTACAAGATTGCCTTGCAATAAAACAATTTGACCATGAGACACTCATATACCTTGAAAGATATTGGGTACTGTTAATTATTTATATTTTTAAACATCTGTAAATTATGAATCACACTGACCACTCACATGGTCAGTGAAATAATTAAGACATCATAGAACAGATTCAAGCATCTAATAGAACACATAATCTTCATATTAAGAGTATATACTGAAGTTGAATATACTGCAATATACTGGAGTTGAATTCCAGTTCTCCTTCATATACTCCTTTCTTTTTCTATGTTCCACTCAAATCCTTATTGCGTTGGTGCCGCCAATGGGCTATTCAGTGTGATTAGGGATGATTTACAATAGCTGGTCCTGGGTGCTAAAACAATGCTACAGTCTAATTAAACTGTGTTTGTATTGACTCCATTAGTGGGATCTAGTTCATTAAAGTTGGGATAATTTCAAAAAGTGATTTCTGATGCTGCTAAAATAATATAAAAGTTGTCATTTATTTTTCTTACAATAAATGTGAATGTTTAGAGATTAGCTAATTTGACATGCTCATAAAGTATATTTTGCCTTCTCAACAGGTCTCTGTTTTTATTGTGCAGTGGGTGAAAAAAAGTATTTGTAAGATACTTGTCTATTTGTTAAACAGTCAACCTGAACTTCTTCATTTACAAAGAGCCCACACAATCATGATGTTGAATTCATTATCTAGCTCATGTATAAGAGCTCTCACAATAAGCGGTTGTGAGAAACAGAGTGATTATGGTGCTAGAAGGTGTGGGGCTGAGTCATAAATGGCACCCTTTTCTCTACATATTGTGGATAGGGACCCTATTGGCCCTGGTCAAAAGTAGTGCACTATATAGGAAATAGAGTGCCATTTGGGATGCAAACCTTGGAGCTGAATAAAAAAGAGCTCTGATAAGTGATGAAGGAAATACTTCTGAATTACCTGGTGATTAATATGGAGTGTTTGAATCCTCTGCGTCAATATTCACCTGCATCACCTGACAACCCTGGGCCTCTCTGTGTGTATTTGTCTCAAATGGCATCCTATTCCATATATACCGCACTCCTCTTGGCCAGAGCCCAGATAAAAAGTTGTGCACTATATTGGCAATAGGATACCATTTGAAACACATACACACAGAGAGGCCCAGGGTTGTCAGGTGGTGCAGGTGAATATTGACTTCTCTAAATTCTGCTGCCACAAATCCAAGTCATATAACTAGACTGACAAACGCCAAATAAAGAACCATCATTTCATAGTGTGTCATGAAGCACAGGAAACAAGAGGATTAACAGGACCTCATTGATACCAACCTAAAATTGCATATTGATATTCAAATGCAAGGTAATAGGAATGTGATACTCAATTTCTTATTTGTCTATTAAAGGGATAATCCACCCCCATGAAAATTATGAAACTCTTATGAATTTGGTGAAAGCCTACATTCTATCAGTGGGTTAAATAACATTTTCCCTCGTGATTTACATTTCTATGTGGTCTGTCTGTGAAATCAAGAAATTGTGAAGGAACGCATCATAGCTAAATGGCTCTCAGCACTGCAGATTGGGGATAACACACTATCACATTTCACAACACTTTTCTAAACAATTACCTGCACTCCAGATCGCCAAATCAACCAATAGATGGTATAGGCATACTTGTCTAGAACACATCCATCCGTTTATATCGACAAAGTATATATATATATATATATCAACAAAGTATATATTTCGCTTAGACGTGCTCAATCTAAACAGCCTACCAAATTATTCAACTCAGTTTCTCCTTCAAGTACGATCTCGCAATGTGCCCTGTGTGTCTGAGGGAAAGGGCCGTTGTTGCCACAGCAACGTAATCGCTCTGGGAAGAGACGAAATGCGAGTTGAAAATCGGTGCGATAGAGTCCTAAATTGATAATGCAGTTTGTTTAAGTGATTTTACAGCTAGTTACTTCACATGCTGATATTGATTGTGGTATTATTGTGTGTAGCTACATTTGCTAGCTAGCTACCTAACTAGCCAGTCCAGAGAGAGAGCATTGCATTGGGGGTTTTGTAGTCGTTTTGAGCTGCAATAGATTTCCACAACGACTTTCACTTTGCTACCAATCTTGTTATAATAACAAATGAAACATTTGTTCACAAAAAATATTGTTTTCACATATTCGTGTTATTTAACACGGTATAACACTGTTAATCATAGGAATGTGTAAGATGGCGCCGGAGAAGAAGGCAGACGTTTTAATTGCTCCCAACCTATTGTGTTTTTTTGTTCGTTTATTTGCTTTGTAACTTATTTTTTGAAACTTATTTTGTACATAATATTGCTGCTACCGTCTCTTATGACCGAAAATAACTTCTGGACATCAAGACTGCGATTACTCACCACGGACTGGCAGAATCCTTTTTTTCCTTTAAGGAGAAAAGTCATGGATCCCAGTGATTTGCATGAAGAGAAGGTGAAGAAAAAGGGTCCGGAGGGTGGGCTGCCTTCTGAGAATTCGTAGGTGATCGAATGAACCCCCACCTCATTCCATTCTGCTAGAAAACTTTCAATCTTTGGAAAATAATTAGATGACCTACGTGGAAGACTAAACTACCAACGGGACATTCAAAACTGTAATATCTTATGCTTCATGGAGACGTGAATGAATGATGACACTATCAACATACAGCTGGCTGGTTATACGCTGCACCGGCAGGATAGAACAGTGGCGTCTAGTCAAGTCAAGGGGCAGCGGACTATGTATTTGTATAAATAACAGCTGGTGCATGATATCTAAGGAAATCTCGAGCTGTTGCTCGCCTGAGGTAGAGTATCTCATGATAAACTGTAGACCACACTACCTACCTAGAGAGTTTTAATTTGTATTTTTCGTAGCTGTTTACATACCACCACAGTCAGAGGCTGGCACTAAGACAGCATTAAATGAGCTGTATTCCGCCATAAGCAAACAAGAAAACGCTCACCCAGAGGCGGCGCTCCTAGTTGCCGGGGACTTTATTGCAGGGAAACTTAAATCCGTTTTACCAAATTTCTATCAGCATGTTAAATGTGCAACCAGAGGAAAAAAACTCTGGACCTTATTTACTCCACACACAGAGACACATACAAAGCTCTCCCTCGTCCTCCATTTGGCAAATCTGACCATAATTCTATCCTCGTGATTCCTGCTTACAAGCAAAAATTAAAGCAGGAAGCACCAGTGACTAGATTAATAGAAAAGTGGTCAGATGAAGCAGATGCTAAGCTACAGAACTGTTTTGCTAGCACAGACTAGAATATGTTCCAGGATACGTCCCCATAGTAACCGTACATACATACCCCAAACAGAAGCCATGGATTACGAGCAACATCCACACTGAGCTAAAGGCTAGAGCTGCCTCTTTTAAGGATCGGGACTCTAACCCGAAAGTTTATAAGAAATCCCGATATGCCCTCCAACTGACCATCAAACAGGCAAAGCATCAATACAGGACTAAGATCGAATTGTATTACACCGGCTCTGATGCTCGGCGGATGTGGCAGGGCTTGCAAACCATTATAGACTACAATGGGAAGCACAACCGAGAGCTGCCCATTGACACGAGCCTACCAGACAAGCTAAACTACTTCTATGCTTGCTTCGAGGAAAATATCACTGAAACATGCATGAGAGCACCAGCTGTTCTGGAAGACTGTGTGATCGTGCTCTCCGCAGGCGATGTGAGTAAGACCTTTAAACAGGTCATCATTCACAAGGCCGCAGGGCCAGACCGATTACCAGGATGTGTACTGTGAGCATGCGCTGACCAACTGGAAAGTGTCTTCACCAACATTTTCAACTTCTCCCTGTCCGAGTCTGTAATACCAACATGTTTTAAGCAGACCACCATAGTGCCTGTGCCCAAGAATACTAAGCTAACCTGCCTAAATGACTATTGACCTGTAGCTCTCACGTCTGTAGCCATGAAGGGCTTTGAAAGGCTGGTCATGGCTCACATCAACACCATTATCCCAGAAACTCTAGACCCACTCCAACTTGCATATAGATGCAATCTCTAATGCACTCCACACTGCCCTTTCCCACCTGGACAAAAGCAACACCTTTGTGAGAATGCTATTCATTGACCACAGCTCAGTGTTCAACACCATAGTGCTCATCAATAAACTAAGGACCCTAGGACTAAACTCCTCCCTCCGCAACTGGATCCTGGACTTCCTGACAGGCCGCCCCCAGGTGGTAAGGGTAGGTAACAACACATCCACCACGCTGATCCTCAACACAGGAGCCCCTCAGGGATGCGTGTTCAGTCCCCTCCTGTACTCCCTGTTCACTCATGACTGCATCACCAGGCACAACTCCAACACCATCATTAAGTTTGCCGATGACACAACAGCAGTTGGCCTGATCACCCACACCGATGAGACAGGGAGGAGGTCAGACACCTGGCCATGTCGTGTCAGGACAACAACTTCTCCCTCAACGTAATCAAGACAAAGGAGATGATTATGGACTACAGGAAAAAGAGGATCGACCATCCTCCCATTCTCATCGACGGGGCTGCAGTGGAGCAGGTTGAGAGCTTCAAGTTCCTTGGTGTCCACATCACCAACAAACTAACATGGTCCAAGCACACCAAGACAGTCGTGAAGAGGGCACAACAAAACCTATTCCCCTCAGTAGACTGAAAATATTTGGCATGGGTCCTCAGATCCTCAAAAGGTTCTACAGCTGCACCATCGAGAGCATCACTGCCTGGTATGGCAACTGCTTGGCCTCTGACCGCAAGGCACTACAGAGGGTAGTGCGAATGGCCCATTACACCATTACATGCTTCCTGCCATCCAGGACCTCTATACCAGACGGTGTCAGAAGAAGGCACTAAAAAATTTTAAAGATTCCAGCCACTCTAGCCATAGACTGTTCTCTCTGCTACCGCACGGCAAGCAGTACCGGAGCGCCAAGTCTAGGTCCAAGAGGCTTCTAAACAGCTTCTACCCCCAAGCCATAAGACTCCTGAATACTTAATCAAATGGCTACCCAGACTATTTGCATTGCCCCCGTCTTTTACACTGCTGCTACTCTGTTTTTATCATCTATGCATAGCCACTTTAATAACTCTACCTAGATGTACATATTACCTCAACTAACCGGTGCACCCGCACGTTGACTCTGTTCCAGTACCCCCATGTATAGTCTCGCTCTTGTTATTTTACTGCTGCTCTTTAATTACTTGTTACTTTTATTTCTTATTCTTATCTGTATTTTTTTAACTGCATTGTTGGTTAGGGGCTCGTAAGTAAGCATTTCACTGTAAGGTCTACTACACCTGTTGTATTCGGCGCATGTGACTAAAACAATTTCATTTTATTTTAATTGAATTAGTGGTTGAGGTAGATTACCCATTTAACTAATTTACCACCTGGTGTTGTCAACAGGCAGGCCAAAACTGATTAAACTCACATTGTAAAAAGTTGAACAAATTTAATCAGCATTATTTCCTGATAGTTGCTGGTTGAAAATACAATCTACATAGGACCTTCTAATCAGCAGATTGCATGGGTTGGAGTTTTGGCTTTCCATGGTGATATCACCATGCGGTAAATTGGTTAACAGACCAATAACAAAGAGAGTTCCAAACCTCTCTGCCAATAACAGCTAGTTTTCAGTTTCTCCCTCATCACTCAGACCACTCCCAGACATTCCTAGCAAATTTCTTTCTTGAGAAACAGTGGTGTAAAGTTCAACTTAACTCGTTTTTGGGGGGTATCTGTACTTTAATATTTATATTTTTGACCAATTTTACTTCACTACATTCCTAAAGAAAACAGTGAACTTTTTACTCCATACATTCTCTGACACACAAAAGTACTCGTTACATTTTGAATGCTTAACAGGACAGGACAATTCCAACTCACACTTCTCAAGAGAACATCCCTGGTCATCCCCACTGCCTCTGATCTGGCAGACTCATAAAATACAAATGCTTTGTTTGTAAAAAGGTGTCTGAGTGTTGGAGTGTACAGGAAATTATTATTTTTAATATAAGGAAATCGACATATCTAATTTACTTTTGATATTTAAGTATATTTAAAACCAAATATTTTTAGACTTTTACTCAAGTAGTATTTTACTGGGTGACTTTCACATTATCTATTGAGGTATCTTTACTTTTACTCAAGTATGACAATTGGGTACTTTTTCCACCTCTGATAGTAAATAATCATGTTTTACTAAAAAGCTATTTTGCCAGTTTGAATGGAAATCTATTACAGTAAGGTACTTAATTGTTACCCATAAAAACTGCTGCATTGGAACTTTAATAAACAGGTAAGTGCCAAACAAAACAGCAAGAAAGCCGATCTTCCATGAATAAAGAAAGAGGGGAAAGTGAAAACCAGGCAGGAATTCAGCAGTAGCAGCAACAACTTGGTAAAATACATAAAACATGCACTGTTGAGACACTGGGCCAAGCTTTATCAAATCTTCATTAATAGCACTCCAACATACTAATTTGAGCAAAATGAGAAAAACAGAACTATGTCTTACCCCCGAGGAGCAAAGGGAGAGCCAGGGCTTTCATATCTTCCTAGGCTACTTGATATTTACTGTTTCTCTGCTGCTCTCTACCACTGATGTGTGCAGAACACATTTGAAAGTCACCCCCTTCTCTCTCAGTAAAAAGCACCACTGACGTTCAGGTATAACACAACCCAATTGCTGAACCAAGCCTGGGGAGCTTGAGCAGATCAAGGAGCCAGAGAGAAAGTGAGGAGAGAACAGTGTAGCACAGAGCTCAACAGCGTGTTTGCCTACAGTCTTCCCCTTAACATATGGTACGGGTGTGAGGAAAAATAGATCTGTTTAGCACATGACAGGTTACATCAATCAGGAGTGACTGCTGTAAGGAGAGATACTCAGGGGATCAAACAGGCGGTGTCTGTCTGTCGCCTTCCTTCCCACCCAGGAATACTCAAACTCCCCAGTCAGGTAAGCAGCATCACACACAAACATCTGACAGCCTCCACAACCCAACCCTACTGGGAACGACGACACTCATTTAGCAAAGTAGGGACACTCTTTAACTGTTGATAAAATAAGAGTACCGGTGCTCAGTATACTGTAAGTACGAGATGTCATTCATTTAGAATGTTCAACTTGTAAAACAACAGTTATCATCAGAATATGGAAACTGATGACATGACAAATCAATATGTACAGTACACCTGTGTGCTCCAAATTACTTGTATTACTCCCACGTTTGCGAGACGATAGCTTGTGAGAGGGGGAAAACAGGAATTGAAGACGACCATGCACCAAGGAACAGAAATATGTTTTAACCTCGCCATGCTGTGCACATTTCAGCGATAGACAGCAAATGGTTTTCACCTACAGTACACTGCAGTAAGTAGCCTCCTGCACAACCTCCAATCTCCTCTCTCCTTCCACCCCAATTACTGAACGGAGGGCAGGGCTAACATGAGAATATAGATGCCCTGGGAGTGAACAGTTTCCTGTGGAAAGTTTGATTAGGAACCTGTGTTTCATTTGCAGCAGAATGCCCAACTTCAGCCCCCTCAGTCCTGTCTGTCAGAGAGCTGCTGTGTGACAAGTATGTACTCCCCTCTGCTCTACATCCAGACAAAAGAGCCCAGTATCGATCCCCCAAATGCAACACTGCCACTGCGGTGCACACCACACCCCCTCCTGACTCCAAACACCTTTCAGAATACCAATTCCGAAGCCCTTTTCTTTTTGGATGCACAAGTCTGTAACCTGCCTGCCTCAAATTGCATCAGAATCAATGGAGGTTTTATCCCTTCGGGCAGTCTTGCAGCCTCTTATTTCAGTACAATGACTGTCAGTCAGAGGGAGGGACAGAAATAAGGCCACATCTGGAGGGAGATTTGTTCTTGATTTTAACTCTGCGTCTCCTTCCTCCCAGGGCAACCCACTATTGAAGTAGATTACTACAGAGCTCCTCAATAACTCCCTCAAGCCAGCACACTGAGGCCACACGTCTGCGTGCCTGCCTGCCCGTCTGTCTGCCTGCCTGTTGGTCTGTCCACCTGCCCACCTGCCCGTCTGTCTGTCTGCCTGCCCGCTTGCCAGTCTGTCTTCCTGCCCGCTTGCCCGTCTGTCCGCCCGCCTGCCTCTCCATCTGTCTGTCTGCCCGTCTGTCTGCCAAAGTTTTATCTGGATTCTCTCATTTTTCTTACATCTATTACTGTCTGCATTGCTGCCTTTCATAAGTCCTAGAAAGGCCACACATTCACAATGTTACCAAGAACCTGAGGGTCACTCTGACAGAGCTCCAGAGTTTCTCTGTGGAGATGGAAGAACCTTCCAAAAAGACAACCATCTCTACAGCACTCCACCAATCAGGCCTTAATGGTAGAGTGGCAAGACGGAAGCCACTCCTCAGTAAAAGGCACATGACAGCCCAAAAGGAGTTTGCCAAAAGGCACCTAGGACTCCCAGACCACGAGAAACAAGATTATCTGGTCGGATAAAGTCAAGATTGAACTATTTGGCCTAAATGCCAAGTGTAACATCTAGATGAAACCTGGTACCATCTCTACGGTGAAGTATGGTGGTGGCAGCATCATGCTGTGGGGATGTTTTTCAGTGGCAGGGACTGGGAGACTAGTCAGGATCGAGGCAAAGATGAACGGAGCTAAGTACAGAGAGATCCTTGATAAAAACCTGCTCAGAACCTCAGACTGAGACGATGGTTCACCTTCCAACAGGACAACACCCCTAAGCACACAGCCAAGACAACGCAGGAGAGGCTTCAGGGCAAGTCTCGGAGTGTCCTTGAGTGGCCCAGCCAGAGCCCAGACTTTAACCCAATCAAACATCTGGAGAGACCTGAAAATAGCTGTGCAGCGACGCTCTCCATTCAAACTAACAGAGCTTGAGAGGATCTGCAGAGAACAATGGGAGAAACTCAGCAAATACAGGTGTGCCAAGCTTGTAGCATCATACCGAAGAAGACTCGAGGCTGTAATTGCTGCCAAAGGTGCTTCAACAAAGTACTGAGTAAAGGGTCTGAAAACTTTGCGAATGCACTGTAACCCTATTTAATAGATTTAAATAACATGAGAAACACGAACAGACTAGATAGAAATAGTCTCACCAGTTGAAAGTACTCTGATCTCGTTGCTTCATTTAATTTAGTGTGTGCAGGGAACTTGCACCGGGGCCCAGGGGAGAAATAACATATTTTCATTTAATCTAGGACCCAATGAGTTATTTTTCAGTGCAGGTGACATTTCAAAAGCCATCTCCCTCAAAGTTCCAAGTTCAGCCATCAACTCTTGCCCTTATGAAGAGAGAATGGTCGACAATTAGTTGAAAATGTCAGCTAGTCTTCCAATACCAGCTGTGTACATTTATCTTGAGAATTTCCATTGGAGCCAATGTCCCTAAGCTGAATGGCACATGCAGTGAATGGGGGAACTGCACTGACAGCGTGACAGGGCCTTATATAGTATTCTAGTCAAGCTTATTCAACCACCCACTGAGGCCTGGCAAGCACAGGACTAATGCAAGCCAAGCCAACCAATCACTTAATCCATGCCATTTGGTCTTAATCCAAGCAACATGTAGAATCAGGCTACTTTTCAAAAGGAGAAAGGCTGAAGAGATTTTGATCCACGTAAGTCTAACAAGTTAACAGTGAACGCGATATTTGTGACAAAATCCTTTAAAGACCTGTATTTTCTATCCATAACCTAATGAAAACATACCTGTATACTGAACAAACATATAAATGTAAAGTGTTGTTGTTTCATGAGCTGAAATAAAAGATCCAAGAAATGTTCCATATACATTACACAAAAAGCTTATTTCTCTCAAATTTTGTGCACAAATTTGTTTACATTCCTGTTAGTGAACATGTATCCTTTGCCAATATAATCCATCCACCTGACAGTTGTGGCATAGCAAGAAGCTGACTAAACAGCATGATCATTACACAGGTGCACCTTGTGCTGGGTACAAAAAATGCCACTCTAAAATATGCAGTTTTGTCACCCAACACAATGCCACAGAGTTTTGAAGGAGTGTGGAATTGGCATGCTGACTGCAGGAATGTCCACCAGAGTTGTTGCCAGAGAATCCAATGTTAATTTCTCTACCATAATCCGCCTCCAATATTATTTTAGAGAATTTGGCAGTACATCCAACCGGCATCACAACTCTAGACCACGTGTAACCATGCCAGCCCAGGACCTCCACATCCAGCTTAGTCACCTGTGGGATCGTCTGAGACCAGTCACATGGACAGCTGATGAAACTGAGGAGTATTTATGTCTGTAATAAAGCCCTTTTGAGGGGAAAAACTCATTTGGATTGGCTGGGCCTAGCTTCCCAGTGGGTGGGCCTTGCTCCCAAGTGGGTGGGCTTATGCCCTCCCAGGCCCACGCATGGCTGTGTGCCTGCCCAGTCATGTGAAATCCATAGTTTGGGGCCTAATTCATTTTATTTATATTTCTGTTGACTATTTCTATATGAACTGTAACTCAGTAAAATCGTTGAAATTGCATGTTGCGTTTATATTTTTATTCAGTGTAGTTACCAAAAATCTCCAGTAGCTCTAATTCCAAATAGCAAAATGCTCTCGTAAATGGTTGCTCTTTAAGGTGGCCTCTGCTGTTGCAATCGTCAGTCTAATAATTACAAGTGAACATCAAAATTACTTTGTGGCAGCAATCAAATGCAACTTCTACGTGTTTCTAGAAGACAAAGGCTGGGATTCAATCAAAGGCAAAGGTGCAATCTCTGTGAACATCAGGAAAACGGCCTCTAAAAGGCACATAATCGACAGAGCCTTTGATTGAATCCCGGCCAACCACACAGACATGTGGATTAGACTTCAGATGAAAAAAAGAGACACGGCAGTACAGTTTAACGTTCAACTGCCATATACAATTTATGGAACAGTCTGTTCCTTCCAAACAATAATAATGAACACTATAATTTAAATAGTCTTGGAATATGATGTGACATAGATGTGTGAAAACGACTCGAGATGCGGTACCCCTCGAAACATCTCCTAACACTTCTGACAGGTTGCATCTCAAATTACACTCTTATTTTCATATAGTATACTACTTTGGATTCTGGTTAAAAGTAGTGTACTATATAGAGAATAGGGTGCTATTTGGGACACATCCTATATCTGCTCCCAGACTGACCTGAAGTATTGTTGCATTTCAGAACTGAAACCGTCGGTGATAACCAAATTGTATTCTGAGCTGTGTTCTCAGTGGACACGGTGGACCAGGATTGCATTTATGACTAGTGGTATACATCCCAAATGGTACCTTATTCTTATACACTATGTAGTGCACTACTTTTCACCAGGACCCTTTGGGCTCTGGTCAAGAGTAGTGCACAATCGTAGGGAATAGGATGCATTTTTAGGACATATCCATGGTGTAAGTGAACACATTTGTGCATACTACCCTTTAAAATGTGTCTGCAGTGGCATCTGATCTCCTTCAAGAATGAGACAGGGTGTATGTTTCACTCAGTTTGGTTTATGTATTGTATTCTGAAATATTGTTATCCCTTGTTTTATTTTAGCATAACCTTGCAGTCCCCCAGCACAGACAAGAGGATTGCATTTCCAAATAGCATTGTTTTGTGTTGTAGCATAACGTCTGTTCTGTGAATACAAAGATAAGGTGTTTGCATGGTTTGGTATATTTTTTTGCCAAATGCATAGTCTCACTGCAGGTAGAGGGCCTATTCTATCAGTATAATGGTTGGTCCTTTCGTACTCAGTGCAAATTCAATTCCCTAGCAGACCAATCCAGTAATAAAGTAATATCTAATCGGTTATGCATCATCACTTGCAAGACTCTATTGAATGTATTTTAGAGAATTCCCCATTGTATAGCAAAATGGCTCTTACGAATAATTGCTTCCATTTCTAACAGATTTAATACATACAAATAGTTGAATAGCATGGTTCCTCTTGAGTTATGGGTACATTAGAATGGCTCCCTTTCCCATTTGATCCCCAGGCAGTAATCAGCTAGTGGAGAGCTAGCTCCCATAGGGAACATGAAGGACATGAAGGACTTCCTCTCTTTCTTCATAGTCAGACCTATCCTATCCTCTCTGGCAGCTTTACACCTCTTAAAGCCTTTTGAAGATGTAGTGTATTAATCATTGTTCAATGATGTTGCCCATCGCCTGTGTTTACTGTAGTGGGGGATATGTGAGAGTGTAGTTCTGAACTTGTTGGGCTCTTTGTAGTCTCTTTGTAGACACTTAGTTGAAGACTTTGACTGAATCCCAAATGGCACCCTATTCCCTTTACAGTGCACTACTAAATAACGATTAGTGTGCCATTTGGGCTGGAGAGTTACAGTTGAATGCTTTGAGTTGCTGTGGAGTTTGTGTCAGAAAAGTATGTACTGTATGTAATGTAACCTCTAACAGCTGAATGAGATATGCATTCCATAATGATTGCTTTATGTTTTCAAATTGAAATTAATGAGGGACTTATGACATTAATCTGCATGGTTGTTTTTACTTGCACAAAATATAGCTGGATCGCCCCGTCCTGCCCCTAAGGCTCCACGGCTCTGCAGCGCCCCAACCCAACACACCCCGCTCAGCTTTAGGATCTTAGTGAAACATTCCTTATTGGTTTCAAGTGCATTAGACCAAGGCTAAAATGTATGTATGTAATGTAACCTCTAACAGCAGAATGAGATATGCTTTCCATAATGATTTCTTTTTGTTTTCATATTGGAATTAATGAGGGATGTATGACATCAATCTGCATGGTTGTTCAAATTAGACAAACTTAGCTGCAGCTGCCATTTATCAAATGAACAATGGTAATTAGTGTAATTGGCTTAATTTAGTTTGGATAAAAATATCTGATCAATATTACTCACAATTCAAAGGAGTTTAATCTAGATTTCTAACAAGGCATGGCAGGGGTGTAACTTTGGTTTTAAAAGTGTGGGGGGACATAACCTTGCGGGGGGTCTGGGGGTCCTCCCTCAGACTTTTTGGGTCAATCTATATTTCCTACATTTCTACACAGTCAAATATGAACCTTTCGGGGTCCCTTTTATTAATAATAAGAATATAATATGTTTCTAAACACTTCTACTGTAACGTCGTTCTTCGTTTGTCGAAAGAGAGTCGGACCGAAATGCAGCATGGTTGTTACTCATGTTCTTTAATGAATGAAATGACGATACATGAAAATAACGTAATATACAAAATACAAAAACAACAAACGGAACGCGAAACCTATTACAGCCTATCTGGTGAACACTACACAGAGACAGGAACAATCACCCACGAAATACACAGCGAAACCCAGGCTACCTAAATACGGTTCCCAATCAGAGACAACGAGAATCACCTGACTCTGATTGAGAACTGCCTCAGGCAGCCAAGCCTATGCAACACCCCTACTCAGCCGCAATCCCAATAATACAAAAACCCCAATACGAAATACAACAACATAAACCCATGTCACACCCTGGCCTGACCAAATAATAAACGAAAACACAAAATACTAAGACCAAGGCGTGACATCTACATGAATGTGGATGCTACCATAATTATGGATAATCCTGAATGAATAGGAAATAATAACAAGTGAGAAAGTTAAATGCACAAATATGCTAACCTCCCCTGTTATTGTAATGGTGAGAGGTTAGCATGTCTTGGGGATATGATATTTGTGCATCTAAGTTTCTTACTCATTCACGATTATTATTATCGGCCTATATCGACTATCGGCCGATATCGAATCTTCCATTCCTCTCAAAAAATATTGAAAACGCTCACTGCCTGCCTGAAGACAAACAATGTGTACGAAATGCTTCAGTCTGGTTTTAGACCCCATCATAGCACTGATACTGCACTTGTGAAGGTGGTAAATTACCTTTTAATGGCATCAGACCGAGGCTCTGCATCTGTCCTCGTGCTCCTAGACCTTAGTGCTGCTTTTGATACCATCGATCACCACATTCTTTCGGAGAGATTGGAAACCCAAATTGGTCTACACGGACAAGTTCTGGCCTGCTTTAGATCTTATCTGTCGAAAAGATATCAGTTTGTCTCTATGAATGGTTTGCCCTCTGACAAATCAACTGTAAATGTCGATGTTCCTCAAGGTTCCATTTTAGGACCACTATTGTTTTCACTATGTATTTTACCTCTTGGGGATGTCATTCGAAAACATAATGTTAATTTTTACTGCTATGCGGATGACACACAGCTGTACATGTCAATGAATCATGGTGAAGCCTCAAAATTGCCCTCGCAAGAAGCCTGTGTTTCAGACATAAAGAAGTGGATGGCTGCAAACTTTTTTACTTTTAAACTCGGACAAAACAGAGATGCTTGTTCTAGGTCCCAAGAAACAAAGAGATCTTCTGTTGAATCTGACAATTAATCTTCATGGTTGTACAGTCGTCTCAAATAAATCTGTGAAGGACCTCGGCGTTACTCTGGACCCTGATCTCTCTTTTGACAAACATATCAAGACTGTTTCAAGGACAGCTTTTTTCCATCTACGTAACATTGCAAAAATCAGAAACTTTTTGTCCAAAAATGATGCAGAAAAATGATTCCATGCTTTTGTTACTTCTAGGTTAGACTACTGCAATGCTTTACTTTCCGGCTACCCGGATAAAGCACTAAATAAACTTCAGTTAGTGCTAAATACGGCTGCTAGAATCCTGACTAGAACCCAAAAATTTGATCATATTACTCCAGTGCTAGCCTCCATACACTGGCTTCCTGTCAAGGCAAAGGCTGATCTCAAGGTTTCACTGCTAACCTACAAAGCATTACATGGGCTTGCTTCTACCTATCTCTCTGATTTGGTCCTGCCGTACATACCTACACGTACGCTACGGTCACAAGACGCAGGCCTCATAAATGTCCCTAGAATTTCTAAGCAAACAGCTGGAGGCTGGGCTTTCTCCTATAGAGCTCAATTTTTCTGGAATGGTCTGCCAACCAATGTGAGAGATGCAAACTCAATCTCAACCTTTGTCTTTTCTGAAGACTCCTCTCTTCAGTGGGTCATATGATTGAGTGTAGTCTGGCCCAGGAGTGTGAAGGTGAACGGAAAGGCTCTGGAGCAACGAACCGCCCTTGCTGTCTCTGCCTGGCCGGTTCATCCTCTTTCCACTGGGATTCTCTGCCTCTAACCCTATTACAGGGGCTGAGTCACTGGCTTACTGGTGCTCTTTCATGCCGTCCCTAGGAGGTGTGCGTCACTTGAGTGGGTTGAGTCATTGATGTGATCTTCCTGTCTGGGTTGGCGTCCCCCCTTGGGTTGTGCCGTGGCGGAGATCTTTGTGGGCTATACTCGGCCTTGTCTCAGGATGGTAAGTTGGTGGTTGAAGATATCCCTCTAGTGGTGTGAGGGCTGTTCTTTGGCAAAGTGGGTGGGGATATATCCTTCCTGTTTGGCCCTGTCCGGGGGTATCATCGGATGGGGCCACAGTGTCTCCTGACCCCTCCTGTCTCAGCCTCCAGTATTTATGCTGCATTAGTTTATGTGTCGTGGGGCTAGGGTCAGTTTGTTATATCTGGAGAACTTCTCCTGTCTTATCCGGTGTCCTGTGTGAATTTAAGTATGCTCGCTCTAATTTTCTCTTTCTGTCTTTCTTTCTCTCTCTCTGAGGACCTGAGCCGTAGGACCATGCCTCAGGACTACCTGGTATGATGACTCTTTGCTGTCCCCAGTCCACCTGGCCATGCTGCTGCTCCACTTTCAACTGTTCTGCCTGCGGCTATGGAATCCTGACCTGTTCACCGGACGTGCTACCTGTCCCAGACCTATTATTTGACCATGCTTGTCATTTATGAACATTTGAACATCTTGGCCATGTTCTGTTATAATCTCCACCCGGCACAGCCAGAATAGGACTGGCCACCCCTCATAGCCTGGTTCCTCTCTAGGTTTCTTCCTAAGTTTTGGCCTTTATAGGGAGTTTTTTCTAGCCAACGTGCTTCAACACCTGCATTTGCTTGCTGTTTGGGGTTTTCGGCTGGGTTTCTGTACAGCAGAGTTATCAGCTGACGTACGAAGGGCTATATAAATCATTTTGATTTGATTCGATTCGGGATTATCTGTAATCATGGTAGCATGCACATTAATGTAGAAGTGTTTAGAAACATTCTATTCCTATTTACAATCAAAATTACTATAGATTACTTACCATTAATTTCTATTGGGCATAAAATAATCTTTAACAACCAAAACAAACAGCATCCAACAAATTTGTAGAGTCATGAGCTAGCTCCATGGTCTGCAGTCATGCTATGAATGTAAATATTGTTTACTACTTTAATACATACAGTGCCTTGCGAAAGTATTCAGCCCCCTTGAACTTTGCGACCTTTTGCCACATTTCAGGCTTCAAACATAAAGATATAAAACTGTATTTTTTGTGAAGAATCAAAAACAAGTGGGACACAATCATGAAGTGGAACGACATTTATTGGATATTTCAAACTTTTTTAACAAATCAAAAACGGAAAAATTGGGCGTGCAAAATTATTCAGCCCCTTTACTTTCAGTGCAGCAAACTCTCTCCAGAAGTTCAGTGAGGATCTCTGAATGATCCAATGTTGACCTAAATGACTAATGATGATAAATACAATCCACCTGTGTGTAATCAAGTCTCCGTATAAATGCACCTGCACTGTGATAGTCTCAGAGGTCCGTTAAAAGCGCAGAGAGCATCATGAAGAACAAGGAACACACCAGGCAGGTCCGAGATACTGTTGTGAAGAAGTTTAAAGCCGGATTTGGATACAAAAAGATTTCCCAAGCTTTAAACATCCCAAGGAGCACTGTGCAAGCGATAATATTGAAATGGAAGGAGTATCAGACCACTGCAAATCTACCAAGACCTGGCCGTCCCTCTAAACTTTCAGCTCATACAAAGAGAAGACTGATCAGAGATGCAGCCAAGAGGCCCATGATCACTCTGGATGAACTGCAGAGATCTACAGCTGAGGTGGGAGACTCTGTCAATAGGACAACAATCAGTCGTATATTGCACAAATCTGGCCTTTATGGAAGAGTGGCAAGAAGAAAGCCATTTCTTAAAGATATCCATAAAAAGTGCCGTTTAAAGTTTGCCACAAGCCACCTGGGAGACACACCAAACATGTGGAAGAAGGTGCTCTGGTCAGATGAAACCAAAATTGAACTTTTTGGCAACAATGCAAAACGTTATGTTTGGCGTAAAAGCAACACAGCTCATCACCCTGAACACACCATCCCCACTGTCAAACATGGTGGTGGCACCATCATGGTTTGGGCCTGCTTTTCTTCAGCAGGGACAGGGAAGATGGTTAAAATTGATGGGAAGATGGATGGAGCCAAATACAGGACCATTCTGGAAGAAAACCTGATGGAGTCTGCAAAAGACCTGAGACTGGGACGGAGATGTGTCTTCAACAAGACAATGATCCAAAACATAAAGCAAAATCTACAATGGAATGGTTCAAAAATAAACATATCCAGGTGTTAGAATGGCCAAGTCAAAGTCCAGACCTGAATCCAATCGAGAATCTGTGGAAAGAACTGAAAACTGCTGTTCACAAATGCTCTCCATCCAACCTCACTGAGCTCGAGCTGTTTTCCTAGGAGGAATCGGAAAAAATGTCAGTCTCTCGATGTGCAAAACTGATAGAGACATACCCCAAGCGACTTACAGCTGTAATCGCAGCAAAAGGTGGCGCTACAAAGTATTAACTTAAGGGGGCTGAATAATTTTGCACGCCCAATTTTTCAGTTTTTGATTTGTTAAAAAAGTTTGAAATATCCAATAAATGTCATTCCACTTCATGATTGTGTCCCACTTGTTGTTGATTCTTCACAAAAAAATACAGTTTTATATCTTTATGTTTGAAGCCTGAAATGTGGCAAAAGGTTGCAAAGTTCAAGGGGGCTGAATACTTTCGCAAGGCACTGTATATAAGTTAATTTGTCACAATACCTTTTCTTCCCTAAAATGGGGAAGACTATGTACAAAAAAAGTGCTCTAATTTCTAAATGGTTCACCCGATATGGACGAAAATACCCTCAAATTAAATTGTATCTTCATGGTCATTGTTTGATTTGAAATCCACGCTTTTGAAGTACAGAGCCAAAATAAGAAAAAATGCTTCACTGACCCAATAATTACAGAGGACACTGTAATTCATATCAAAGGCCTAACAGTACTCTAGATCTCTTTTTACTTGTACAAAATATAGCTGGGATTGCCCCGTCCTGCCCCTAAGGCTCCACCGCCCTGCAGCGCCCTAACCCAACACAACACAACCCACTCAGCTTTAGGATCTTAGTGAAACATTCATTATTGGTTTCAAGTGCATTAGGCCAAGGCTAGAGTGACAACCAACAGTACGGCAGACCCCCAGGGCCAGGGATGAGCAGTCCAGCCGCTAAGGATTGCCTAAATAGGTATCTCCCCTGACGTGGGCATGTTTTCCAAACAGACTCGTGTTGCCCTACAGTATTCCATATAAGGAATCCAGACCTTCTGAAAGTTGCACATTATACCGTTAATATTGTAATATATCTAATCTAGTGATACATAACTTGACATTTCTGACATCCATTGTGACATTGTGGGAGGATAACCAACCTTATGATTAATGGCAATACATTTCTTAGCTGCTATAAATGCTAGGTTACACAGTTTCTTCTGATATCAGTCTCCAGTATCAACATTACACAGCAAACAAAAACAGGGAGAAAAGAGAATCTGTAGACATGCTGAGACAAAGAACATACGTACTCTTTGCCAGAATTCAGCCAGCCTTCACAAGCGCATACTATATGCAAATATGTTTTGTTTTACACCTCCAGCAGAGGAATTACATTTCAGAGTTTATTATATTCAGTTTCACTGGCATATAGTACATTATTTTAGATTGTCTTAAACTGTAGTAATTTATGTCTGAGATTATATGAACATGACTGGGCATTCAAACATATCTGTATCCATTCATCATCATCAATAGTGTCTCCCAGGTCTTCCTCACATGTTTTGTCTCATCAGGAAAAGTTTCTATCAACCCTTGATACCATTTGGAATTTAGATGTAGAGGTTTGACAGACTGCCTTACAATAATTTCAATCTTTGAAGCTTCTGGTTTGTCCAGTGTTTGCTGCACAAAGAGAATAAAGTGTTGCATCTGTAAACGTTTTTCAGCTCCATCAGAGAATGCTGTTCCCTGATTACCTGACCCTCCTGAGACTCCAGTCACCATCTGATCCTGCTCAGATGAGGCATGACAAAGAATTACCTTGGTGTACATACATTATATTACCCAAGAATATAATCAATGGTTCAATAATTTAAATTACCATTATTTCCCGATGCCAGACCCCAGTCTGTAGCTCACCAATCAACTTTTTTATTTATTTTTCATTTTATTTAACTAGGCAAGTCATTTAAAAACTAATTCATATTTACAATGACCACCTACACCGGCTAAACACAGACGATGCTGGGCCAATTGTGCTCCGGCCTATGGGACTCCTAATCACAGCTGGTTGTGAGACAGCCTGGATTTGAACCAGGGTGTCTGTAGTGACACCTCTAGCACTAAGATGCTGTATCTTAGACCGCTGCACCACTCGGGAGCCCAAAATATCAACTCAAGATGAAACTGTGTACCCATTCACTGGTTGTTATAATATACTGTAAAACTACCCCAGAGCTCCATAGACTGGTCTTCCCTGGCTGTTTGACCTTGCTGACTATCTGATCCTGCTAAGACATCAAGAGCATAGTGTTCTGTACTGACTGTGCACCATGACAGTGAAGCCTGTGAAAAGAAGGGAATTACCTAGAGAAACTGACAGATCAATAACGTTACATTGCTATACTAACTATAAAAAAATATTGAGCTGTCAAAAAAATATCAGAATATCGGTCTTCAACCGTTTGGCCACTGGATTCATTGTTTGATTCAGGTTTAGACTAGTATAATTGATGAAGAAAATAAGCTAGCTAACGTTAGCCAATGTTTGGCTAGCTCTAATGGTACATCAACTGACGAAAACTAGCCAAGTTAATTTACTTCTGTTGAAACAGGACAAAAAAAAGGCTACAAAACATTTTAATACACACAACAGCTGTTAGATACTGCTAATAGACAGAAAACTAGAGGATAGATTTGAACTGTCTGTGGTAGCTCATTCACTACAGACAGAACTTTAATCGAAAGGGGATGAAACATGTAGCTAATGGATTAGCTAACATTTCATGTAAGTTATACTACAAACTCAGTACTGTGAACAAATACTTTTTCTCTGTTTAGTCAAATAGCAGTTACCTTGCCAGCTACATCAGTCAAATAAAGAGTAGCCAGTTTCTGCTCTGCTTGCTTTTACAACTCAGCGAAAAAGCACAACACACACAAACAACAGCTGCCTCTGTTCACACGGTCGGTGGTGTCTAGGTCACAACAATAGACAAACATAATGTGCTTAAACTAAGAACACACAAATTATTGTATTTTTCTTGTCTATATTGAATACATCATTTAAACATTCACAGTGTAGGTTGGAAAAAGTAAGTGAACCCCTAGGCTAATGACTTCTCCAAAAGCTAATTGGAGTCAGGGGTCAGCTAACCTGGATTCCAATCAATGAGACGAGATTGGAGATGTTGGTTAGAGCTGCCCTGCCCTATAAAAACACTCACAAAATTTGAGTTTGCTATTCACAAGAAGCATTGCCTGATGTGAAACATGCCTTGAACTAAAGAGATATCAGAAGACCTAAGATTAAGAATTGTTGACTTGCATAAAGCCTTGATGTTCATCAGTCCATAGTAAGACAAATTGTCTATAAATTGAGAAAGTTCAGCACTGTTGCTACTCTCCCTAGGAGTGGCCATCCTGCAAAGATGACTGCAAGAGCACAGTGCAGAATGCTCAATGAGGTTAAGAAGAATCCTAGCGTGTCAGCTAAAGACTTACAGAAATCTTTGGAACATGCTAACATCTCTGTTGACAAGTCTACAATATGTAAAACACTAAACAAGAATGGTGTTCATGAGAGGACACCACGGAAGAAGCCACTGCTGTCCAAAAAACATTGCTGCAAGTCTGAAGTTTGCCAAAGTGCACCTGGATGTTCCACAGGGCTACTGGCAAAATATTCTGTGGACAGATGTCCGATTGCAATTCCTAAGGCTTCCACTAGATGCCAACAGTCTTTAGAACCTTGTTTCAGGCTTCTACTGTGAAGGGGGAGTGAATAAGAGCTGTTTGAACCAGGTGTCTGGAAGAATGCCATGAGCTAAGTCTTGCGCGTGGCCGTGAGAACGAGCTCTGTTCCTTTTAATTTCTAAAGAATTGTCCGGTTGAAAGATTATTGAAGATTTAATATAAAAACATCCTAAAGATTGATTCTATACATCGTTTGACATGTTTCTACGAACTGTAATAGAACTTTTTGGACTTTTCGTCTGAATTTAGTGCCCGCGGGTTGTGCATTTCGATTACTGGACTAAACGCGAGAACAAAGGGAGGTATTTGGACATAAATTATGGAATTTATCCAACATTTATTGTGGAACTGGGATTCCTGGGAGTGCATTCCGATGAAGAGCATCAAAGGTAAGTGAATATTATAATGCTATTTCTTGACTTTTGTTGACTCCACAACATGGCAGGTGGTATGGTGGCTGAATACTGTACTTAGATTATCGCATAGTGTGCTTTTGCCATAAAGCTTTTTGAAATCTGACACAGCGGTTATTCAGGAGAAGTATATCTATAATTCTATGCATAACGCTTGCATCTTTTATCAACATTTATGATGAGTATTCCTGTAAATTGATGTGGCTCTCTGCAAAATCACTGGATGTTTTGGAGGCAAAACATTGCTGAACATAATGCACCAATGTAAACTGAGATTTTTGGATATAAATATGAACTTTATCGAACAAAACATACATGTATTGTGTAACATGAAGTCCTATGAGTGCCATCTGATGAAGATCATCAAAGGTTAGTGATTAATTTTATCTCTATTTCTGCTTTTTGTGACTCCTCTCTTTGGCTGGAAAATGGCTGTGTTTTTCCGTGACTAGGCGCTGACCTAACATAATCAGATGGTGTGCTTTCGTCGTAAAGCCTTTTTGAAATCGTACACTCTGGTGGGATTAACAACAAGTTTATCTTTAAAATGGTGTATAATACTTGTATGTTTGAGGAATTTTAATTATGAGGTTTCTGTTGTTTGAATTTGGCACCCTGCACTTTCACTGGCTGATGTCAAATCGATCCCGTTAATGTGTTTTCAGCCGTAAGAAGTTAATGATATTTTGCCTGTCCACGACCATTCTCATGCCTGCCCCTTGGATTATAATAAATATCAGAGACTCGAACCATCTGCCTCCCATGTCTGCATCTGGATCTCACCCTGTGCCCTTATAGAATGTTTACACGGTGTGTTGAATAAAGACAAGAAAATGTATAATTGTTTGTGTGTTATTTGTTTAAGCAGACTCTGTTTGTCTATTGTTGTGACCTAGATGAAGATCAGATAAAATGTTATGACCAATTTATGCAGAAATCCAGGTATTTTCAAAGGGTTCCCATACTTTGTCCTGCCACTGTAAATCCAGCCAGTTGATAAAGCCAAACAGCCTACCTGACAACTCTGAGGCGTCTGCATGGTTCTAAAGCACACAGACACCACTTTTTGTATCACAGTGCAATGATAAAACTGGGTGGGAAAAATATGCAATTTCAGAATGTGGAGGCGTCACGTTCCCACATTCCCATTGAAAGTTGTGGCCCTGAGGCAGAGTGTTCCCTTGTTGGTTCTCTCTGCCAATTTCAACATTCATCTGGTTTCTGAAACACCAGTTTGTGTAATGACAATAACCCTATATAGGATAAGATGAATATAAACTTTTTTTTGTCAAACCTAAATAAATTGTGAAATATTATTTTAGGATCCTGAGATTACCGATGGATGTTGGACTTCATAGCCTCATCTACACTGATTAATCTAGACTTCTCACATTTCCTAGAAACCAAGGAGAGGTAAATTAACACAGAGAAACCAAAGGATTGATTGGTTCCCCTAACCTGTATTCAGATCCATAACAACAGATCACTGGAAGTCTGAACATCAAAAGTGCTTAGCTTGCATATTTCCTCAGATAGATACTCCTGCGACTCACTTGTCACTTGTTTGTTTTGCCTTTGTCACACACGGATCTGTTTCACCTGTCTTTGTGATTGTCTCCAACCCTCTCCAGGTGTTACCCATCTTCCCCATTATCCCCTGTATTTATACCTGTGTTCCCTGTTGGTCTGTTGCCAGTCCGTCTTGTTTGTTCAAGTCAACCAGCGGTTTGTGGCCAGCTCCTGCTTTTAAGGACGAGCTTGCGGCTCGGGAGTTACCTACAGATTTTGACTCCCTCATCGCTTTCACCATCTGCATCGATGGGCGATTGCCGGAACGACGGATGGCTCCAAGTCATCTCTGAAGTCCCCAACGGTCCCGTGGCCGAGTGCACCCAAGATTTCCCAACCTTCCTCGAGAGTCACCAAGGATTGTCGAGGCACTGTTTCCCGAGCCCATGCAACTAGGCAGGGCTGGGCTGTCGCCAGAGGAACGGCTACACCGGATCAGCACAAGGAGCTGTCTGTGCAGGAAGAGGAGGATGGAAAACCTTCTGCCCAGATGTTTGTCCGTCCTGTCATTGTACCTGAAGGAGAGCATGGTCAGCCCTCCTCAAGACCACCTCCAGGTATCGACGACAAGCGGATCGCCATAGGACCCCGGCTCCCCGCTATCGTCTCAGGCAGAAGGTATGGCTATCCACCCGGGATTTTCCCGTTGGGTGGATTCCCACAAATGGGAGTTTCTCCCATTTTTCTCTGCGGATCCTCTTAAGAACTGCCAAGTTGGATGGGGAATGTTGCTGCACAGCTATTTTAAGGTCTCTCCAGAGATGTTTGATTGGAATCAAGGACATTAAGAGACTTGTACCGAAGCCACTCCTGCATTGTCTTGGCTGTGTGCTTCGGGTCATTGTCCTGTTGGAAGGTGAACCTTAGTCCCAATCTGTCACACCTTGGTTTTAGTATTTTGTGTTTTCTTTATTTATTTGGTCAGGCCAGGGTGTGACATGGGTTTATTTTGTGGTGTGTTTTTGTATTGGGGTTTTAGTAGGTATTGGGATTGTGGCTGAGTAGGGTTGTCTAGGAAAGTCTATGGTTGCCTGAGGCGGTTCTTAAACAGAGGCAGGTGATTTTCGTTGTCTCTGATTGGGAACCATATTTAGGCAGCCATATTGAGAGTGTTTCGTGGGTGATTGTTCCTGTCTCTGTGTTAGTTGTCACCAGATAGGCTGTATAGGTTTTCACATTCCGTTTGTTGTTTTTGTATTGTTCATGTTTTTTTCTTCATTAAAGATGTATCGAACTAACAACGCTGCATTTTGGTCCGACTCTCCTTCGAGGGAAGAAAACCGTAACACAGTCTGAGGTCCTTAGCACTCTGGAGCAGGTTTTCATCAAGGATCCCTCTGTACTTTGCTCTGTTTATCTTTGCCTCGATCCTGACTAGTCTCCCAGTCCCTGCCGCTGAAAAACATCCCTGCAGCATGATGCTGCTACCACCCTTCTTCACCGTAGGGATGGTGCCAGGTTTCCTCCAGATGTGACGCTTGGCATTCAGGCCAAAGAGTTCAATCTTAGTATCATCAGACCAAACAATCTTGTTTCTCATGGTCTGAGAGTTCTTCGGTGCCGTTTTGGCAAACTTATTTTTGGGCTGTCATGTGCCTTTTACTGAGTAGTGGATTCCATTTGGCCACTCTACCATAAAGGCCTGATTGGTGGAGTGCTGCAGAGGTGGTTCTCATTTTGAAAGGTTCTCCCATCTCCACAGAGAAACTCTGGAGCTCTGTCGGAGTGACCCTCGGTTCTTGGTCATCTGCCTGACCAAGGCCATTCTCCCCCGATTGCTCAGTTTGTCTGTGCGGCCAGCTCAAGGAAGAGTCTTAGTGGTTCCAAACTTTTTCCATTTAAGAATGATGGAGGCCAAGGTGTTCTTGGGGACCTTCAATGTTGCAGAAATGTTTTGGTACTCTTCCCCAGATCTGTGCCTCGACACAATCCCGTCTCGGAGTTCTATGAACAATTCCTTCGACCTCATTGCGTGGTTTTTGCTCATTGCGTGGTTTTTGCTCATTCACTGTAAATTATATAGACAGGTGTGCCTTTTCAACTCATGTCCAATCAATTGAATTTATTTACAGGTGGACTTAAACTCAAATTGTAGAAACATCTACGGGATGATCAATGGAAAGAAGATTCACTTGAGCTACAGTTGACATCGGAAATTTAAATACACTTAGGTTGGAGTCATTAAAACTTGTTTTTCAACCACTCCACAAATCTCTTGTTAACAAACTATAGTTTTATCAAGTCGGTTAGGACATCTACTTTGTGCATGACACAAGTCATTTTTCCAACAATTGTTTCCAGACATATTGTTTCCTTATAATTCACTGTGTCACAATTCCAGTGGGTGAGAAGTTTACATACACTAAGTTGACTGTGCATTTAAACAGGTTGGACAATTCCAGAAAATGATGTAATGGCTTTAGAAGCTTCTGATAGGCTAATTGACATAATTTGTGTCATTTGGAGGTGTACCTGTGGATGTATTTCAAGGCCTACCTTCAAACTCAGTGCCTCTTTGCTTGTCATCATGACATTTTTTGTAGACCTCCACAAGTCTGGTTCATCCTTGGGAGCAATTTCCAAACGCCTGAAGGTACCACGTTCATCTGTACAAACAATAGTACGCAAGTATAAACACCATGGAACCAAGGAGCCGTCAAACTGTTCAGGAAGGAGACGCGTTCTGTCTCCTAGAGATGAACGTACTTTGGTGCGGAAAGTGCAAATCAATCCCAGAACAACAGCAAAGGACTTTGTGAAGATGCTGGAGGAAATAGGTACAGAAGTATCTATATCCACAGTAAAACGAGTCCTATATTGACATAACCTGAAAGGCCACTCAGAAAGGAAGAAGCCACTGTTCCAAAGCCGCCATGAAAAAAGCCAGACTACGGTTTGCAACTGCACATGGGGACAAAGATCGTACTTTTTGGAGAAATGTCCTCTGGTCTGATGAAACAAAAATAGAACTGTTTGGCCATAATGACCATCGTTATGTTTGAAGGACAAAGGGGGCATCATGAGGTAAATTATGGTAAATTATGTGGATATATTGAAGCAACATCTCAAGACATCAGTCAGGAAGTTAAAGCTTGGTCGCAAATGGTTCTTCCAAATGTACAATGACCACAAGCATACTTCCAAAGTAGTGGCAAAATGGCTTACGGACAACAAAGTCAAGGTATTGGAGTGGCCATCACAAAGCCCTGACCTCAATCCAATAGAAAATTTGTGGACAGAACTGAAAAAGCGCATGTGAGCAAGTAGGCCTAAAAAACCTGACTCAGTTCCACCAGCTCTGTCAGGAGGAATGGGCCAAAATTCTCCCAACTTATTGTGGGAAGCTTGTGGAAGGCTACCTGAACCATTTGACCCAAGTTAAACAATTTAAAGGCAATGCTACCAAATACTAATTGAGTGTATGTAAACTTCTGACCCACTGGGAATTTGATGAAATAAATAAATGCTGAAATCAATCCCACTTTCTGCAATTATTATGACATTTCACATTCATAAAATAAAGTGGTGATCCTAATTGACCTAAGACAGGACATTTTTACTAGGATTTCTAGGATTAAATGTACTTCTTGTTTATATCCTTGTTATTGTTATTTGATTGTGTTACTATTTTACTTTGCACATTTTAACATTATTGGGAAAGGGCTTGTAAGTAAACATTTCACAATAAAGACTATACTTGTTGTATTCAGCGCGTATTACAAATCAAATTTGATTTGATTTTTTATTGTGTTGTGTGTGGGAGGGATGGAGGGATAAACATTAGCTTTAACTGTGATTACATATTACACCTGATCAGAAGATCAATAAAAAATCACTATCTATCCCTCCAAGGATAATTTGACTGTTTGCCTCTCACTGAGCTTTGGAATGGATTAACCAAGCCAAATGAATTCCCAAGATAATATCAACATTGATTATAAAAACCATCAGCTATTTTCCTATTTAACTGTCTTGAGCTCCCTTGTTATTCTGTCAGTGAATGCACTGTTGCCATTTACTTGCACGCAGGGAAATATGAATGAGCAAACAATGAATGTGACAAAATGTGAAATTCTCCAGACCCGATCCAAGGTCTCATTTCACAAGCAGCTGGTGCTGTGGGGGGAGCATGAGGAAGGAAGCGAAGATAGATAGTCTATCAACAGCCTTTGGGAGGAGGGTTACAGGGATTTGTCTCCAAAGGAATTTATCTGAATTCAGTCAGGATAAATCTGATGGAAGCTTTATCCCCCCTCAGAATGTATTTTAGTGCCAAAAATCCAATGATTGAGTCAATTTAATCTCAAGTATCAGAGCATTATTAAAACCAAGCAACTCAGAATTAATAAAGCCCAGAAGGAATTACCCCAGCCCTTTATTGTGAAGAGAGCTCATGGGGGTCACTTTTCACCAACAATATTCCTGCACTCAATCACTGCACCAATGATCCATAAGTAGTAGCTGCTAGAAGTCTGTCACTCTAAAATGAATCTCCAATGCTAATATATGTTTTGATCAACCTTTGTAGAACACTCCATGATCTGAAAAGTGAGAATTATGTACTTCTTTAGATGTATGCCTACTATATTTACACAAGTGCAATAAAAAACTCAACGCTGTTGGCTAAACTGTGAAACTATACAATAACATTTTAATTCACTGAACACAAGTGAGGGAAAAGCAGCTTTGGCCTTCAGTGTTCAGAGTAACAACCCCCTGGGCATACGGGTAGATGGTGTTTTGACATTAACTCAGTATTACGCCCTAAAGCTAAACTAAACATGTCAACGTCAGAGTGTGCATAACATAATTATCATTAAAAACATTTTGACAGCTTCTACTTTGCCAGCAAGAAAATCCATCAACGAGTAAAAACAGCAGTTGCATTTTGATGGCCACGTGGGAAATCTGCATCGAGCAGTGATTCCCCTGACTCAGTTCTAATGAGAGGCCTGTTCAGCTCTTAACTGAGCTCGATCTGCATAACCGTTTGTAAATTGAAGTTGTTTTTTTGGTGTGATTTCGTATTCCTTTGCCAAATAGCCAACAGTTTTCCCGATCTACATATTGATTTATGTCTGGGGTGAGCAGGTTAATTAAATGTGTAAATAGTGAGGCAGCAACATAATATTGAGCATAGAGAACAGAGAGAAGAGGAGTCGGTCCTTTAGATGTTAAAATAGCAAATCGGTACGGCATAACTAGGGAACATAATCAACAACACAGGAGGATGATCTGCAATCGGATTAAGTAGCTGGCATAAGGCACTTGGGCTCAATTTGAGGTTTTGTTACGCATCAGTAATGAGGTGTGGTGTCCATGGACTAACACAGGGGAGAGGACGAGACGTTTCGCAGAACCACTTACAGACAACTGACTCCTAAAATACGTTCCAAATGGCACCCTATTCCCTACATAGTGCATTACTTTGACCAGGGCACATAGGGCTCAGGTCAAACGTAGTGCACTATATAGGGAATACGGGACCATTTGGGATGCAGCCCTAGCATTTTAGACAGCAGCGTTAGCAGGAAGGATTTATTTCCCCAAAGGGACCCTCCAAACAAGTCAAACCCCATTTTAAATAGTGATACATCAGTGTCAAAAGCCTAACTTATTCTCTCTGGTCCTTAAATATTAATTTAAGTCAACATGAAACCAGTATATAATATTTACTACACCTGTCATTTTGAAGATTTTGAATTACTAGATGAGTCACTTTCAGCATGGTGGGCATTTAATGGTCTGGGGTTGTCTAACTAATACAGGGCATGCAATATCAAAATAACAGCCAACCATCTATCCTTATCAGCCATGTGAGGTCTGAGACATCAACCAGATTCTGAGTCTGAAATTCAAGCACGTTCGTTGTTACTATTGCCCTCAGCAGTCTGTGATAAAAGGGGGCTAGCCAGACAGTGACAGATATTGATGTTGAAAGTTTGAAGCTGTCTTGCATATTCTATGACATGTAACAGACAAGTGGACACTTCAATTTAAGTCAAATGTGAGGGCTGAGATAAGTGTTGCTGTTTGGACAGGAAATCTAGAAAATGTCTTTCATCTCAGATCATTCAATGAGGAATGCCTGTGAGTAAGAGATATAATAGCAAAACCTCTAATTTCAAGACTGGAAAAAACAGAACTGGTTTCAAACGCTATTTGAAATAACTCCAGGCAGGCTAAAGCTCAAATGCTCAAAGTATTTGAAAAATGTCAAATAGTATTTGAACCCAAGTCTGGTAAAAACAAAAAACATCATCCCTAACTCATACAGTAGTTATGGCACCCAGACAGAGAGAGTCCAGACCCCATGTGGTTACTAGTCTATACAGAGCCTGCAAGAGGTGTTACATAGTGTCCCCACCGGAAAACCAATCCCCTCATGGCAGCTGAAAAATAACTCATCAATATCACCCTTGTAATTTGTGCCAATGCAGAAATGAACATCCAGCCAGGGAGGGATTATGGCAAGTTTAAATATGGCCCTCAGCTCCCAGACGTCTTTCTTCTGCTTCGGGGAGGTTATGGCTCCGCTCCTGGCTCCTATGAAACCCTCCACCACTCACCAGCCAGCCAACTGCATTTGTTGTTCATCGTCTGGCGCCCCAAAAGAGCAAGGCTGTGTGCATCCCAAATGGCACTCTATTCCCTATATACTGCACTACATTTGACCAGAGCAATATAGGCCCTAGTCAAAAGTAATACACTATATAGGGAATATGGTGCCATTTGGGCTGCAGACCCAACAAGTCCCCGTGCATCCATCTTATTAATCAGCAGCACCAGAGATACTCATGCTGAGCGAAGTAATAGATCCATGAATGCTGCTGATTGACCTGAGAAGATTCACTGGCTGCCGGGTATTGATCCCTTGCCCAAGCCTGTGCCCAAGAATATCATTCCCCCCATCACCAGACAGCAGAAGAAGGACACTGGGGTGGTGGTGGCTCATTCCCCCATTCCCAGAAAGCAAGGGGAGGACACTGGGGTGGTGGTTGCGGCTCACTGGCATCACACAGGGAACACTTTGATTAGGAGATCAAACAAAACATGCTAGGACCCACGCACACACACTCAAGCAACACTGAACCATGCATGAACCATACATGAGAGCACCAGCTGTTCCGGACGACTGTGTGATCTCGCATTCCGTAGCTGGTGTGAGTAAGACCTTAAAACAGGTTAACATTCGCAAGGCCGCGGAGCCAGACGGAATACCAGGACACATACTCAGAGCATGCGCTGACCAGCTGGCAAGTGTCTTCACTGACATTTTCAACCTATCCCTGACCCAGTCTGTAATCAAATCAAATTGATTTATGTAGCCCTTCTTACATCAGCTGATATCTCAAAGTGCTGTATAGAAACCCAGCCTAAAATCCCAAACAGCAAGCAATGCAGGTGTAGAAGCACGGTGGCTAGGAAAAACTCCCTAGAAAGGACAAAACCTAGGAAGAAACCTAGAGAGGAACCAGGCTATGAGGAGTGGCCAGTCCTCTTCTGGCAGGCCGGGTGGAGATTATAACAGAACATGGCCAAGATGTTCAAATGTTCATAATTGACCAGCATGGTCAAATATCTGGTAATACCAGGTTGTTTCAAGCAGACCACTATAGTCCCCGTGCCCAAGAACGCCAAGGTAATCACCCAACCCATAACACACACATCTACAGTATAGCCATGAAATGCTTTGAAAGGCTGGTCATGGCTCACATCAACACCATCATCCTGCACACCCTGGACCCACTCCAATTCGTATACCGCCCCAACAGATCCACAGATGACGTAATATTTTTTGCACTCCACACTGCCCTCACCCACCTGGACAAAAATAATACCTATGTAAGAATGCTGTTCATTGAATAAAGCTGAGCATTCAACAATCACAGTCCACTCCAAGCTCATCTCGAAGCTCAGTACCCTGGGACTGAACACCTCACTCTGCAACTGGACCCTAGACTTCGACGGGCCGCCCCCAGGCGGTGAGGTTAGGCAACAAGACATCCACCACGCTGACATCAACACGGAGGCCCCTCAGTGGTGTGTGCTTAGTTCCCCTATACCATGCGGTTTCAGAGGAAGGCCCAACAAATGATCAAAGACTCCAGCCACCCAAGTCATAGACTGTTCTCTCTGCTACCGCACGGTAAGCGGTACCAGTGCACCAAGTTTGGAACCAACAAGACCCTGAATAGTTTCTACCCCTAAACCATAACACTGCCAAACAAGACTGCTAAGTACCTAATCAAATGGCTACCCGATCGACCTGCATTGACCCTTTTTTGCACTAACTCTCTTGCACTGACTCTATGCACACACACTGGACTCTACTCACACACATACTTACACCCCAACACACACATACATTACGCCCACACACAAACAACATGCACACGCATGTATACTGACACCACACACACTTTCACACTCGCCACATATGCTGCTGCTACTGTCTATCTATCCTGTTCCCTAGTCACTTTACCCCGACCTATATGTACATAGCTACCTCATTTAACTCATAACCCTGCACATTGACTCAGCACTGGTACTCCCTGTATATAGCCATGTTATTTTACTTGTTATTGTTTTTGTTAAATCACTGTGTATTTATTCCTCGTGTTATTTTTATTTTTTTATCTTTAACTCTGCATTATTGTAAAAGGACCCATAAATAAGCATTTCACTGCTAGTCTAAACCTGTTGTTTACGAAGAATGTGACAAATACAATTGTATTAGATTTTTGATTTGACATTCATTACTGACGCCACACACTTACACCCACACGCTGCTGCTACATTCTTATTGATTTGATTTATTACTACCATTACGCTGCTGTTGCCTGTATATTGATTGCCATTACCATTAGTATGCATCTATTTATCTTGCCACTGGTCACTATATTACTCCTATTTGCATGTTTATATTACCATTAGTATATTACCATATAATTTATATCGTCACTTTTCAGCACTGTTTACACTGCTATATTGTTTGCTATTATTATTTGTTATGTATCCTACTACCAGTCACTTTCTTCTAATCCCTGCCTACAAGTACATCACAGGAGGTTGGTGGCATCTTCGCTGGGGAGGACTGGCTCGTGGTACTGGCTGGAGAGTAGTAAGTAGAATGGTATCAAATACATTAAACACATGGTTTCCAGGTGTTTGATCAAATCAAATCAAATTTATTTATATAGCCCTTCTTACATCAGCTGATATCTCAAAGTGCTGTACAGAAACCCAGCCTAAAACCCCAAACAGCAAGCAATGCAGGTGTAGAAGCACGGTGGCTAGGAAAAACTCCCTAGAAAGGCCAAAACCTAGGAAGAAACCTAGAGAGGAACCAGGCTATGTGGGGTGGCCAGTCCTCTTCTGGCGGTGCTGGGTGGAGATTATAACAGAACATGGCCAAGATGTTCAAATGTTCATAAATGACCAGCATGGTCAAATAATTATAATCACAGTTTGATGCCATTCAATTCTCTCCGTTCCAGCCATTATTACGTCCTCCCCTCAGATGCCTCCACTGACGTACACATCTACCTCAACCACTCCAGTATACCTGCACACTGTACATGTGGTACTGTCACTGACCCTGCCAGCTTACTCTCTCCTGTATTTTATTTCTCATGTTTTTTTTATTACATTTCCCTAGTTATACTATTTTGATATTGAATACTACATTGTTGCGAAGGGCTCACAAGTTAAGCATTTCACTTGAAAATTGATCCGAGGAGTAAGTAGGGATTTAGACTTAATGGAAACAAGATGCCATATTTTTTTTGTGTGTTTGAAACAGCAGTCTTATGCAGTGTAGTCAGACTAGTCGGGCTTATGCAGCGTAGTCAGTGTACCTTATCTTGAGGTGAACTTGTACCTAGAATGGGAAGAGAATTGGATCTACACTGAACAAAAATATGAACGCAACATGCAACAATTTCAAAGATTTTACTGAGTTCCAGTTCATATAAGATAATCAGTCAATTGAATTAAATAAATTAGGCCCTAATCTATGAATTTCACATGTCTGGGAAATTACTGATACCTTAAAAATAGGTAGGGGTGTGGTTCATAAAGCCAGTCAGTATCTGGTGTGAGCACCATTTGCCCCCTGCAGCGCAACACATCTCCTTCACATAGAGTTGATCAGGTTGTTGATTGTGGCCTATGTAATGTTATCCCACTCTCTTCAATGGCTGTGCGAAGTTGCTGGATATTGGTGGGAACTGGAACACGCTGTCGTACACGTCAATCCAGAGCATCCCAAACACGCTCAATGGGTGACATATCTGGTGAGTATGCAGGCCATGGAACAATTGGGACATTTTCAGCTTCCAGGAATTGTGTACAGATCCTTGAGACATAGGGCCATGCATTATTGTGCTGAAACAAGAGGTGATGGCTTCGGATTAATGGCAAGACAATGTGCCTTAGGATCTCGTCCCGGTACCTCTGTGCATTCAAATTGTCATTAATAAAATTACATTGTGTTCGATGTCTGTAGTTTTATGCCTGCTCATAACAACCCAACTGCCACCAGGGGGCACTCTGTTCACAATGTTTATATCAGCAAACTGCTCGCCCACACGATGCCATTTTCTCTGTCTGCCATCTACACGGTACAGTTGAACCTGGGATTCATCCATGAAAAGCACACTTCTCCAGCGTGCCAGTAGCCATTGAAGGTGAGCATTTGCCCTCTGAAGTCGGTTAGGATCCCGAACTGCAGTCAGGTCAAGATCCTGGTGAGGATGACAAGCACACAGACAAACTTCCATGAGACGGTTTCTGACAGTTTGTGCAGAAATGATGCAACCCTACAGGTTCATCAGCTGTCCAAGTGGCTGGTCTCAGACGATCCCGCAGGTGAAGATGCCGGATGTGGAGGTCCTGGGCGGACGTGATTACATGTGGTAGGAGGCTGTGAGGCCGGTTGGACGTACTGACAAATTCTCTAAAACAACTTTGGAGGTGGCTTATGGTAGAGAAATTAACATTTCATCCCTGGCAACAGCTCTGGTGGACTCCTGCAGTCAGCATGCCAAATGCACACTCCCTCAACTTAAGACATCTGTCGCATTGTGCTGGGACAAAACTGCACATTTTAGATCATGTTGTTAAACTAGCATCTTGATATGCCACACCTGTCAGGTGGATGGATTATCTTGGCAAATATAAAATTCTCACTAACAGGGATGTGAACAAATTTGTGCACTAAATTTGAGAGAAATAAGCTTTTTGTGATTTCTGAGATCTTTAAATTCAGCTCATGAAACATGGGACCAACACTTTACATGTTGCACTTACATTTTTGTTCAGTATAGATGCAAACCCCTGTAAATACATAGGTTGAAGTTTAAGATGACCCACTAGATACATAGTAAAGTAAAATACACTCAAGCAAGCTAGTTGCTTGTTGCTCTTTGTGCACATTGAGTGCCAGGGACATTTTTACAATTGCACAAGAAAGTGTTAGTCGCACATGTCCAGATAAGAAAGCTAGACAGTCTTCTCGCTAACCACTTTTCCGTTTACTGAGAACAGACTTTGAATGCCTTGCAGAGTAGGCATTTGATGTGTAGGATTGGGAGGTACAGAATATAACTGTATCTATCATGTTCAGATGCTCTGTTTAACTACACAAATATGAATAATACATTTGTATACATTGTGATCTACATTCATCTAACTGAAATGCAACTAACATGTTATTATCAGTTCAGTTCAGGCAAAGTTTAGGGGAGTACTGTGGGGGAGTCATCATTTGAAATAAAAGCGTGAAAAAAATAACTGAGCATTGCAATTTTTTCCTGCCTTCAAAGAACATCTAAACTCAAGGCACTCTGAACACTTCCTCAAGAATATTATATTACTTTCGGATAAAAAACATACAACAGTACTACTGCTCATCAGCACTGTCATAATCTGTATTCCTTGAACACCAGCTCTACGACGGAAAACTACAACAACATATGTTCAATAGCACAGTAGCACTCCAACTAGAGGGAGGAGATTCTGCAACTGACAGTGCTCAAAATAAAACATGAGGGTATATGTGAGTGGTGAGATGGAGGGTCTACTGGTTCTCCACTCCTGCCACTGCAGGGCCCTATTGGGGACTATCGATCAAGCTCAGAGGATGAAAACGTTCCTGAAAACCTGAAACGTTCACGTAAACAAATGATGCAGGACCATTGCTAGTGCTACAGGATGGTGCAGAGCTGTGTGTCTCAACAATACAGAAAACTCATTGCCTGACGACTCATCCTGAATTTAATTCAGCTGCTCTATCGATCGCTCCATACATCAGTCTGAACCTGCCAACCTAGAAGTCGTCTGTGCTGACGTCAAATTGATGTGATTCATGATTCATCGGGCCCAACCCATCAGTTTCTGGGAAAATTAGAATGGTCAGAATGTGTTTGCATTCTCAAAGGATCAGGAAATGAAGCAAATCTAGACTCATCGTGGAGAAGAAACGTTAGTGGGTGAGGCGTTTGGCCATAGCGATGTGGATGGGTAGCCAGGCAAGGAAATCCATCCACTCATTGAAGATCTCTGAACTGATCCCTTACTTGATTTATTCCTTACAGATCCTATTGTAGCATAGGGCCTCAAGTAAATCAATGTTATTTGTCGCATACACATATTTAGCAGATGTTGTTGCGGGTGTTCCTAGCTCCAACAGTGCAGTAATATCTAACAAAACACAACAATACACACAAATCTAAAAGTAAAAGAATGGAATAAAGAAATATTAGGAAGAGCCATGGCATAAAAATAAAGAATATATATTTATAATTCACTGTATCACAATTCCAGTGGGTCAGAAGTTTACATACACAAACATGACTGTGCCTTTAAACAGCTTAGAAAATTCCAGAAAATGATGTCATGGCATTAGAAGCTAAACAAGAAATTTGTGGAGTGGTTGAAAAATGAGTTTTAATGACTCCAACCTAAGTGTATGTAAACTTCTGACATCAACTGCACACTAAAACTACTAAATCAGGAAGACAAGACAATGAAGACAAAATAATCCAGGACATGCTCTCTATCTGACAGTACACAAACCACATGTTTGACTGGGTTCCATTTATTCCACTCCAGCCACAGTAAGCCTATCCTTCTGTAGCTCCTCCCACCAGCCTCCTCTGGAATAGGAGTTCAAGACAACATCCCCCTATCATGACAAATAACTTATTTACTAAAGTCTTCTGGCACATGAAGCCTTGCTTACTTCACATCAAACTCGCTTACTTAAACATTTGAAGCTTCAAACATCAAACACATGCATATATTTAATCTCTTCTCCCATTCTAGCTCTACGGTAGCTGGCAGTTGAAGTCTTAATAATAACATGGAGAGATATTGCTGATGAGACCGAATGGTGTATAATGGAGTCAGGGTGTGTTTAGGTGTAATACGCAAAACTGTTGGGAATAATCCCCCCAACACAAAACAACTATGAAATGGAATACATTTCTATGCAAACGGCAACCCAGGAAAGCTAAATCTCCAGCAGGTAATAAAAGTATCTTAGACACAAAACACCTTAGTTAACTTGCTGCCTTTATCGTCCAACACAGGGTCTGTGTCCCAAAATGCACCCTATTCCCTTTATAGTGCACTACTTGTTGACCAGGTGTCACGCCCTGGCCTTAGAGATCCTTTATTCTCTATTTTGGGTTAGGTCGGGGTCTGGCTAGGGTGGGAATTCTAGTTTTTGTCATTTCTATGTTGGCCTGGTATGGTTCCCAATCAGAGGCAGCTGTCTATCGTTGTCTCTGATTGGGGATCATATTTAGGCAGCCTTTTCCCACCTGTTTGTTGTGGGATCTTGTTTTTGTGTAGTGCCTGTGAGCACTGCATTGACGGCACGGTTTGTTTGTTCTGTATTGTTTTGGTGAGTTTCATTTATTAAACAGGTGGAACTCTATGCACGCTGTGCCTTGGTCCATTTATTCCAACGACACCAGGCCCCATAGGAAATAGGGTGCCATTTGGGAAGCATACAGTAGCAGTAGTTCCTCTCTCAAGGTTAATATGTACAAAAGTAAAAATAATGATCATACTCCGTTTTAATGTGATGTCATTAGAGTATTCATATAAACAACCTTTCAAAACTTTACAATTGAGTTTTCCGGGATATGTTTTACATACAGATCCTATAATTAAATAGTGTTGTACTATGTGTTCCCTGTAAGGACTATGGGACATGAACAGTATGATTCAAATTTATTCAACACGGATTACAATTTATTCAACGCAAACAACTATGGAAGAATCTTCTCTCTTGCTTCTCTTTATTTATTTTCCTGGGCAAAAAATAAAACACAAAACAGACCAGACTAAAATAGTGTGTTCTATAGCTTGGAAAATATACAAATGTGACTTTGGGTGACAACATAAAGGCATTTCTTTCCAACATGTTTCCTAACGAAAATGAAATCGACTTCATGTTTTGTTTCCTTGCCACAATACTTCTGAGAATTGCGATCCTAGTTTCGTCTTAACCTTAAACCTGTAAACAAGTCTCTGTGTCAATATCCCCAGAGAGAGTGGTTGCATCCCAAATGGCATCCATAGGCCTTTAGGACTCTGGTCAAAAGTACAGTAGTGTACTATATGGGGAATACGGGTGCCATTTGGGACACATCCAGAGATGGCATCTTTTCTCTCATGCTGTTGCTGAAACGGCACTCTTGGGACATGAAAAGAAACCTAATTTACAGGTTGTTCAAGGGTGAGGAAGATGTGTTGTTTGTTGGTGTGGTGTGGTGGTGACCATATGAAGGCTCTGATATTCAACGATCAGAGACAAAGTGCCAAATCCAGCACATTTTTGTTGATCAGTCTAATTAACCTATCTTAAGCGAGGCTGCATCTCTAAATCACCTCCCATCTGTTAGAGCTGTGTAGCTGCCATAACTGGCTCTCCTCTCCACCCCCGTCTCAGCAGACATGCCAGCTATATATCAGAAAGTGATGCTCATGCACTCACACAGTCACACACACAGCCACTCTCTCTCAGATAGACTACACACCCTACATCCACACTACACTAAATCACCAGCAGGACACAGCTCCACAAAGTAGCACAGTCCACACATTCTTGCTCTCTCATTACTTGAATACATAAAATACATCTGCCATGGTCTTTACAGTGATTTGAGGTACACTGACTCAACCTGTTGGGGGCAGTAAGTAGCTTAGCGGTTAAGAGCGTTGGGCAAGTAACCGAAAGGTTGCTGGTTCAAATCCCCAAGCAGACTAGCTGACAAATCTGCCAAGTCACTCTAGATAAGAGTGTCTACTAACATGTAATAGGAGGACTAACTAGAGTACAAAGGACTAGTCTTATAAGAGATATACTTTAAGTTAAAAGAATATTTACTGTGTGTAAAGTCCCAACCTTTGTACTGGTCAAAGCTAATGCAACAACAGAGATATTCTAATGACCAGAGCTATACGAAAACACAGGCACACAAACAAGAGCATATGTGTCTAATGAGAGAAGGTCGGTGACATCTCTGTCCCTCCCACAGCCAAAAGGTGTTTGTCACAGTTGTTAAATATACTTATTTTCTTTTTTTTTAAATGGTGTGGTGAGACAGTCTGAGTTCATAACATCAACAGGTAGGAGACAGCTAAACTCGCTGGAGCAGAACCCCTTTGACATAATGGATCTGAAGATTTTACAATGGTTAACAATTCCCTCACCCTCTGCAACATGTGTCAAACTCATTCCACAGTGTCGAGTGTCTGCGGGTTTTCACTCCTCCCTTGAACTTGATTGATAAATTAAGATCACTGATTAGTGAGGAACTCCCCTCACCTGGTCATCTAGGTCTTAATAAAAGGAAAAACCAGAAACAAGAAGATGCTAGGCCCTCGATGGAATGAGTTTGAGACCCCTGCTCTACAGGTTGGGCTGGATTTTGGAGGGATACAAATACATGTGAGAAATGTCTTGGTAAAGGCATCCTGATGCTTCCCAGTCAAAACAGTTCGGAAGAGTTTGCACACAACATTTTATCTCGAGGCAAGCCGAAGTCTACACCTCTTCGTCGGTGATTGGTCAACAGTAGGGATTCTTCAATAAAGTCTCTATTGTCATTAAACGAGAGACGAGTCGTTTAAATGCACACTTTTTCCATTTGAAAATACTGCACCCAACATCTTAGATGTAAAAGTGCGCAACTTAGATCTCCTCTGCAAAAACGTCAAAATGAATGACAGACTGGCTAAGTCATCTCAAAATAGACAAAAATGTACTATTGCTGCTTTTTTTCTTGTTTTTCAAGTGAAGGTCTTTCAGGGAGTATGCGAGCACACTTGTTCGGTTTGCCGAACTGAAGCATGCTGATGCCTTAACACAACCCGTACCCCACAGTGCACAGCATGTGGGTTCTGTCTCCTCTCCTCTGCTCTCACCTCCTCCAGCCCATGCTGTGAAGCCTGGGGGCGGACACACAGTAATGCACAGTCTTGTCACTTCCTAAAGGACAAAACACATGACGGGCTGCCCTTCGTTTCAGCCCGCATTACCCGTGGGAAGTAGTTTAGGGTTTCTGTAAATGTTGAAGGAGGGTGATGGACAAATCTTTTTGCCAGCGCTGCAGACTGATATATTGCTCAACCTAATAAAGGACTATTAAAGGCCTAAAGGCCTACTACTTTAGTGAAGAAAAAAAATATATATATATATAAACAGTGGGGAGAACAAGTATTTGATACACTGCCGATTTTGCAGGTTTTCCTACTTACAAAGCATGTAGAGGTCTGTCATTTGTATTATAGGTACACTTCATCTGTGAAATCCATAAAAACACATTGTATGATTTTTAAGTAATTAATTTGCATTTTATTGCATGACATGAGTATTTGATCACCTACCAACCAGTAAGAATTCCGGCTAACACAGACCTGTTAGTTTTTCTTTAAGAAGCCCTCCTGTTCTCCACTCGTTACCTGTATTAACTGCACCTGTTTGAACTCGTGACCTGTATAAAAGACACCTGTCCACACACTCAAACAAACAGACTCCAACCTCTCCACAATGGCCAAGACCAGAGAGCTGTGTAAGGACATCAGGGATAAAATTGTAGACCTGCACAAGGCTGAGATGGGCTACAGGACAATAGGCAAGCAGCTTGGTGTGAAGGCAACAACTGTTGGCGCAATTATTAGAAAATGGAAGAAGTTCAAGATGGCGGTCAATCACCCTCGGTCTGGGGCTCCATGCAAGATCTCACCTCGTGGGGCATCAATGATCATGAGGAAGGTGAGGGATCAGCCCAGATCTACACGGCAGGACCTGGTCAATGACCTGAGGAGAGGAGGGACCACAGTCTCAAAGAAAACCATTAGTAACACACTACACCGTCATGGATTAAAATCCTGCAGCGCACGCAAGGTCCCCCTGCTCAAGACAGCGCATGTCCAGGCCTGTCTGAAGTTTTCCAATGACCATCTGGATGATCCAGAGGAGGAATGGGAGAAGGTCATGTGGTAATGAGACAAAAATAGAGCTTTTTGGTCTAAACTCCACTTGCCGTGTTTGGAGGAAGAAAAAGGATGAGTACAAACCCAAGGACACCATCCCAACCGTGAAGCATGGAGGTGGAAACATCATTCTTTGGGGATGCTTTTCTGCAAAGGGGACAGGACGACTGCGCTGTATTGAGGGGAGGATGGATGGGGCCATGTATCACGAGATCTTGGCCAACAGCCTCCTTCCCTCAGTAAGAGCATTGAAGATGGGTCGTGGCTGGGTCTTCCAGCATGACAACGACCCAAAACACACAGCCAGGGCAAAACCTGAAGGATCTGGAGAAGGTCTGTATGGAGGAGTGGACCAAAATCCCTGCTGCAGTGTGAGCAAACCTGGTCAAGAACTATGATCTCTGTAATTGCAAACAAAGGTTTCTGTACCAAATATTAATTTCTGGTTTTCTGATGTATCAAATACTTATGTCATGCAATAAATTGCAAATTTATTACTTGAAAATCATACAATGTGATTTTCTGGATTTTTGTGTACCTATGATAAAAATTACTGACCTCTACATGCTTTGTAAGTAGGAAAACCTGCGAAATCGGCAGTGTATCAAATACTTGTTCTCCCCACTGTATATATATATAAAACAAATGTGTGGGGGGTGCTGCATCACCCTCAGCACCCCTACTTCTCACTGCTATGTTGGCACTGTGTGTTTTAGGGACCACCCCGCCAGTAGTCGTCTGAGTGCCGACATTTTCAATTGGTTGGCAAATTACATCCAGCACTCTCTGCGCCTCTCTCTCTCATGAGAGGCTCTCTATATTATTTACAACACACTCTGAGACTGGACAAATTTCCAGTACACTTATTACACAAATAACATTTCAACACCTCTCTTTACATTAGATCTAGTCTCTGCATGTGGAGACACACCGAAAGGTACGCAGGTTCTGTCAGCAGAGACCAGTAAAATACAGCTTGCTTCCCAAATGACAACCTATTCCCAAACAGTGCACTACTTCTGACCAGGGCCCTGATCAAATGTAGTGCACTACATAGAGAAAAGGATTCCATTTGGGAAGCAACCATAGAATCCTGAAATATTGATGAGGCAGCATCCAGAGCCTCAGTGGAGACTCATGAAGCCTGTTGTACTCTGGTTCAGAGGTCTCAGTCAGGGAATTTCTACACTGTCAGACACCGGAAGATCACCTACTGTTCTGGACCTCTGCCTGTAAACCTGCTTGTTCCTCAAGTTTTAATTTGCTGTTTTGTAGCACTGCACATGATTTCTTGCTGCAGAATACAGACACGCTTTGACAGGTGGATAGATGTGTCAGGGGTATATGGAGTCAATGTAAATGCATGCTTGTTTCCTCCTGCCACAACTTCCGCAGATGTGAGGAATGAATTAAGGCCCTTAGGCAGTCTTCATGGCAGCATGGCAGACGCTAGTTAGCAGATACTGTAGATTATGGTGCGCGTGTAGCTCGATCAAGGTCAGAGTGAAATAACAGAAGTACTGATCCAGCTCCCACATACGCACCTCAAAACATACGGCTCCAGCTGATCTCAGTGCAGAATCTCTGGCTCTTGCAGATGTTGCCCATACGGTTGTAACGGCTTTATTTAGCAAAATGTTGTGTTTACAACCTCATCTATATTTATGAAGTGTCTGATGAAATCTGCTGCCGTTAGAAGTAGAAAAAGACAGTGACTGGAATGCAGGAGCAAAAGTTATAATTGCTTTCTGAGGTTGCATGTCAAATACCAGTCTATTCACAATATAGTGCACTACTCTTGACCAGGGCTCATAGGGCTGCATCCAGCATTGTTTTTTATTTATTTAACCTTTATTTAAATAGGCAAGTTAGTTAAGAACAAATTCTTATTTACAATGACAGCCTACCCCAGCCAAACCTGGATGATGCTAGGCCAATTGTGCACAGCTCTCAATCACAGCTGGATATAATGAAGCCTGGATTTGAACTAGGGACTACAGTGACCCCTATTGTGCTGAGATACAGTGCCTTAGACCACTGCCCCACTCAGGAGCCCATTGTCACTTGTGCATCTAGTTCACAAGCACGCTAATTCTCCTCCATTAGTACCCCATTCATGGACTAAATGGTAAATGAGACGTTTTGACTGGAGCAGTCTCTCCCTTTCCCTCAGTGAAATCCTAGCAATGGAATAAATCTGTCAAATTGACGTGGTCTGAGGGGATTTTTCCGTTCTATTGATTATAATTCTATGGTCCTGCCTCTTTACAAGTGATGTCTTGCCCTCCTTACAAAAATCTGCTGCCACCACCGCCAGAATGTCTTGGCATTGCAGCAAAATGTATGGGGGGAGGGGCTTCTCTTATCCTTTTACAGCTGTCAGGGTTGCCAAGTCTCAAAGAGTAATTGCAGCTCAAAATCATTATCGCTACCCCTTATCAAACAGCCACCAAAGTCTAGGAGCCAACAGTTCAGAACCCTTTCACATAAAATGAAGTGAAATTCAATAAGCCACGGAACAACAAAGATTAATCTTCAGTCATCCGCTTGTCAGATAAAAATGATTTCAGACATAAATTCTGCTTGTTGGAGCTCAAGGTTTTCCCTGTAAATTTACCAAAGGAAACCTACAAGTTGCTCAGTGGCCAGTATTTCACACTGCATGTCCATGTCTTAGCCTAGTGAGATTGTTAAATTGACATACTCATATACAAAATATGTAATAAACAAAGATAATTTAAGAAGAGGACGAGTCATGAAGGACAAAACTCATCAGAACTATGACCGCAATATATCAACCCTGTGATCAGGTAGACTGTAGGTGTGTCCCAAATGGCACCCTATTCCCTAAATAGTGCCATATACATTGGGCTCTGGTCAAAAGTAGTGCACTAAATAGGGGATATGGTTTGGGATGCAGACTGTGGAAGAGCATACAGCACCTGCCACTGTAAAGCTCTTTACTGTGTGTATACTCAGTGTAAACTGTTTTCCATAATCATTCCTTCAGTTGTCTTTCCCTCTTGTTCTTGAACTGAGCCCTGGGGGACACCAGTAGTGAGAGTACGTGGTGCAGACACAGATCTTCTCCACGTCACCTGGTAGGAGCGGTCTGCCAAGTAGGATGCAATCCAAGAGTATGCAGACCCTGAGACAACCAGCCCTGAGAGGGTGGAGAGGAAGATCTGATGGTTCACAGTGTCTGAGGCAGTGGATAGATCTAGGAGAATGATAACAGAGGAGAGAGTGTCTGCTTTGGCAGTGAGGAAACCCTCCGTGACACAGAGGAGAGCAGTCTCGGTTGAGTGACCCGTCTTGAAATCCGTCTTGAAAGGGTTTACTAGGGTTAGAGGCAGAAGTGGAAAAGGTGTTTCCTAGGGTTAGAGGCAGAAGTGGAAAAAGTTTCCTAGGGTTAAAGGCAGAAGTGGAAAAAGGGTTTCCTAGGGTTAGAGGCAGAAGTGGAAAAAGGGTTTCCTAGGGTTCGAGGCAGAAGTGGAAAAAGTGTTTCCTAGGGTTAGAGGCAGAAGTGGAGAGGAGTTTCCTAGGGTTAGAGGCAGAAGTGGAAAAGGTGTTTCCTAGGGTTAGAGGCAGAAGTGGAGAGGAGTTTCCTAGGGTTAGAGGCAGAAGTGGAAAAAGGGTTTCCTAGGGTTAGAGGCAGAAGTGGAAAAGGGTTCCTAGGGTTAGAGGCAGAAGTGGAAAAGTTTCCTAGGGTTAGAGGCAGAAGTGGAAAAGGGATCCTAGGGTTAGAGGCAGAAGTGGAGAGGAGTTTCCTAGGGTTAGAGGCAGAAGTGGAGAGGAGTTTCCTAGGGTTAGAGGCAGAAGTGGAGAGGAGTTTCCTAGGGTTAGAGGCAGAAGTGGAAAAAGGGTTTCCTAGGGTTAGAGGCAGAAGTGGAAAAAGGGTTTCCTAGGGTTAGAGGCAGAAGTGGAAAAAGTGTTTCCTAGGGTTAGAGGCAGAAGTGGAAAAAGTTTCCTAGGGTTAGAGGCAGAAGTGGAAAAGGGTTCCTAGGGTTAGAGGCAGAAGTGGAAAAAGGGTTTCCTAGGGTTAGAGGCAGAAGTGGAAAAAGTGTTTCCTAGGGTTAGAGGCAGAAGTGGAAAAAGTTTCCTAGGGTTAGAGGCAGAAGTGGAAAAGGGTTCCTAGGGTTAGAGGCAGAAGTGGAGAGGAGTTTCCTAGGGTTAGAGGCAGAAGTGGAGAGGAGTTTCCTAGGGTTAGAGGCAGAAGTGGAGAGGAGTTTCCTAGGGTTAGAGGCAGAAGTGGAAAAGGTTTCCTAGGTTTAGAGACAGAAGTGGAGAGGAGTTTCCTAGTGTTAGAGGCAGAAGTGGTAAAGGTTTCCTAGGGTTAGAGGCAGAAGTGGAAAAGGTTTCCTAGGGTTAGAGGCAGAAGTGGTAAAGGTTTCCTAGGGTTAGAGGCAGAAGTGGTAAAGGTTTCCTCGGGTTAGAGGCAGAAGTGGTAAAGGTTTCCGAGGGTTAGAGGCAGAAGTGGAGAGGAGTTTCCGAGGGTTAGATGCGGAAAGGGAGGAGAGTAGGACCGAAGAGGCGATATATTACAACAATGTTAAGCTTGAGTGGACAAGTGACAGTGACAGCATGGAATTCAAATAAGGCGATGGACAGGTGAGTGAGGGAGAAAGGAGAAAATCTCCACTTAGAAGAAATTAGTAGCCCTGTCCCACCACTGCGACAACCAGATGCTCTCAGACTATGAGAGAACACATAGTCAGATGAAGAGAGTAGCAGTGTTCTCTAAGGTGATCCATCTCTCCTTTAGGGCCAAAAAGTCTAAGGACTGAAGGGCAGCACAGCTTGAGATGAACTCAGTGTTCTTGACCGTGGATCGGCAGTTCCAATACATTTCCTGAGAACAGGAATTCCACATGGGTTGTGCACGCAGGGTATACTAAATTAGAAGGGTTGCAGCCAAGAGGTGGGAAGCATCTGTAAAGCCTACAAGGACAGGCCAGAACAGGTATAGAAAACACACACAAAGCTACAAAAGAGAAAAATGAGATCTGAAAATAATTAGGTTGTAACGCGTGTCGTCTGGGGAAGGAGAGGGGGACCAAGGTGCAGCGTGGTAAGTGTTCATATTATTTAAAGAAATATGCAACACTAGACAAAACAACAAACACGACAAACAAACAGTCCTGAAAGGTGAAACAAAAACACTAAACAGGAAATAACCACTTACAAAACACAATGGAAAACAGGCTACCTAAATATGGTTCTCAATCAGGGACAACGATTGACAGAAAATCATAGACAAACTAACATAGACAACCCACCCAACTCACGCCATGACCATACTAAAATGAAAGACAAAACAAAGGAACTAAGGTCAGAACGTGCCATAGGTAAGATACTCAAGTGAGAGAGTGGTGTGGAGCCTTCCTCTCTTTCCTTCCTCCAACTAAGCAGAACCGTCTTCGATGCTTACAGCTGCCACTGAGAAAACAGGGGCGAGTGAAGTACTAACATTAGTTTCCTAGCAGAGGAGAAACCCCTCCCCGCTCCAATGCAGCTACTGATTACGATAACAAGTCACAAACTTCCCTGCCCCTTAAACCTGGTTGATGTGTCAACAATCATCTGCAAGTTTTGAGCAGTCAGCAGTTCACACACCAAGTAGGCTACTGGGAAGACAGACAGCACTTAAAGTAGATGGCCCTAGCTAGAAAAAGACAGTACTAGACAACAACAGATTAAGACAAAGACTATACGTATTATTCCTGGAGATATCAGGAGTCCTCTAGCTATAGATTGAAGCAATTGGCAACTTTTGGGTGGCTGAATCCATTGGAACGTTGTCAAAGAGGGCAGTCACGTGTGTTAGCAAAGCAGAGGTCCCGAGTTGCAGCCAGGTATGAGCCGAATTGAGGGGAAGTGGTATTCGCTAAGCATGCAACATGACATCCATAACACATACAAATGTTCTATTCTATAGACCTTCAAGCTCAGCTGAATCATCTGGGTTCAGATTCATACCAGGTGTCAAGGCAACGCATAGCAAATTAGTCCTGCGGTCATCAATGCTGCAAGAAGATAGAAAGAGAGAAAGAGGTTAGAGTCCCCAGATGGCTGACCAGGGAACTAGCAGGGAGCAGTAGCCTTTCCCTCATGCATGTATGCCTGTAGAGGTGTAGCCAGTAGAGGTCAAAGGCTTTCACTTCACCGCTCTGCACCTTGTCCCCAAATTCATAAATGAAACATCGGGAGAGCAACAGAAGGAGAAGCATCACAACATGGACTACTTCTGCCCCCTACTGGTGACTGGTGGCTTGAGATGACAATGTACCTAACGAGTCAGGTCTGGATCTGAAGCAAAGGCAACAACACAGGATTATCAAATAGGCCCTAAAGCACGGCTGCCCAATTCTGATCCTGGAGGGCAGAAACACTTCTGTTTTTGGTTTCTACCTGGTAGTTAATTACACTCACCTGGTGTCCCAGGTCTGAATTTGTTCCTAATTAGAAGGAGAGGATGAAAACCAGAAGTGTTTTTCCCTCAAGGACCAGGATTGGGAAGCCCTGGCCTACATGATACAGCTATTTTGGGAAAAAGGCTTCTATGATAACTCCACAGCTGAGCTGTGTAACATCCCAAATGCATTGGGAAAAAGGTTATGTAGCCGAGCGTAACAAACTCTGATCTGAACTGTCCATTTACTAACACGGACAACCTTGGCTCATCAAACCCACTTTAAAAGTGAAAGTACCACAGCAGAAGAAAGACAGAAACTTATTTCAAACTGTTCTTGACTTTTTTAACTAGGCCACTTCTGATCAGGAAATTGCATTACAAAGGCCCCTTACAGCTTTTTAATCCACAACCTCCATAATGAGCTTATGAATTATGAGTTTTCTAGAGGAAATAATGGATTGGTATGCAGAACGAGCAGGCAGAATGACAGCAGCTATAAATGAAAAAATGACTTATTCAGTCACACTCCCCCATTTTGAAAATGTCATGTCATTTCATTCCTCTCAGATGTCAATGGGGGAATCTGCAGTTGCTACATACAATTTGGAATATACAAGTAAATGATATGTATCCACTGATTCTTAAAGAATATCATTTATAAAGGCCTCGTGAGCTTAGTTCAACTGTCGTACCTCGTGAGAACCCAAAATATAAGCTTGTAAACAAAGTATGTTTGTAAACAAAGTAAATGTAAACAAACACTGTATAGCCTCAAAACATGGTTACAAATGTTATCTTGCATCCATAGCTCTGTCTATACATTTGAGAGGGGTTACATTTCTCTAGCCTCATCCCTCAGCTTTTTACAGAAACAGTGGCGGGGAAAACACTTTGTTATAGTTTCAACTGCGGATTTCTGCTTTAATGTTCTCAAATGTAAGCTATCCTTTCCCAGCGTGGACATACAGTAATTATAATCATTACAAAATAATCATAAAATGTAATTCCATCCCGGAAGGCTTTTATGGCTAGTCATCTTCCAATCAGCATAAAGATAATGCGCAGTACAAGCTTTCAAACCTGTGTTAGTTTGCTTATGTAAACTGTGGATGTAGAACAGAGAAATGAGTAGGCTTTAATACACCTGACTACATCCATGGACATATTTAAATGCCTAGAAAATCATCCTGCCAGGCCAAACTGATGCCAAATACAGTCAAATCTGTCAATTCCATTCAATTCAATTCAAACAACTGTATTTGTCCCCATAGGGCAGGCCTGGGCAATTATTTCCCCTGGAGGGCCACATCAATCAATCAAATGTATTTATAAAGCCCTTTTTACATCAGCGATGTCACAAAGTTCTATACAAAAATCCAGCCTAAAACCCCAAACAGCAAGCAATGCAGATGTAGAAGCCCGGAAGCTTGCCATCACGGGCCAGAATCATATTACAGGATTATACATCATGTGTATGATTGTGTTAACAGATATATCTACTGTAAATCACTTCCAGATATGCTACTTATTTTACTTTTTTATCATGCACAGAAATAAACCACATCCATGTTCTCCTTTTGGTAGGTATTTTCATTATTAAACATGCAATGAACTACACGGAAGGAAAAGTACACTGTGCATTCAGCTCCACGGACAGAACTCTTGTTAATGGGTATGCACAAAAACACAAGAAAGAGAGAGAGCTCAACATTACATTTAAACTACTCAATCAGTGTGAGGAGTGAAGTCTCTGATGGTCATTGACTAGAGCAGTGAAGTCAGGTATAGTTTCTGACGTCGCTATGCGCAGGATTGCGGTGAAAGTCAGTAAGAGATGATCTGTGCCTTGACTTGTTATATTTCATTACTGAAAATGTCTATTCACATACATAGGTTGAGCCAAACACTACAAACATCTTCTGATTTTGATTCCTAATCTTTGAAAAGTTTGTTCATCGAGAGAATCACACATAGAACTTTGTGGAGATCTTTGTGGGCTATACTCGGCCTTGTCTCAGGATGGTAAGTTGGTGGTTGAAGATATCCCTCTAGTGGTGTGGGGGATGTGCTTTGGCAAAGTGGGTGGGGTTATATCCTTCCTGTTTGGCCCTGTCCGGGGGTGTCCTCGGATGGGGCCACAGTGTCTCCTGACCCCTCCTGTCTCAGCCTCCAGTATTTATGCTGCAGTAGTTTATGTGTCGGGGGCTAGGGTCAGTTTGTTATATCTGGAGTACTTCTCCTGTCCTATTCGGTGTCCTGTGTGAATCTAAGTGTGCGTTCTCTAATTCTCTCCTTCTCTCTTTCTTTCTTCTCTCGGAGGACCTGAGCCCTAGGACCATGTCCCAGGACTACCTGACATGAGGACTCCTTGCTGTCCCCAGTCCACCTGGCCATGCTCCTGCTCCAGTTTCAACTGACCTGAGCCCTAGGACCGTGCCCCAGGACTACCTGACATGAAGGCTCCTTGCTGTCCCCAGTCCACCTGACTGTGCTGCTGCTCCAGTTTCAACTGTTCTGCCTTATTATTATTCGACCATGCTGGTCATTTATGAACATTTGAACATCTTGGTCATGTTCTGTTATAATCTCTACCCGGCACAGCCAGAAGAGGACTGGCCACCCCACATAGCCCGGTTCCTCTCTAGGTTTCTTCCTAGGTTTTGGCCTTTCTAGGGAGTTTTTCCTAGCCACCGTGCTTTTACACCTGCATTGTTTGCTGTTTGGGGTTTTAGGCTGGGTTTCTGTACAGCACTTTGAGATATCAGCTGATGTACGAAGGGCTATATAAATAAATTTGATTTGATTTGATTAGAACCTTGACTGAGGTAAAGACAGTTTCAGGTTGGATATTCGAAGGATAGTCCAGCAACAGCAGTTAGGGACCATCAACATAGTGACAAATCACATTTTTCTAATTTCAATAGATCTTTAACCATTACTCCTAAAACTTTCAAAACTGGTTGTAGCTAACCCGATGGCATAGACACACATTGCACACCATTTTTGTCTATTTACATCTCGCACTATTTTAAATTATTTATTTACATTTTTGAATTTCAATAGCTCTTGGTCATATGACCTGCTGACTTCAAACAAGGTTCCGAATGTCCACTGACTACCCTTCTATATTACACACCATTTAGTTTGTCCATTTTCATCTCACATGATTGTACATTAGTTTTTCCAAATTTCAAAAGCTCCTTGGTCATGTGACCTCTTGAAATCAAACAATGTTCAGAATGTCCACTGACTACCCTTCTATATTGCACACCCTTTAGTTTGTTCATTTTCATTTCACAAGATTTTACATTCATTTTTCCAAATGTAAAATTTCAATAGCTCCTTGGTCATGTGACCGATTGACTTCAAACAAGGTTCAGAATGTCCCCTCAGTGGGCCTACACATTGCACAACCTTCAGTTTGTCTAGTTTGAGCTATTGAAATTGGAAATTTGGAAAAATTAATGTAAATTCTTGTGAGATGAGTGGACATTCTGAACCTTGTTTGAAGTCAATAGGTCACATGACCAAGGAGCTATTGAAATTAGAATGTTTGACAAATTCATGTAGAATTTGTGAGATGAAAATGGACAAACCAAAGGGTGTGCCATATAGAAGGGTAGTCAGTGGACATTCTGAACCTTGTTTGAGTCAAGTAGGTCACATGACCAAGGAGCTATTGAAAATCGAATGTAAAACAAGTTGGTACTTTGTTTACGCTCCCTAACTAATTCAACTTGGAATACAAAATTAGCTGTGGAAAGTGAATTAATGTCCAAATCGTGAAAATAAGACCTGTGCAATGTTGTGCGAAGTTTTGCAACATCATCACTTATTTGTTGTCTGTGGCTCAAGTGGTTTGAAAGCTATTGAGGTTTGAAAGCGCGAATATCCATCGAATATCCAACTTGAAACTGTCTTTAACTCGGTAGAACGTTGTCAGTGACATTGTTTTGATAAACTCAAGTTGCAGGTCAGTGGGAGTGTTATCCACATTGAAGGTGAAAGGTAAGAGGGGAGGAAACCAACAGCATGTCATTTTCCAGCATTTTGAAATATTCAAAACGACAAGAAAACTCACCGTTCAAAGCACGCAGCACCGAGGTATACTTCTCCTGCTGGTCATCTGATAGGGAACAGACTGGTAGTGTCGGAAAGTGGATGAGATTGTTGGCTTCTAATTGTCGGGTCATATACCTATATTTCTCTGCATGCTTTGTCTGGAAGTGTCGGGACAAATTATTGTCTTTCAAGACAGCGATGCCCTCTTTGCACACTAAGCACACAGCTTTCCCTGATACCTCAATAAATAAATATTTCGATGTCCACTCTTGCTGGAACACCCTACATTCATTGTCTGCTTTCCTTTTCTTTGAAAAACACATTTAATTTGAATAGTAAATACGTAGAGTGAGACCACTCACCACAAGACCACAATCAAAGGACTCTCCTGATAGAGGAATTACAACTGGATGAAGATTAAACTATTCTGTCCATCTGGTGCGGCCTAATGAAGAGGATATCTAGTTCCCTGTATGCCTTTTAGCACATCAATGTCATTAAAAAGTAGCCCAGAATGAAACTCTTCCTGACAGAATTACCATCAGTTAGCTGTGTAGTCTATAGACCTCATCAAACAAACAATATGTTTAACCATATGTCGTCTCAGGTAGTTATTGTAAAATACAATGTGACTTTCCTGGTCAAATAAATGCAATGTTATTTCCTCTTAACCTTAATTTCACCAGGATGTCGACATTAAAATGTAAAATATAATGCATTGAAAGAAAGCAAGTAGGCGGACATTACGATATAGAAAAACGTTAGTTAACGTATTACATCTAATACTCAGTGCCTTCAGGAAAGTATTACGACCCTTAGACTTTTTCCAAATTTTGTTAGGTTACAGCCTTATTCTGAAATGTATTAAATCATTTTTTCCCCCTCGCCAATCTACTCACAATACCCCATAATGACAAAGCAAAAACGTATTTTTTTATAAATGTTTGCTCATTTATATATATATACAGTTGAAGTTGGAAGTTTATATAAACTTAGGTTGGAGTCATTAAAACTCATTTTTTAACCACTCCACAAATTTCTTGTTAACTAACTATAGTTTTGGCAAGTCGGTTAGGACATCTACTTTGTGCATGACACGAAAATATTATTTCACTTATAATTCACTGTATCACAATTCCAGTGGGTCTTACTTACACTAACTTGACTGTGTCTTTAAAAAGCTTGGAAAATTACAGAAAATTCTGTCATGGCTTTAGAAGCTTCTGATAGACTAATTGACATAATTTGCGTCAATTGGGGGTGTACCTGTGGATTTATTTTAAGGCTTACCTTCAATCTCAGTGCCTTTTTGCTTGACATCATGGAAAAATAAAAAATAAATCAGCCAAGATCTCAGAAAATAAATTGTAGACCTCCACAAGTCTGGTTCATACTTGGGAGCAATTTCCAAATTCCTGAAGGTACTACGTTCATCTGTACAAAGAATAGTACGCAAGTATAAACACCATGGGACCACGCAGCCGCCATACCGCTCAGGAAGAAGACATGTTCTGTGTCTTAGAGATGAACGCACTTTGATGAGAAAAGTGCAAATCAATCCTAGAACAACAGCAAAGGACCTTGTAAAGATGCTGGAGGAAACAGCTACAAAAGTATCTATATCCACAGTAAAACAAGTCCTATATCGACATCACCTGAAAGGCCGCTCAGCAGGAAGAAGCTATTGCTCCAAAACCACCATGAAAAAGCCAGACTACGGTTTGCAACTGCACATGGGGACAAAGATCGTAATTTTGGGAGAAATGTCCTCTTGTCTGATGAAACAAAAATGACTGTTTGGCCATAATGACCATCGTTATGTTTGGAGGAAAAAGGGGGATGCTTGCAAGCTGAAGTACACCATCCCAACCGTGAAGCACGGGGGTGGCAGCATCATGTTGTGGGGGTGCTTTGCTGCAGGAGGGACTGGTGCACTTCACAAAATGGATGGTATCATGAGGGAGGGAAATTATGTGGATATATTGAAGCAATATCTCAAGACATCAGTCAGGAAGTTAAAGCTTGGTCGCAAATGGGTCTTCCAAATGGACAATGACCCCAAGCATACTTTCAAAGTTGTGGCAAAATGGCTTAAGGACATCAAAGTCAGGGTATTGGAGTGGCCATCACAAAGCCATGACTTCAATCTTATAGAAAATGTTTGGGCAGAACTGAAAAATAGTGTGTGTGCAAGGAGGCCTACCAACCTGACTCAGTTACACCAGCTCTGTCAGGAAGAATGGGCCAAAATTCACCCAACTTATTGTGGGAAGCTTGTGGAAGGCTCCCCGAAACGTTTGACCCAAGTTAAACAATTTAAAGGCAATGCTACCAAATACTAATTGAGTGTATGTCAACTTCAGACCCACTGGGAATGTAATGAAAGAAATAAAAGCTGAAATAAATCATTCTCTCTACTATTATTCTGACATTTCATATTCTTAAAATAAAGTGGTGATCCTGTCACGGCTTTGTCCTCTTCATCTGAAGAGGAGAGGCGAGAAGGATCAGAGGACCAAAATGAGGCGTGGTATGTGTTCATAGTGAATTTTAATAAAGAAAACACTGAACACTGCAACACTATACAAAAACAATAAACCAATGACGACCGTGAAGCTACAAATGAGACCTGTGCTGACACAAGCCACTAACATAGACAATCACCCACAAACAAAGGATGCAACCCAGGCTATCTAAGTATGACTCTCAATCAGAGACAACTAATGACACCTGCCTCTGATTGAGAACCATACTAGGCCGAAACATAGAAATCCCAAATCATAGAAAATCAAACATAGACTGCCCACCCAACTCACGCCTGACCATACTAAATAAATACAAAACAAAGGAAATAAAGGTCAGAACGTGACAGATCCTAACTGACACAGATACAGTTACAGAATTTTTACTGGGATTAAATGTCAGGAATTGTGAAAAACTGAGTTTAAATGTATTTGGCTAAGGTGTACGTACGTAATCTTCCAACTTCAACTGTATATATAAAGGAAATATCACATTTACATCAGTATTCATACCTTTTACTCAGTACTTTGTTAAAGGGGCGGCAGGGTAGCCTAGTGGTTAGAGCGTTGGACTAGTAACCGAAAGGTTGCAAGTTCGAATCCCCAAGTACAAGTACAGAACGACAAATCTGTCATTCTGCCCCTGAACAGGCAGTTAACCCACTGTTCCTAGGCCGTCATTGAAAATAAGAATTTGTTCTTAACTGACTTGCCTAGTAAAATAAAGGTTAAAAAATTTTTTTAAAAAGCATCTTTGGCAGCGATTACATCCTTGAGACTTATTGGGTATGGTGCTTAAAGCTTGGCACACCTGTATTTGGAGAGTTTCTCTCATTCTTTTCTGCAGATCCTCTCAAGTTCTGTCAGGTTGGATGGGGAACGTTGCTGCACAGCTATTTTCAGGTTTATCCAGTTATGTTCGATCGGGTTCAAGTCCGGGCTCTGGCTGGGCCACTCAAGGACATTCAGAGACTTGTCCTGGAGCTACACCTACGTTGTCTTGGCTGTGTGCTTAGGGACGTTGTCCCGCTAAGGTTAACCTTCACGCCAATCTGAGGTCCTGAGCACTCTGGAGCAGGTTTTCATCAAGAACCTCTTTGTCCTTTGCTCTGTTAATCTTTCCCTCGATCCTGACTAGTCTCCCAGTCCCTGCCGCTGAAAAGATTCCCACAGCATGATGCTGCCACCACCATGCTTCACTGTAGGGATGGTGCCAGGTTTCCTCCAGACAATACACTCGGCATTCAGGCCAAAGAGTACAGTTGGTTTCATCAGACCAGAGAATCTTGTTTCTTATGGTCTGAGAGTTGTTAGGTGCCTTTTGGCAAACTCCAAGCGGGCTGTCGGTTGCCTTTTACTGAGGAGTGGCTTCTGCCTGGCCACTCTACCATAAACGCCTATTTGGTGGAGTGCTGCAGAGATGGTTGTCCTTCTAGAAGGTTCTTCCATCTCCACAGAGGAACTTTAGAGCTCTGTCAGTGACCATCGTTCTTGGTCACCTCCCTGAACAAGGCCCTTCTCCCCCGATTGCTCAGTTTCGCTGTTGTGTGATCGGTTTCTATTGTTAAATCACAAGCCTGCCATCACATATCATATGCTTAGCCTACTTTAAAAAAGTTTAGGGGAAATTAAAGTGTTGAAAGCTTCTGTACTTCAAAGGTGTACAGCTGAAGTACAGCGTGTCATAATGATTGTCCACAATATCAAAGATGTTTCTCAGCGCATACTGAATCATTCATGTTAAAAGGACTTATTTGATCCTAGTTGTCATTGATTTATCTAAGGTTTGAAGATCATATTGATTATGTTGGACATCTTGCTAGCCAGAGAAGTTCAAATCAAGTTCAAATAGTTATGAACTTAAGACTCAACGCATGCAATTGTATGGCGAATTGAGAAATTCACACAATAAACATGATAAACAAAGGATAACTGTACTGTACAGAACTCTACACCCCATTGTAATGTATTTCTTACATAATTCATCCCCTGCTTAGTGTTGTAGACACAAGTTAGAGGAACTTCTAAACTATCGTTGTGGCAAAGTGAAATTGAAGGGCATTGTGACAGGTTTTGTTGCCCCCCCCCCCATGTCTCAATAGAACCTTTTCAAGTATCTAGCTTTTCATGTCTCCCCCTTTTAACCATGTCTGGACATGATCAAAGTCATTCGATTGAGTATGGGCCTTTAAAGTGGAGCTCCTCGAAGATCATGTGTCTGTCTATATTAGTGTTTACTTACTTCAAAAAAGATTCAATTACATCAAACAAAGAAAAAAAATCGAATCAAATTGCATTCGTCACATGCTTCGTAAAACAACAGGTGTAGACTAACAGTGAAATGCTGACTTCCCAACAATGCAGAGAGAAAGAAAATGTAGATATAATAGGAAAGAAATAACACGGAATAATAAAAGTAATAAGCAACGACATAATGTCTTCTGACCAATCTAAATTGGGTCATTCTCCTAATTCCAACACAACCAGACAGTTGTGTGGATGATATTGTGTCTGACCGTATGATGATGCAGCAAGAGACTAACCAATAGTGTAGAAGATGGGGATCTGTAAAACTCAAATTCCTCAGCCTAAAGAGTTACACCTTGCGCAAATTAAGAAGGCCTTTTTGTGTGCCGGGTAGCGATGCTTCAGGAGGGCGGTCACGTGTGTTTGCGAGACAGAGGTCCTGAGTTCGAGCCTCGGTATAAGACGAATCAGGGGAAAGTGGTATTCGCTAAGCAACCAGCATGACACCCTTTACAGCAGCACACATTCTTAAACCTCTCTTCATTATTGCTGATGGAATCAACTAAGTTAGCAAGCCTACAGTATTTTATGTCCAACATCACTTTTTCAGCTATACATAGCTGATGTCCGTGTTATAGTACTCAAGTCCAGGAGGATTTTCATGACTCGTGACTCGACTCGGACTCGACCAGTGGGGACTCGGACTTGGACTCCACTGGTAGTGACTTTATTGTCAGGAAATCTCTCTTTGTTGAACAATTTTACATACTAGCAATATTCCCTCTAATTGTTTTCGGCACTGAGCATATTTTCAGGTCTGCTGAGCGCTAACTTGAACAATGTGAAAATTCTGAGCCTTTACCCACTTTAAGTTACAGTTTTAAGTGGCCAAGTGGGCTACTGTGGCTATTTGATCATAATGTAGGCCTACCAGAGTAGCCCACCATAGAAAACAATGGAGAAAATGCATCCCATAACATTTTAACATGGAAATAGCTGTTCTATCATTCAGCCTACAGTAACTGGACAATGTGTGGTGTTCAATGTAGGCTTACATTCCATGAGAATTTTAAAAAAAACATGCAGGGCTTGACATAACCTATTTGTCCACTTGTCCTTCAGACAAGGTGACTTAAAATTATGTTGTGTTGTTTGATGCAAAAAACAACTTTACAAAATAAAATTCATTATCATTCCTATACCATTATTACAGCGAATCAGACAAGTGATGCTACCCTCTGCCTATTGGCTACTTAGCTTATTCAATTCAAGCTTGTCTCAAAATACAACACTTCCACTTTAAGATAAAAAAAAGCTATTTTTACTTCAAAGATGTCTAGAAATGTACATGTTTTGTGCTCTTCTAGGAAGCAATCACTCCACCATTGTTGACACTGGGCTAATAACTCACTAACTAGCAAAGAATATGAACCAATTTGCACACTTGGCTAGATGCAGCTCTTGCTTTGATCTCAAAACAAGCCCATCTACTCACAACCGCTCATACTGTAAAGAGTCCAGTTCAAAGTGAATGGCACAAATCCATATATGGCAATAGTCTATTATAGGCCTACTGCAGCTCTGATTGGTTATGCCCACCGGTCTGTGTAGAGTATGTGCCTGTCATGCTTTACAAATGTTCAACACGAATGTAACGAAATGTAGTTTCAACAATTGTTGGATCACAGCTTTTAGCACTACCAAGGGACTTGTGACTCGACTCGTGGCTCAAGCATAAAGGACTCGGACTGGACACGACTCGGTCTTGAGGTTTACTGACTTGACTAGATCACTGGCTGGTGTTAACTGTCTGTTTTGACTTCATCTGTTGACAAAGCAGGCCCTGCTACAGTACAGTGCCTTCAGAAAGTATAAATTGCGATTTGTTTTGTCACGGTACTGTATTTTGACACTGAAACAATTGAATTCAACTGTCCCCGATGTGAGCACTCAGCCTTGAACATGACCCACCGTGCCAGTGCCATGACTAAGCCAATTATCTCCAGTCACTGTCGACAGTAATAGGAGCCAAATTCACCTTTGTCTGGGGCCTCATATCACACACACACACACAACTATATGGCCATTGGTTACCACGTGAAAATACAAGTGCAACATCTGCTCATCTATAAGCAAAATTGTAAAGACGAAGAATTCTGTGATGTGTTTCTATGGAAAGTAAGCTTCAATCTGTCAAAATTACACATCATCTGTCAGTGCACACACACATTTTATACAGAATGTTATGTTGTAGATCACTAAGATAATCCAACATTCATGTATACATTTTCAATAAAAATGTATACATTTAGTTGTAGGTGCAGAAAAATACAGTAGCCTACATGGTGTGTGTATTTGGGGGCCATGAATCCAGGTCAGCTCTGACTTGTCTTAATCCTAAATCTGTCTTCATGGGTTTATGTACATGGAAAAAGCGTAGTATCTCTGGTAAACATCCTGGACCAAGCTGGCAGTTTCCCTGCGGTGCCATTTGGGTCAGCTGGATTTCCAGCAAATCGCAGATCTGTATTAGTATGATGAAGTCAGGCACAGCAAACACATCAGACGACTCACATCACCCCTTTCTCTGACGATGTCGTCAAAAGACTTACAAAAAATAGAAAGATGAATTTAATCAAACTGAACTTAATCAAGTTTCAAGTTTTAAAGTCACATGCACAAATACAGTGAAATGCATTTCTTGTAAACTCAAAACCCAACAATGCAATAATCAATAACAATGTAATACTATAAAAAAGAGAAATTAAAAGAAATATGAAGACCACAATAAGTAAGTAAGCATACTACTGTATATACAGGGTCAGTTCCAATAGCATATTTACAATGTGCAGGGACACAAGTGATGGAGGTAAATATGTGTAGGGGTAAGATGACTCGGCATCGGGAAATCATTATTTGGTCTAAGGAAACAGGCTACGGGTAAGCTAGGTTACCTACTGAGCAACATGGGACCTTGTATTCTATAGGCCAAAGGTGTCAAACTCATTCCATGGAGGGCCTAGTGTCTGCTGGTTTTTGGTTTTTGGTTTTACCTTTCAATTAAGACCTAGACGACCAGGTGAGGGGAGTTGCTTACCAATCAGTGACCTTAATTCATCAATCAAGTACGGGAGGCGCAAAACCCGCAGACACTCGAACCCTCTGGAATGAGTTTGACACGTGCTATAGGCCTACACAAGTAGGCATATTGCAATTACAATTTAGGCTACTCAATAGTGTGCAAGGTAGAGCAAGGCTTGAACTTGAGCTCGAGTATGATGCGCAGAGGCACTTCTTTCGCCATCATACACTTCCTCTTTAAAATGTAATAATGTGAAAAATATTAACACTAAAAATGTCAAATGTGTTGTCCATTTGTCAATGACAACTGAAACAGCTATATTTGTAAAAATCATAGACTGAGCTGATCTCTCTAAACAGCATTGTTTTGTCTCCTAATTATGTATCTGCTCCAAGGATTACATACTTAGAATACACCAGGTGGGCTTCGCTCCTTTTCATCAAACCCAGGACTGTGTATTTGTATTGCAGAGTAAAGTGTCTCCTACCATACACATGATGAAGACTACCCACACCCATCCCTGTGCTGAATGACACTGCAGGTACCTCAGGCTAGGATAAATACATCGTCCTTGCTCATGTTAGAATATGCATGTGGATGTGTATGATGGATTGATGATGTTGGTTGGTTGGTGACATTTGATAGATGGCTAAGCTATTAGTGGTAAAGTGATAAAGTGGTAAAGTGAGAGCTTTATGTGGAAAATTATGACGTAAACTTACTGACATTATTAATTTACTTTATTTAAGCTTTTTGTATTTGTTTGCCTTTTTTAAGTCCAGTTATCATGCAGCTCATACCTTGTCCTGATCAATCAAACATAATCTAATACTGATATGCCGGTCAATAACTCATGCAGAAAGGTTTAAGTAAACCCACTGAAATCATCAATCATCAATCCAAATAAAGTTGGCCTAGGTTGTCATATATCATCACGTGTGTTACAGTACTATAAATGTTGTTGATCATTCACACAGAAGACTGCTGTGGTGAAAGAGGGTTCTTTCTTGTGGATCTCTTCTCCAAATGCTCTACATATACTCACGCAGTTGCATTCTAGGGAGCTTACCTGAGGGGACCGACCAGAGGACAGAACAACACAGAGGCAGCTCAACATCACCAGGCTGCCACTGGAAACATAATTACAATGACACTTAATCTGCAAAATAGACCAACTGGAAACTGGAGATTTTTAAGGCACCTTGACATTTTCCCAGCGGCGCACACTGGTTGAATCAACAATGTTTCCATGGACCACAGTGGAATAGATGTTGAATTGACATCTGTGTCTAGTGAGTTCTTTCCAAAGAAGGCAGAATTGTTCAACTTAAATAAGACAGGACATAGGTGATATAGAAACAAGAACAGAAGGACTGCTTGAACATTTTCATTAATTGTTACGAAGTTTGGGCCGCCTGGCTCATTGAGAACTGTGAACTAATTTGCCAGAATGTTACATAATTATGACATAACATTGAAGGTTGTGCAATGTAACAGCAATATTTAGACTTAAGATTGCAACCTGTTCGATAAAATACGGAACAGTTCTGTTTTCCACTGAAAGAATAAACATTTTGTTTTCGAAATTATAGTTTTCCGGATTTGACCATATTTATGACCTAAGGCTCCTATTTCTGTGTTTATTATATTGTAATTAAGTCTATGATTTGATATTTGATATAGCAGTCTGACTGAGTGGTGGTAGGCAGCAGCAGGCTCGTAAGCATTCATTCAAACAGCACTTTACTGCATTTGCCAGCAGCTCTTAGCAATGCTTGAAGCACAGCGCAGTTTATGACTTCAAGCCTATCAACTCCCGAGATTAGGCTGGCAATACTAAAGTGCCTATAAGAACATCCAATAGTTAATGGTATATGAAATACAAATGGTATAGAGAGAAATAGTTGACGCGTCATAATTCCCATAATAACTACAACCTAAAACTTCTTAACTGGGAATGTTGAACGACCAGCTTCCATATGTTCTCATGTTCTGAGCAAGGAACTTCAACATTAGCTTTTTTACATGGCACATATTGCACTTCTACTTTCTTCTCTAACACTGTGTTTTTGCATTATTTAAACCAAATTGAACATGTTTCATTATTTATTTGAGACTAAATAGATTTCATTTATGTATTATATTAAGTTAAAATAAAAGTGTTCATTGTTCATTCAGTATGGTTGTAATTGTCATTATTACAAATATATATATAAAAATCGTCAGATTAATTGGTGTTGGCTTTTTTTGGTCCTCCAGTAATCGGTATCGGTATCAGCGTTGAAAAATCATAATCGGTCGACCTCTCCCCTAAATGCCTGTGAAGCCTTTTTAATTTTGTTTAAATGTATGTACCCCTGTGTATAAAGTTTGTATGTGTTATTTGGTATACTATTTTGTATGATATGTTTTTGCATATTGTTTTTTTATTAACAAATATGGGCGGGGAGCGTGGAATTTACATTTGTGACGAAGGGATGACATGCGAATATGCAGAGGGAAAGCGCAGAGTTGGCGGTTCATGTGTTTGCACCCTTGCAGAGCCTGTGTGCGGGAGTGATGGAAGGACTTACCCCAGTATGTGCTGCTTGAGAACTAAAAACAAACTAGCAGAACTCAGTAAAAAGCCCTCAGTCATATTGATTCAGAAAGGTCACAGTGATGTGGGTAAATAGCCTAGTGGTGGGTTAGGGCCAAAGGAAGAAATGTTTCATAGCCCAGGGCTAAATTTCTTATTTTCCAGTCAATCATACAAAGTAGCCTAAAAACATTTGTTTATGTGTTTCTGTATTTTCTCATGTATGTTTCAGTGGCAATATGTAACTTTTTGTTGACCATCTTCACATAGAAATGTGAGCTATACATCTGTCATTCTCATTGAAGCTGTAGATCTGTTCTATGTGCGCTATTTCTATGTGTAACGGTATTTGTCGTTGGAAGATCAGGAATCATCGGACCAAAGCGCAACGTGGTAAGTGTTCATGCTTACTTTTATTTACACTGAACACTAAACAAAATAACAAGAGAATAAATTAAACCGAAACAGTCCTGTAAGGTGCAAAACACTAAACAGAAATGAACTACCCACAAAAACCCTGTGGGAAAAGCTACCTAAGTATGGTTCCCAATCAGAGACAACGATAGACAGCTGTCCCTGATTGAGAACCATACCCGGCTAAAACATAGAAATACAAAAACATAGAAAAAGGAACATAGAATGCCCACCCAAATCACACCCTGACCAAACCAAAATAGAGACATGAAAAGCTCTAAGGTTAGGGCGTGACACTATGCTTCCCATTCTTAAATTTCATTTTTGCATCTTCTACTTTCAGTTTTGTACACCAGCTTCCAACAGCTTAAAATACAAAAATGTTGTTTACATAACATATATTTCACAGCGGTTTAGATGGTTCAATGATTCTCTGCACTATACAATCTTATTTTGTCACATAAACTGAAATTAGGCAAACTATTACAATTTTTGCAACTAAGAAATGGCAGAGCGATTTCTGCTTAGCGCAACTTAAATTATAAACCACTTCAAATCATTTGAATTATTAGGCTAATGGAATGGTTTTGTTATTTCGTTATAGGCCTAACAACCAAAACAAGTACTGCTATCTAAATGGGTGCACAACTCATTTGGTTGTTTATAGGAGACAGATAGTGTTCCTTTTTCAGATTAAATATTATTCCTGAATAATACTCTTGCAGGCTCTAAGAAGTATGTCAAATTATATACAGACATTTAGTTGCTACGCTGCTTAATATCTTGTTGAATAACTGGATTTTACAGCCCTAATTGCCTGTCAAGATGGCCCAACATGGGTATTTATGCTCTGCTGCCATGTGTAAGCCATGCTGCATGTAGCCTATGCCCTGTCTGTCAGAGATTGTAATTAGCCTATTTCAGACTAAAGTATGAAGGCTAAACTGCTGCTGCTTCTCTCTAAGGTCAAGCCATCATCTTATCTTACTGTCTACTGAGGAATACTTCACATTTCATTCGCTCTGTGATCCAATTTTGTGAGGAAAAACTTGATTCCGTTTTTATTCTCCAATGGAGAAAAAACACCTCTGCCAGACCCTTGGCAGAACTTTACAACATTACATAACTGACAACCAAGCCCACCCACTGGGCACACACGGAATGAATCAGCTCAGTTGTACCGACATGGAATAGACATTGACCTGACGTCCTGTGCCAAGTGGGCACCAATAAAATGTTATTTCATTGAATAACGGAGGTCTTAACTATATTTGATTAAGGTTGATTGTGTTAACATACCGTAAGATAAGGAAATACAAAGCGTGTAGGGGCAGATTAGCGTCTTCTTTACAATATGATCAGACAATCCCTGTTTCTTTCTTTCCTCATCTAGCATGAATCCAGAGCATATTCAATTGATATTTGGTCATTGTTACAGGCCTACTACATAGGCCATGGTCAAAGTAGTGCACTAGTTAGGGAATAGGGTGGCATTTTGGGGTGGACACTATTACTTACTAGCACTGTTTGGGGTGAATTGGACACAGTCATAGTAGTCAAAGAGAGCAGAAGTGAATGATCTGGTATGGATTGGCGCATCAGTACTTTTCCAGTGATCAAGCTTTTGATATCTTAATGCATCTGAGAGGATACCAAATGAAAGTGAACTTAATGCATCTGAGAGGATACCAAATGAAAGTGAACTTAATGCATCTGAGAGGATACCAAATGAAAGTGAACTTAATGCATCTGAGAGGATACCAAATGAAAGTTAACTTAATGCATCTGAGAGGATACCAAATGAAAGTTAACTTAATGTATCTGAGAGGATACCAAATGAAAGTTACCTTTATACATCTGAGAGGATACCAAATGAAAGTGAACTTAATGTATCTGAGAGGATACCAAATGAAAGTTAACTTAATGCATCTAAGAGGATACCAAATGAAAGTTAACTTAATGTATCTGAGAGGATACCAAATGAAAGTTACCTTTATACATCTGAGAGGATACCAAATGAAAGTTAACTTAATGTATCTGAGAGGATACCAAATGAAAGTGAACTTAATGCATCTGAGAGGATACCAAATGAAAGTGAACTTAATGCATCTGAGAGGATACCAAATGAAAGTTAACTTAATGCATCTGAGAGGATACCAAATGAAAGTTAACTTAATGTATCTGAGAGGATACCAAATGAAAGTTACCTTTATACATCTGAGAGGATACCAAATGAAAGTGAACTTAATGTATCTGAGAGGATACCAAATGAAAGTTAACTTAATGTATCTGAGAGGATACCAAATGAAAGTGAACTTAATGTATCTGAGAGGATACCAAATGAAAGTGAACTTAATGCATCTGAGAGGATACCAAATGAAAGTGAACTTAATGCATCTGAGAGGATACCAAATGAAAGTGAACTTAATGCATCTGAGAGGATACCAAATGAAAGTGAACTTAATGCATTTGAGAGGATACCAAATGAAAGTGAACTTAATGTATCTGAGAGGATACCAAATGAAAGTGAACTTAATGCATCTGAGAGGATACCAAATGAAAGTTAACTTAATGTATCTGAGAGGATACCAAATGAAAGTTAACTTAATGCATCTGAGAGGATACCAAATGAAAGTGAACTTAATGCATCTGAGAGGATACCAAATGAAAGTTAACTTAATGCATTTGAGAGGATACCAAAGGAAAGTTTGCTGTTCCATTCTGTGCCAGCCAAGTAATAAAAGTGGTAAACATTGTGATGGTTTCATTATTTTCAACAAAACTGTTGTTATGCCTATTGGAAGAAAGAAAGCCTATATGGAAATGTCTCCATTGCAACACAATCTATGCCTGTTACTAATAACAAGTGGTTAATTATTGTTGCTATAGCCACAGTGGAATGTGGAGGGAGAAATAAAGAAATGCATTAGATCCCCTCCTGGTTTCTGAGAAAAGCAGGTGTGCAAACCACATGGCTTCCAATTACTGTACGCTTTGAAGGGTATCAGATCATGTTTAACGGACTGGGACAACAATGAGGTGATTGGACTGAGTAATCATCAAAATGAGAAGCAGCCTATACACTGTAAAACAAAAAGGTTTGTGTGTGAAAATGATGTTGAGCAAACTCACAATCCTATTGCAGATGGTTGCGTTATTGTACTTTTTTGTGGAGGGGTTAAGATAAAGACTTCACTGCATGACAGGATTCCTCCACATGAGTGCCAGAGTTGCATACAAAACAGAGCTGTGTACCTTTGCAGCAACATTCAACACTTTACTCAGTTTAAAAAAACAGAGCCTGTATTCACAGTGTCTTATAGTATGAATGCTGATCTAGGATCAGATGTTCCTTTTACATTACAAAGAATAAGAATGGACAGGTGGGACCTGATCCTAGATCAACATATCTACTCTAAGATGCTTGATACAGTACACACAGCCTCAGATGTACACTACAGGCAAGGAAGGTGTTAACACATTATTTCATCACCTTTCCTCAGCATTTCTAAGTAATAGCACCAGCATTAACGAGTAGCCACACTGAATCTATTGACTGTTTTTGTGCTGTGTTGTGCTCATTGTACAAAAGCTGTTTTTGTTACGCTTATGTCTCTGTGGGTTGTTACAGAGGTTATAGTTTAGTTTTAGCCTAACAAACAGGAGTATAACTATTTAATATGGCCTGACATATCACAGTAATGGATGGCACATTCACCAGAGTTAAATAACAACTTTGAATATAATTATATTTCAAAATGGGCAAATAAACTAGCTGAGAACCTTTTTCAAATAATATCTAGAGGAATCCATTCAAAGTGCATGTCATCTGAAATGCTCTGTTTGTGATGTGTGCAGTGGACCCAGCATTTTTGTATTTTACAAGGCATTCCAAGCTCTGGCCATCTATCAGGGTTTGGCAGTGGACCCTAGGGAGACAGTATGCATGTATTTGCATATATGAATAATTTAGGGGTGGGACAGGGCTGTAACCACCAAAAACTTGCTCTGTCTAGGCCTAACTCACCTGTGATGTCTAGACTGCCTCATTAATTACTGTTGATGTCATGTTCTGCTGCATAATTCAACAAGTGGGGCAATAGCAGGATACCCTCGGATTAGAAATCTAAAAGTTTCGCTGTAGATTACACATATCTATAAACATTTTACATTGTTTGCGAGATCATACATAATATCACCATAATCTGTGTTTGTTTTCAGAAGTTTCTTTCAAATCAGAGCGTCTAATTTGTAAACATTTCAACTGTTGGGTGAATTCGGAAGGAGTAGGACACAGGGGTGAAAGTAAGACGGTACGGTCCGGTAAGGCGTCCCGGTAAAGTAAATAGTGGGGGTACGCCGGACCAGTAAAACGTGAGTCTATCACAATTATGACAACATGCCCAAAAAACTGTAGGCTACTACACCATTATTAAACATTACTGCATGTCAGCCACAAAAAAACATTTGTGAATTGACTGGAAACCGGGTGGTATACGGTCCAAATTGCATTGTGGTTTGAGGAGAACACTTACATTTTGTCAAGGCAGAAATGAGTATCTTAGACGCTGGCGGACCGGTAAGAAATCAAATCTACTTTCACCCCTGGTGGGACATCATATCAACTGGGACAATGTAAACTTTTTTTTATTTTATTATATCTTTTTTGGGTGGGGACATTGTAATTCTGACACATTTATTTGTTGGTGTGGAAAGAGAAAACCAAAACTATTGTTACTAACCCCTTGTATTGAATCAACATGATCAAAATCAAATCACTTCATTGGTGTGACCCTGCAAAGCACAAGGTAAGATCAGTGACACAGTTTATTTTCTGTTTTGATGTTATAAGGTTATACAACTGTTATAAAAAAGTTGCCAATTTTATGTTTACATTTTGTAATCCAGTCCGTTTTTAGGTGTCCTGCTTTACCAACCATAGCTAGCTAAAGTAGGACAGCATGGAGTAACTAAAGTGGAACAGTCTTATAGGCTTTTCCAACAGTGGATAGAGATCCAGTTTATATTGGGGACCCCCGGTAGTTAGGTGAGGCAGGGCTCTGGTTCTTGTTGTTTTCTTGTAGTACTGTTATTAGTAATGTTTGAGTGAATTCAGAAAACATGGGACACCTTCTGCATTCTGTCTTCTGTAACCTCTTCAGACATCTATGCAACATATTAGCCCAACACATGATACATTTCTGAAACCCTCCGATGTTTCCTAGTCACACAAAACATAAATTAATTGTCAATGTGCTACCATTAGGACTATAATAATGCTGTCCCAGTCTCCAAATGCAAACTGAAAATATAGTTTTGACTCATTGTACACAAATGTGTGTGTCATGTCTCCTGTGAATACGATATCAACATTCGTTTTTTTTGTGTGATAAGGTAACATTTGGAGGATTTCAGAAATGTATTGTGTGTTAGGCTAATATGTTTTATAGATGTTGTCCGAATTCTCTCTATAAAATAATTACTTTTTCAATTCAACAAAAAATAAACACCTATCAAAATAAAATGATCTTGCTTCTCTTTCTTGTGATGTAAGCGCCGAGAGGATGCGCTTAAGTGTTCTTATAGATGCAACGGAAAGACAATTTATTCCAATGAGCCCATTTCAGCCATTCCCGAGGTGTGTTTGACGGTTCATTGAATGTTAACGAGGAAAAACAACAGGCAAAAACAAGAGTATGAAAGAGTAGCAGGACTCAAATGAAAGCAATCAATCCAACGAGATTTAAGTGACAAGTGGTCAGTGAAGGCTGGTGGGAGGAGCTATAGGAGGACAGGCTCATTGTAATGGCTGGAATGGTATTAATGGAACGGCATACAACATATGAAAACCACATGTTTGACACCGTTCTATTTATTCCATTACAATGAGCCTGTCCTCCTATAGCTCCTCCCACCAACCCCCTCTGTAAGTGGAAAATAGATGGCTGAAATAGATCCTCAAGCAGGAGGGGCATGGAATTGGGCACCATTTTGGACGCAGCCTCAGTACCCAACGTGCCTAGGTCTCTGACAGCACCAGTGGAAGGGACAGGTTCTCCAACTTTTGATAGTTATATTATAGAGAAAGTGTTCAACATTTTGGTCTGGTAGTAAAATGGCATAGAGATTAGAGAGTGTATAGTATCAACTTTGATGATGTTGTTTTGTGGAGTGACATTTTTTCGATGTCCTGCCAATCCAGTTCTATGTCAAAAGGTGTAACGTTTCCTGTCCAAATGAGCATTTCCACAGAGATTATTTCATTGTTCTGGAATGCAAATATCAATCTCAAAATCATGTGTCTGAATGTATTAAAGAAAAGTGTGGAGTGCACAGAAGCTTTAGGAAAAGTAGCCTACATGTGAATGTGCGTGTGAGAGCAGTGTGTTGTAGCCTTCATGTGAATGTGCGTGTGAGAGCAGTGTGTTGTAGCCTTCATGTGAATGTGCGTGTGAGAGCAGTGTGTTGTAGCCTTCATGTGAATGTGCGTGTGAGAGCAGTGTGTTGTAGCCTACATGTGAATGTGCGTGTGAGAGCAGTGTGTTGTAGCCTACATGTGAATGTGCGTGTGAGAGCAGTGTGTTGTAGCCTTCATGTGAATGTGCGTGTGAGAGCAGTGTGTTGTAGCCTACATGTGAATGTGCGTGTGAGAGCAGTGTGTTGTAGCCTACATGTGAATGTGCGTGTGAGAGCAGTGTGTTGTAACCTACATGTGAATGTGCGTGTGAGAGCAGTGTGTTGTAGCCTTCATATGAATGTGCGTGTGAGAGCAGTGTGTTGTAGCCTACATGTGAATGTGCGTGTGAGAGCAGTGTGTTGTAGCCTTGATGTGAGAACACATGCCCTATAACAGGAGGAGAAGATACTGCAGGGGAATAGCAATGGGGGGCAAGGATTTACAATTCCCCTGATGTAACAGAGAGTCATAATGAACCTTTAAGTAGAAGAGGAAGGCTAGGTGGCCTATAAAGGTAGCTCCACATGTGGTCTGCCGCCAGCCAAGCTTGCTGATTTGGAGCCTGATAACCAACCTGACAAGCCATACCAGAAAACAGGTAGAAGAATAGTGACTTACCCTGGCATGTAAGTTTACGCTATGCACTTTTGGGGTGAACACGCCATTTATTTTACCAAAGATTTAAGTGTTTAAGAAGCTGTAATAAAAACTTTAGCTCAGAATGTGCATAACCGTATGTCAGGCCCATTACTTGATAACTTGAAAAAGTCAGACAGATTTTATGCGTTTTTGTATTTTAAAAATGCCATATAGTAGTATTATCCCCAAAAATATCAAATGTTTACAGCTTTAACATACTCATGTATGAAATGTATGTCATTTCTACCTCCAAGGTGAATGTTTACCCTGGAATTTTGTTTCACATGAATAAATCTTTCTATCTTTCTGTATTTTTCCCCCTCAGATGCCCTGAACAAATTCAACTTGATTGCTGATGGGGTGGATAAGATAGCCCCAGCTGTTGTACACCTAAAGCTTTTCAAAAGGTACAGGCAGCTTGGTATTGGAGTCCTTTACTCTTTCTGTCATTCATGTAATCTTCAATGCGTTCGGCAGCAACATATTGAAGTGACTCTTTTAACAGTTATGGTCAATAATGGATTTTTAAAAAATTTCTTAAACCCTTCGTTGGAACTGATTCCTCTGTGTTTTGGAATCATGAGAGCAAAATATGATGACACATGGTTGTTGTAACTTTAGACAGCAACATGATTGGTGTCTTTTAAAAAAAAAAAATTGTATAACTTTTATTTAACCAGGCAAGTCAGTTAAGAACATATTCTTATTTTCAATGACAGCCTGGGAACAGTGGGTTAACTGCCTGTTCAGGGGCAGAACAACAGATTTGCACCTTGTCAGCTCGGGGGTTACTAGTTCAACACTCTAACCACTAGGCTACCCTGCCGCCCCTTTATCACTCAGGTTCCCATTTTCATACCAGGAGGTCCCTGTGTCAAGTGTTTCACAGTTCATTGTGTCAGAGGACTGCTGGATAGTCACCAAAGCCCATGTCCTATCCTACAAGCAGAGAATCAAAGTGGAGCTGAAGAGCTGTGTTCAATAAGATGCCTCCAACAAGGAAATGGAATCAAAATTGAGTCGAATGTCAGTCCTCCTCTCTCTCCCCCTCATTCCTAAAATGAGGTTGTTCCAATTGCCCTCTTTCTCATCCCACAGGTCCTCATGCTAAATTCTGCTTGGTATTTTCCATTGGCCTGCTGGCTTGAAATCAGTGAGTGACATCGAAAAGGCAGAGAGTTAATTAATCCTACAGAAACAGTCTGGCAGATGTTCTACAGTGGGAAAGTCATCGAGCGAGGGCCTTTCGCCTGACTAAAATCAGATTCCACTCCTTGACATGATCAATTTGTCGTCAGGTTTTCCTGTAGGGGCTATTGGTTCTGCTCTTATAAATTCAAAGCTTCAGCCTTTTTTCTTCTCCCATTATTCGCAAATGTTGCTGTAACTAAAACATTTGTCACCGCGATGACAGCCGCTTGTGTAAACAGCTCCTCTGTGTGGCATTATGGGATCCCTGGCCAAAACACAGTCAACTAAAACCCACTCCATGCCAGGGCCAAAACATGCAGGGAAGACAACCATTTTGATTCAGCCCATCACTCTGCACACTATACTATAGAAGACTATAAACGTGTGTGTGGAATACAAACACAGAGGATTAGATAGAATGGACTTGTGATGGTAGACGTTAAGCCTTTATAGGGAGTAGCAGAGCCTAAAAGTTGTCTTCAAAGCGAGGCTGTGATGGAACAAGGCTTACACCCCAGAAGGGCTGGCAATGGCAATAAACACTACGTGTCAGATTCCAGCAATAAAAATACTTCAACCCATGACAAGAGAAGGTAGGCAGAGACCGGATTAGTCTGGGAGTGAAGGTTAAATTGAGAGTGCCTTGTTGGCCTTACTGATGATTCAGTGCTGAAGGAACTGTCTTCTGTTAAAGGGCCAATGTATTAACAGAGCGGTCTAAAAGCCTTTCCCATTGTGTGAATCTTCACAGAATTAAAAATAACACTACAATGTATATCCTAGCATGAGTAAAAACTCAGCCATCTTGGTCAGTAAAAACATTCATTCTAGAAGTTATATGATCTCTATGTTTATCTTGTTCTGTAGAGTACACTGCCAGTCCTGCTGGGCCACTCGTCTGACCTGCGGCTGAGGGAGTTTGTGGTGGCTGTGGACAGTCCCTTCTCCCTGAAGGTAAAGGGAGAGAACATGCTCAAATCTTATCCTCTTGCGTGAACAAATGAAAGAATGATTGGAACCACAAATACATCATAAAAACATGAAAGAGGCCAGCACTGGATATAAGTTGAAATTTAAGCTTTGTTTAAATGTTATTCTCCCTGCAAAACACTGTCACGACAGGCATCAGCAGGGCCCATTGGAACGGCCTGGAACTGGGACTCAACGACTCACAAGGAGTACATCCAGACGGAAATCATCATCAATGTAGGTCGTAGGCTTGCGACTCAAATAGCACCCTATTCCATGAATAGTGCACTACTTTTGACCAGAGCCTTGTCTAAAAGTAGTGCATTATATAGGAAATAAGGTGCAATTTAGGATGCACATGTGAAATATGGCAGTCAAGCAGCAGTATTTGGAGCATTATATTACCACATGTGCATCTCTTTACATATCATTACATACTGTACATACTATACATACTGAACCTAAAAGGGTTCTTTGGCTGTCCCCATAGGAGAACCCTTTGAAGCACCTTTTGGTTCCTGGTAGGAAAAGGGTGCCCCTAAAAGGGTGCTCCTATGGGGACAGGCAAAGAGCCCTTTTGGAACCTTTTTTTCTAAGTGTGTATGTCTCCATTGTCTCTTCTTGTCTCTGTTTTGAATTCAACATTGCAGTGCAATACAATGGCCATTAACTTTTGTTTATTGCTCTGTTCTTTTACACTATGGCAACTCAGGGTGACCACTTCTCGGGGGAATTACTGCTTTAGATTGTATTTGAGAGGTATGTAAGATGCAATCAGCATATGCTGTGTATTTTTCTGTTTTCATTTAGGAAAGAGATTTGCAAGGTCATAATTCAGTTTTCTATATAGGGTTTATGCTCAAGGTCATAATTCAGTTTTCTATATAGGGTTTATGCTCAAGGTCATTATTCTATGTTTTGCTGCGACATCTCTGTTGTTTTAAAATCTGCCACGGAAATCATTCTTATCATTCTTATATATGCAGACTTATGTCTGACCATTGATCTCGAAGCAGAAAAATACTCCCACAGTCGCCCTTGACGAAGCTTAAGGGCTTTTTTGCCCCCTTTATTATTATGTTTCCAGTCCTTGTGGAATATAAAAAGAAGACTCATGCACAACATTTCAATGGTGCAGTGCATTTATATAAAACACAATTGTTCACAAATACTTACATAGGCTATATCGAGGTGATGGGCTCAAGCTTTATGTTGTAAAAATACTGCTTTCCTTTCAAATTCACCAAAGGATACAAATGTCCCATTCGGTTTATTCACTCAATAAGAATTACTATGCTTAGCATCACACATGAAAACATCAAATTATTGGAACAGCAGGAAATGACAGAACAGAACAACAGAAAATGTTTGTCATTTTAAAAGTAACTTTTCAATGAAAATTAAATATTTGAATGCTACAGTTCTGTTTATATTCAAACCTTGTTATTTTCAATTTGTACTTGTGTTTCAAAGATGGGGATGTCATCGGAATAAATACTCTGAAGGTCAGAGCAGGAATATCCTTTGCAATTTCTGCAGACAGAGTACGTCAGTTCCTTACCGATTCATACAGCAGAACAATCAAGGGTTTGTATGACTTAATTCTTCACTACCTATTTCACTAATATACCACCTAAAGTGCATTTAGTGATAGCTTTTCTTATTCAGATTTCTGATGATTTGGCACATTTCTACACAATAATTTGGTTTTCTATAAAAAATGTATTGATTGGATGCTTTAACTCTCAGCTCTGTGAGTAAACACCAGCTTTTGGTCAGAAGGTATCACCTTTCCAGGGGTGAGTCCCAATTGGCACCATATTCCACAATATAGTGCACTAATTTGAACAGAACCCAATGGGCCCTGGGCAAAGTAGTGGACTATATAGGGAATAGGGTGCCATTGGTGTGGCCTTGTCATCATTACTGGCATGTCTACTATGCTCTATAAATGCTGAGTCAGATTAAACCACAATCTATATTAAGATTACTGTTACCTTTCTCTGAATTCTGCTGGCTAAAGAAAAATATTCTGTGTGACCCTTTCCAAGTGTGGATGTAATATCCTCTCTGTCCTTCTCCCAGTTTGATCCGAGATCTGAGGGAGCGGCAGAGTGACTTCCCAGACGTGAGCTCAGGAGTGTACGTTTTATGAAGTGATCCCAGGAACATCTCCCTCCAGGCAAGACTGACGGTGTATAGCAAATGGCACCCCCTTCCTTATAAAGGGCACTACTTTTGACCAGATCTCTAGGGACCCTGGTCAAAACATGTGCACTGTTTAGGGAATAGGGTGCTATTTAGGACACAAGCTGAGTCAAGTTTAGACAATTTCTCATTATTGGCATATAGTGCGAAGACCCATATCCCTAGTAGGCCTAATTAAAGGATTATATCATCATAACTATGTTATTCACAGATGATAATAGTTTTGTGTATTATGTTAATAAATAGCCAATTTGAGTGGCCTACTGACCTGAATCTGACAGTTACCGGTTACATTGCCCTTTTTGAAATTGTAAAGTTATTAAATTCAGATTAACAAAGCAATTTAAATGGGGTAAATAGTAAGTATTAGCATAATAAGAATACAGTAGCAATACTCACTATTAAAAGGTTTTAGAATAAACCTGAAACAAATCTGTATGATATCTGCTGCGCAGTTGCATACTTGTCTGTTAACCCATTGAGTCTTGGTCAAATTAATTATCAGCTGTGCTGTGCACAAAGGGGTTTGGAGGCATCAGGATATTTTCAAAGGAAAATATCAAGGCTATTCTTCTAAACTCTGGTCCAGATCTCTTCTACACTCCAGCCAGCAGCCACCCACAAGCAGGTTTCTGATTAATTCCTCTTTCTGGCTTCACCCAAAATGGCGCAGGTTCATGTTTTTTGTCCTGGAGGCAGCTCTGCAGAGTGGTCACTAGCTGGCACTGCTACAAAGGCATCAAATCTGATTTTAAACCTAACCTTGACTCTAACCTTAACCACAATGCTAACCCTAATGCCTAACCCTAACCTTAAATTAAGACCAAAAAGCTAAGAAAGAATTCATGAATTGTTACAATAAAGTCAATTTTGACTTTGCAGCTGTCCTTTCTAGCAGAAATTGCTCACAATAAATGTTAACCTGCCACTATATAGGGAATAGAGTGCCATTTGGGACGCAGCCCCTCTTACCCCATGCAGAAAGGCCAGCCAGGAGCTTACATCTGTCTCAATGGCTGTGTGCTGTGTTGTTGTTGTTGGTAATAACATTAAGTAGCCCCCACAGCTATGGAACAGAAACCTGCATGCTGCAGCCCTTTCAAACAAAGGCTAATAGATTTTGTTTCAGTGGTCCTATAATAAGCCAGCCTGGCTATCGCTACAAAACTAGAGAATGGTGCTGATTTAACTATGATCTGTTGGATTTGAAGCCACCAACTTCTCTCACTCTTTCTCTCTTTGTCGCTCTTTCTCTTGAAAATGGCACAGCATGTACAGCTTAGTATAAAGGTCAATGCTTGTTTCTCCGGGGCATGAGATGAGAAGTCAGAGAATGGTTTTGAGGTTGAGTTTTGTATAATAGAGTTTATGAGTGCTAGCCTAGGTACCAGTCTGTTTGCGCAATCATGCCAACTTCTTAATGACAGCTATTCATGGAGTTGGCAAGAGCACAAACAGGTCTGGGACCAGGTTAGGTGGTGTGTAGTGTGTTAATTGTCACCATTGTATGTTTCACATACAGTGCTGGCATGATTAACCATGATGTTATAATGAGCATCAGCGGGCAGCACATCCAGACCACAGAGGAGGTGAGTGATGCTGTCCAGTCAGGCAGTCCGCTGTCCATGGTGGTGCGGCAAGCTAACGAAGACGTCATGCTAACGGTCGTCCCTGAGAAAATGTGGCTGTAGGGCCGGTTCTAGGATGATATTTATGGATGGGCAGACGGAACACTTTTGGTTGTTTCTAAGGTAATATCCTGCAATCTTAGTTTAACATTGACTCACATCACTTTTGGGTTAGCAATGCCCTACCCTGCACCCCTCTAGAGCCGGCCCTAAGTAGCTGTGCCTCTACACTCTGTATGTTGCTGGTGAATGCAAATAAATGTTTTTCATGCCATAAATGCACATACAGTGCATAAGGAAAGTATTCAGACTCCTTGACTTTTTCCACATTTTGTTACATTACAGCGTTATTCTAAAATGGATTAAATAATTTTTTCCCTCATCAATCTACACACAATACCCAATAATGACAAAGTGAAAACAGGCTTTAAATGTTTTCAATAAATGATTTATTAGCTAATTTATTAAAAATTCAAAATTAAAATTCCTTATTTACATAAGTATTTGAGACCCTTAGCTATGAGATTCTACATTGATCTCAGGTGCATCATGTTTCCATTGATCATCCTTCAGATGGTCCTACAACTTGATTGGATTCCACCTGTGATAAATTAATTGGATTGGACATGATGTGGAAATACACACACCTGTCTATATAAGGTCCCACAGTTGATGGTGTATGTCAGAGCATAAACCAAGCCATGAGGTCAAAGGAATTGTCCGTAGAGCTCCGAGACAGGATTGTATTGAGGCACAGATCTGGGCAAGGGGACCAAAAAATGACTGCAGCATTGAAGGTCCCAAAGAACACAGTGGCCTCCATCATTCTTAAATGGAAGAAGTTTGGAACCACCAAGACTCTTCCAAGAGCTGGAAGCCCAGCCAAACTGAGTACCTGAGTAACCTGATGGTCACTGACAATGCTCCAGAGATCCTCTGTGAAGATGGGAGAACCTTCCAGCAGGACAACCATCTCTGCAGCACTCCACCAATCAGGCCTTTATGGTAGAGTGGCCAGACGGAAGCCACTCCTCAGTAAAAGGCAAGACAGCCCACTTGGAGTTTGTCAAAAGGCACCTAAAGACTCTCAGGCCATGAGAAACAAGATTCTCTAATCTGATGAAACCAAGATTGAACTCTTTTGCCTGAATGCCAAGCGTCACGTCTGGTGGAAACCTGACACCATCCCTATGGTGAAGCATGCTGGTGACAGCATCACGCTGTGAGGATATTCAGGATCGAGGGAAAGATGAACGGAGCAAAGTACAGAGATCCTTGATGAAAACCTGCTCCAGAATGCTCAGGACCTCAGACTGGAGCAAAGGTTCACCTTCCAACAGGACAATGATCCTAAGTACACAGCCAAGACAACGCAGGACTGGCTTTGGGACAAGTCTCTGAATGTCCTTGAGTGGCCCCGCCAGAGCCCGTACTAGAACCAGATCGAACATCTCTGGAGAGACCTGAAAATAGCTGTGCAGCGACGCTCCCCATCCATCCTGACAGGTTGAGAGGATCTGCAGAAGAATGGGAGAAACTCCCCAATTACAGGTGTGCCAAGTTTGTAGCGTCATACCCAAGAAGACTTGAGGCTGTAATCGCTGCCAAAGGTGCTTCAACAAAGTACTGAATAAAGGGTCTGGATACTTATTTAAATGTGATATATCCTTTTTTTTTTCTTTTTTAATATGCAAGCATTTCTAAAACCTGTTTTTGCTTTGTCATTGTGGTATTGTGTATAGATGGGGGGGACTATTTCATCAATTTTAGAAGGCTGTAACATAACAATGTGGAGACTGTCCGGGGTTCGGAATACATTCCAAATGCACTGTATGTTAGCAATGATGTACTGCCCTAAAAATATAGTTACAATATGCAATATTGTAATGGGAGTCCATAGTTGTGGCTCTGTTGGTAGAGCAAGTACTAAAATGTATGCAATCACTACTGTAAGTCACTCTGGATACGAGCATCTGCTAAATGAAGTTGGAAAAAAATACAAATTAAACTGTGCTGCCCCTATTTTTCTACCAAAACTATTGAATTCAATGTGTTTAGAGAATATATTCAGCTCTACAGTTTGTATAGGCAGTTAGAGGCAAGTACCAATTGTTTTTATTCATGTACAATAACATCCTTACCTCGAAGTGGTGAATGACATTTGTGGGCACTTACACTAAAATCTTTAGTGTTTGGCTTTGAAACCTTTTTTATTTTCTGTGTACTGGAATTTTTAATGGTAGCACTCTTGTCATCAAGTGTACAGAAAAAAAAACACAATCAATCTGTAAAAACATGGTTATTTTTTTCTGTGCATGCTTCCATCTTTCCACTTAGCATGTCAGATGCAACAAATCAGATTCATGTAAAAATACATTTAACCAACCTTGAGAAACATTTTATTGAACCACAAATACTTGATAGCACACGCACAGTTTGCATTCCTTCTTCTGTTTTTCTCAACCCGTCATTTTACAAGACACATACCATAAAATTCACCGGTAGACTTTTGACCATATTTACAGAAGACTTGTCATTTCACATTTTTCCTATATTGAAAGGATATAGGGGAAATAAAGTTAAACATTTCAATGCATAACAAAATAATAAAAAACAATCACAGAATTGAGGGTGCATACAGCATTACTCCGTCTAAATTTATTGTAATCTAATTGTTTTCATTTGGAACACTAAATCAGAACTAAATTTGGAGTAATCTCTATAACCCTGCAACCAGTACGGGTACAAAAGCTCAAAGTTGAGGCCAAAATAATATGTATACAGGTACTATGTACATATAATGTCAAATGTGAAATTTGGGCTTTAGTTAAGTGGGGTAAATTATTAGGAATCAAGAGTGAAATTCAATCCTATAACGCAACAATGGTTTGATGAGACTTGGAAAAGACCACAGTATGAAAACGTATGTGACAAATACTGAATAGCTCAAATGGTTGACTTATACGCCACTACAAAGCTTCAGTGATTGGATAAAACACAAATATTTGTAGACTTCTCTTCAGATGGTCAGACATGGTAATGCCTCAGATGTTGTGCAGTTTGTGCACGTATAAATCACATAATGAAACTTATAGCCTAGATTTAAGCTTTCATATAGATAACATAGCAACAACCCATTTCCTTTGCTTCAACAGTTCAGTGCTCTAACCTTTACAACAAAATAAAACCTACACCAGCCACATGCCAACCACGCCCCTGGTCCACATCATACATCTTTCACAACTACTCCTCTAGTTATCCCACGATGAGAGACGAAAGACTGATGAAAGACTAAAGCTGGATTTAAATTGCGGAAACAGCAGACAAGCGAATAATTGCTATCTATGGCGTGCGCATGCATAAAGTGATACCCCGTTAGGTGACATGATTCTCTCGGAGAATCGGAGATAAAGGCCTCTGACACGTGGTCAGACTGCTCTGACCTGTAATTCACATATAAACGATGATACTTAGTTGTCCCGCATCTCCGCAACGCAAACCCACCTTAAAGGGATACTTTGTGATTTTGCAATAAGGTCCTTTATCTACTTCCGCAGAGTCAGATATACTTGTGTATACCATTTTTATGTCTGTGTCCAGTATGAAAGTCAGAGGTAGTTTCGCGAGCCAATGCTAACATGCTAGTAGATAACCATAGACTTCCAGTCATTGCGCTAATGCTAGTTAGCATTGGCTCAAAGAACTACCCCTGACTTCCTCCATACTGGACACAGAGACATAAAAATGGTATCCTCGAGTTCATCTGATTCTGAGGAAGTGGATAAAGGGCCTCATTGCCAAAATCTCGATGTATGCCTTTGAAAGGTCTTCAACCCATGCTCTCTGGTCTCAGTAGAAGGTACACCAGTTGCTGTTATCACTGGGCATGAGGCCTCCGGTGATGAGGAGGATGAGGTCCACAAACCACCAGATGCCAAGGCCTCCTAGGGTCAGTAGCTTGCCCACGGCTGTGCCTGTATGCCCCAGGCAGAACCTGTCCACTCCAAAGCAACCCAGGAAGAATGAGTACAGCAGGGTGGTGATGAAATAGTGGCCAGTGTACCTGAAATTACAACAAGGCCGAGAGGAGAGTTGTCAATAACTGGAAGAAAATACCAGGGGAGCCAATTAAAATAATTCTGATTAGATGAGATACAGCTTATGTCAGAATTGACCAAAATTGACTTTAGGTATCAGGTTTGGAAAAAGTACGCAGCAGGTAAGGATAATTAATATAGTGGGTTATGATAATTTAATAAGGTTAGGAAAGGGGTTAGGGTTAGCTAAAATGCCCCCCAAAAAACAACTGTCAATTTGACATAAGAGGTATCCCATCCAGCCATGGGCCATTAAAAGTAACGTAACATGATGTAAAGGAATGTGTCCTATTGGTTTGTAAATACTGCTCTCTAGTGGTAAATCCATGTTAGCTTCCAAAACCATTTATATTTCCAAGTCCATGACAGGTAAGTATTGACCTCCAAGCAAGTATTTCAAACCTGTTGAATGCTAGTGAAGTCAAGCATGGTGTACCGTAAACTGGGAATGACTATTATCATCATATAACAACAATCAATGATGCATGAGCTGGCCAGAAACTGCAGAGTCAAGTACAGTAGCTAGATTCTCCCTTACTTGATGCAGGGCTCATTCCCTCTCAGGAACTCCCTGGGTCCAGCACATTCAATGTCATCCAGTGCCGTGCAGATGACTGGTGTGTGATTCACGTCTTTGTGTACCTGCCCACCAAACTAAATAAAGGTTGTGATTTAGTAAAACAACAGATGACATGACACAATAAAGTCTACACATGAAATAGCAAGAATCTGACATGAATGTTCAACTACGCCCGTAATCTATCTGTTTATAACTAGTTATCAAATTATGATAATGTAAGGCCACAGAGCAGGGTGGGGGGCCTATCCACTACGGTTTGACATACCTTCCAACAACCGTGTCCCATTTCCAGAATGGCAGTGGAGTTCTGTGCATGGTCCACTGGATCTTGACAGTGGATGAACTCCTCTGGTCTTCACATGCACGGAAAAAAATGAAATTACGTATTTATTCTGTGTATTTTGTGTATCACGTGAAGAACTGTATATGGGCGTTTAAAAAACAGGCAGGATGGACAGGGCCCTGAGCCCCTCCCAAAAATAAAAGCAAGGGGGTGACACACATCAATTTTGAGAGGGCAGTCTCTGAAAGCAAATTGATGTTGCACTGTTGTTATTGAAACACAAATAAAATACTTACAGATAGCTGCAGAGGACAACTGGTGACGGAGGCCTGTATTCATACAGTTCAGTATAATTCACGCGTTCAACTGGTATGATGTGATACGTAGTCACATTATCTTGTGGCTGCTCACTGGCACTGAATGCAGCTGTTGTTGCCCTCTGTCCGGGTGAGTCTGATGAATTCTGGGAGTATATTCCTTCCAAACATTGCAAAAGCAACACTGACAGTAGCAAGAGAACTTGCCCGCACATCAGTATGTAATTAAGTGAAATCCTAGCCATCTTCTCAACTTTGGTTGAACTGCGGCTATGTTATAGCTAGCGTGCTAGATTGTTGGCTACATTAAATTGGAAAAATCGTCCGTTAGAAAGCAATGAGTAGCTTGCTTGCTGGCTAGCTAACAAGCTAACAGAACGAAGATAACATCTGATCGCAATCTAACAGTTTCCTGTCGAATAGGTTGGCTAATACAGATTCAATGTATTAGTGTTTCACATCATACCGATATATGAGTAGCGTATTTCAAACATGAGAACAATGAAAAGTGTCGTTGTTTTGTTATTTCCTCCAGCTGGGGTGAAACAGGATGTGACCCGAATCTTATATTTTTTCTACTTTTTTTACGGCAGTGAACTCTAACGCAACTCAATGCCAATGCCGCCATCTATTGTGGTGGAGTGAGACATGCATGAGCGTGTGCGCTCCAAAATGCAAGAAGCCTACCTTTGTACCTTTAAAATATTTCCTGAAGTAAGACGTTCCAAATTAGACAAATAAACATTTTAGAAATCAAATATATCTATATGTGTATATGCCTATATCAGAACAACCTCTACACACTAAAACATGTGGGTTCCTCAAGGGTTCTTTGGGAAGGGTGGTGGTTCTATGTGGAACCATACTGACCCTTAGAGCCCTTTAATGGTTATTCACAGTTCAAAAAAGGGTTATTTCCTAATTTTGTGATCATTCAAATATAGGGGTGGTGGCTCATTATAATATTTTGGGGCGTGGTTTGTGCACAGCTCTTTTTGTGCAGCCATCAGTGAGTGTCATTCCTGTTTCTCTAATCTGTTGTGTTATGCTTTTTCATGTTATATATGATTATGGCCAGTGATGGTGTTTTGTGAAAGACTTATGAATGGCCTTGTTGAGGATGGTTGAATAAATCAGTAGTTCTCAATTCTTTCCTCATGGATCCCCAGCTGTTCCAGAGATAGCACATCTGATTCAACTTATTAATAAACATAATAATGAAATCTATGGGATTTTAACAATACAATGTAGCTATTACTGTGTGATCACCCACTCTTGCAGCCAATGACCTTTAAACAGGTCAACATTCACAAGGCCGCAGGGTCAGACGGATTACCAGGACGTGTACTCCAAGTATGCGCTGACCAACTGGCAAGTGTCTTCACTGACATTTTCAACCTCTCCCTGTCTGAGGCTGTAATACCAACATGTTTCAAGCAGCCCACCATAGTCCCTGTGCCCAAGAACACTAAGGTAACCTGCCTAAATGACTACTGACCCGTAGCACTCACATCTGAAGCCATGAAATGCTTTGAAAGGCTGGTCATGGCTCCATCAACACCATTATCCCAGAATCTCTAGACCCACTCCAATTTGCATACCGCCCCAACAGATCCACAGATCATGCAATCTCGATTGCACTCCACACTGCCCTTTCACACCCGGACAAAAGGAACACCTACGTGAGAATGCTATTCATTGACCACAGCTCAGCGTTCAACACCATAGTGCCCTCAAAGCTCATCACTAAGCTAAGGACCCTGGGACTAAACACCTCCCTCTGCAACTGGATCCTGGACATCCTGACAGGCTGTCCCCAGGTGGTAAGGGTAGGTAACAACACATCCACCACGCTGATCCTCAACAGGGGGCCCCTAAGGGGTGCCTTTTCAGTCCCCCCCCCACTCTACTCCCTGTTCACTCATGACTGCACGGCCAGGCACGACTCCAACACCATCATTAAGTTTGCCAATGACACAACAGTGGTAGGCCTGATCACTGATAACAATGAGACAGCCTATAGGGAGGAGGTTAGAAACCTGACCGTGTGACAACAACCTCTCCCTCAACGTGATCAAGACAAAGGAGATCATTGTGGACGACAGGAAAAGGAGGACCGAGCAAACCCCCATTCTCATTGACGGGGCTCTAGTGGAGCAGGTTGAGAGCTTCAAGTTCCTTGGCGTCCACATCACCAACAAACTAACATGGTCCAAGCACACCAAGACAGTCGTGAAGAGGGCAAGATAAAACCTATTCCCCCTCAGGAGACTGAAAAGATTTGGCATGGGTCCTGAGATCCTCAAAAGGTTCTACAGCTGCACCATCGAGAGCATCCTGACTGGTTGCATCACTGCCTGGTATGGCAACTGCTCGACCTCCAACCACAAGGCACTACAGAGGATAGTTTGTACAGCCCAGTGCATCACCGGGGCCAAGCTTCCTGCCATCCAGGACCTCCATACCAGACGGTCAGAGGAAGGCCCTAAAAATTGTCAAAGACTCCAGCCACCCTAGTCATAGACTGTTCTCTCTGCTACTGCATGGCAAACGGTACTGGAGCGCCAAGTCTAGGTCCAAGAGGCTTCTAAACAGCTTCTACCCCCAAGACTCCTGAACACCTAATCAAATGGCTACCCAGACTATTCACATTGCCCCCTCCCCCCTTCTATGCTGCTGCTACTCTCTGTTATTATCTATGCATAGTCACTTTAATAACTCTACCTACATGTACATATTACCTCAATTACCTCGACTCTCCGGTGCCCCCGCACATTGACTCTGTATCGGTACCCCCTGTATATAGCCTTTCTATTGTTATTTTACTGCTGCTCTTTAATTAAAAGTTATTTAGAGAGCCATTCTCCAGGTTCTATAAAGAACCATAAAAAAAGTGTCATAGTCCCAAAACGGGTTGTAAAACCTTTTGTTGGTAGTATATAGAACTTTAGGAAATGTTTTTTTTTATACCAGAGTTTCCCAAACTCGGCCCTGCCCACATTTAAATCAGCTGTGTAGTGCTAGGGTAGTGATGTTTCCCAGGATCGAGTTTGGGAAACCCTGCCTTTTTGCACAATACTGGTTCCATTTAGAACCTTACGAGCCCGGCTCTTTATAGAATCTTCAATAAAAGGTTCCATATAGCAGCAAAAGGGTTCCGCTATGGTTACAGGCCAAATGACCCTTATTTGGCACTATATATGACCATTTGTTTAAAGAGATAACGGAACGATATGTCCAACAATATCATTTATCATCTAATGAAGAACAATAACTTAAAAATACATATCTTTGGAACAATATATTTTATAGGTATTCAAATGAAAGTAGCCAACATTGAGATAAACAAATTAAATAATTTAGCAAAGTAGGTATCATTTTGAAGTGTTCAAAACGTACAAAGTACGGATGTAGCCAATTAATGTATAACTTTTTTCGTTTTAAATAATATCAAACTTTTCAAACATAAAGTGCATAGATATGAACATCCATTCAAAAACTTCCTCAATCATTAAAACATAAATAGACCATTAAACAGAATACTTTTATTTCGTTTAACATTATTTTGTGGAGTTCATAAAACACATTTAAGTGCAGTTATTCAAATTAACAATCATGCAAAGAGCTATAGGCCTATGTCTGTTAAACCAATAATTGGTTGTAATCATTTATAGGTATACAAGATTCTCCCCAAAAATATTGTGACAATTGTTTTGGATCTACAAAAACATGTAATGGTTATTTTGACAATATTGTCTTCATAAAATATTGAAACTGCAAATTATATTGGTAATTGACACACCGTTGACTTTTCAATGTTTAACAAGTCAGCAAAAACATTCCTCCATAAAAATGTGAATGAATAGAAAACGAATTTCTCCAATTTCTCAATGACTTATAAACCGAAATAAATCATATTTACATTTGAATCTACACTCGTTCTTTGGTTGGAAAATATAGAGGTTCAAACTGTTTCTATAGAAGTAATTGGCTGAGTGAAAACATTGGCGATTTATAGCAGATAAACTTCAGTGCCACCAACAAACACATTACAGTAACAACACACAAGCGCAACCATATTCCACAGACGTAAACAATGTTATACATTCTGCATTATGTTACTTTTTTAAATGCCTTTTGGTTTGATATCAAACACTTCAATCTTCATTCAAATGTAATAAAGAAAAATCTCATAATTTTGATCAGTTTATTAGATGTATTTCCTAGGAAGATAAATCTCTGTCTAAGAGTCTATGCCGCTGACCAACAGTTACATACATTGAAGCTGATCCATGCCACCCTTGCTGGGTACGCTTTTTGCCGGTGGCGCAAAATAACCAAGTGGCAAGGAATTGATGTTGACCACTGATGTAGGCCTACAGTCCAATCTGGCAGCAATCGGACCCTTTCCAAAAATGTAACAATTCACGTCTCTATCAGTCATAAAATGAATATATTTCAGTGGTGTCGAACAGTTGTCTGGTACGCTATTGGGAATTGGAGTAGGGTCTGAACCGGGTTCGAAGGCGCACTGGGGTCGATGCTGTGGTGGACTGAGGAGCCGCTGCTGCCAAATAGGAGTAGGGGTATGGAAAAATACCACCAATTGGAGAAACGGTGAGGCCCTGCATGGGAAATAAGGAAAGAGCGGTTAGAGCTAGCAAAGTTTACTGTTATTTTCATAATAAAGACTTAAATTAGCCTACTTAATTTACGTGCGTCATGGGCACACATATAAAGGCAGCCTATTGAGTATCGTTACTAAATGAATAAATGACTGGCATACCTGTGATGCCATAGCATGCTGCTGAAAGTTCACGGGTAATCCTGACGTTCCTGACACTCTTTGTAAAGAAGATGCCAGGATACCAGCCGTGCCCATGGCGCACACTCCGCCAGATGACACAGCTGCCAGCCTGTGACCCATGGCTGCTACACTGGAGAAAGTTCTCCCCTGCATGTTGACTTGGGCAGCGGGGTGTAGGAGACGGTGTGCGACACCCAAAGGGTTGATGATATATCTTGTTAAATCCGGTGGATAAGAATAGCAGTGAAGAAAATTACTGCATTCGAGGCCTGTGATGTGAGCTCTTTGGTCCGTTTCCACCGTTAGAGGCTGGAATGACTCCGTTGCATTCGGCTCCTCTGCTCTAAAGCAACGTGTCCTACTGCCAGTTATGGCATTTATATGGTCCTGTTTTGGATTATCTGGGTCTGTTTCGACACCGAATGAGTCCACTAAAGCCCTGTCCGTTTTGCAGTGCGCTGTGATAATATTTGGACCAGGTTTCAGTTTCTCTGTGGCAGTTGAGATTTTTCGCAAGTCTTGTCCAACGTAATACCCATCCTTGCTTTCTTGACTGCTTTCGCTTGCACTTTCGGAGACATCTAACATGATTATAAAAGCCACTGTTGTTTGTAAACTGAGAACAAGTTGAGGCTTAACAATTCTTATAGTAAGAATTAAAGCAACATTTTTAGCTATTAATTTCGTTATAATTTCGTTATCATACAAACCGGATGATTTTGAGTTTCCTGCGCTTTTCAGTGGAGCCTCATCCAAAGAGTTACAAGAGATTTCATTGTCTTCTTGCATTCGCGTCTCATTGGATTTTTGTGAATTAATCTTCAGTTGTTTCCTACTAAAAAAATAACATATTTCAGTTTTGACAATTAAGAGTTTCTAAAATGATTTATTATATTAATTTACGTTTGTCGTTTTTTTTGTCTCACCTTTTTTCTCTTCTCCCATTGCCAGTGTCACGGAATCCTTTGGCGAAAGGATTGTTATCAATTTTCAGTTGTGTAATCTGAAAATATAGAAATCACTGTAATGACTGTAATGTTTATAAACATTAGACCAATAATTTATCACATTTTAACACTAATAATCAGAGTATCTTAGGCTAATTACAGGGATAGCTCAGGAATAGTTTCAAACTAAATATTTTTTCCACAAGAAGTTCGTAAAGGTTTTATAAGCAGTTAGTTAACCTTGTTAAAATATTGCACATTTAGAACGATACATTTGACAACATCAAATCTACATTTCATTGCTTGCCAGATATTGAGCCTTGGGTAACTAATCTGCAATAGAGTAGGCTATTTAGCAATAAGTCAGTAATTAATTTATGCCACAACATAAACCCCTTACAAACTCTTTATGGGTAATTTATGTCATGCGTTTAATTCCCATTTTCCAGAGGTCTACCAATACGAAAAATATAATGATATTCTGAAACTTGCTTTATAAAATTACGAAGGGCCTACCTTATCGTTTTGATATGCAGTTACAGCGATGAATTCTGTCTCAGAAAAGACATAGGTCATGAACGTGCTATATGGCAGTTGGAGGATATCGTTGGCCCTCACAACGTGAAACCTAACCTGGTATTTGTGCATTGAGTTAAGAATCGTCTGCAATTGGAGACAAAATACATTTTAAAGAATACATTAGGCCTAGTCATCAACTGGAACTTTACGCAGTTCAATACAAAATAGTATATTTCAGTTATATTGTAGCTAATGTAACAATACATTAAATGAGTCAAACTACACATGTAAATACTACATTATTAACACAAAACGCGTATTTGGAACGTACAAACCCGTGCTTGTCCAAGATGTTGTTTGTCAATTTTAGTTTGTGAAAATTGACCACTTTTGACATCCATTGCTCGCCAGAAGCGGGACTGTCTGGGTGTATGTACATCCTCTTTGGCATTTCAGGATCTGCCTTTCCTGCTACCATCCAATGTGAGTTGTGAAACGTGTACCTGCACTCGTCGGCCGCCACAATATCCATCAGCAAAATATATTTTGCCATTTTGTTCAAGCCAGTACATCTTGCTTTGAACGCTGGAAACATGCGCCTGGAGTAAAGGGAACACACATCGATTTCAAATCATCCTACAGTCCTCCAAATGAAAAACGATCAACGTTATAGTCTACATGGTTATTGATGATATGTCATAACATTTACCTTCCTGATTTTGTTATGACCATTTCAGTGCCGAATTTGTGGAATTGTGTCCAAAGTTCCCTCGCCTCCAAGTTAACTTTTGGATCATCCTCGGTGGCATCCTCTGTCCCCCCCGTTTTAGGAGGCCTGAGTTTGGCAGATTGGGTGGCAGCATGGTGTTCCAGCGAGGATAAGCGGAAGATCGTTTCGGCATTGCCTAGATCCAGCGTGGGGTGCCTTTGCGCAACAGGCAAGGGAAGAGACCTGTGGGAAGTTAGTGCAATGACAGGGGAAAACGGAGGTTGTCGGGCCAGCATTGTGTCGATTGTGATATCCGAAGCAGTGTTTGGTAAAAACGGTTGGAATGCCATACCCCCCTGTACAACTGGATCTCTCATTCAAAAATAATTCAGCCTCTTTATTTCAAGTTGTTTCAAGGTATAGGACAACCGATGTCTTCCTTCGTTTCTTAAATACACACGTTTGATATTTGGGCGAGGCTATATCTAGTCTGTGAAAATTTTCTCAAGTTTATTTCAAGCTGGTATTTCGTTGCCATTTCATCGTGATGACATTTAAAAGCGACTATTATCAGAACAAAAGAGTAGCATGGGTCTAGCCCTATAGCCAACTATTTCGAATTTCAGTGCAGCCAATTTTATTTGTCACGTTTGTGTAGAAATTAAATCCGGAGAAATGTTACCGGTTGATTGCATTCCATAATATTTCATTGCAATCAATTATCTTCTATTCTTATTCACGAGTTCCAGAAAAAAAAACTGTGATAGAGGCAATATCCCATCAAAGACCCGCGTGCGCCTGGCTCATGGTCTTCCTTCCGAACTATGCTAATATGTTGCACCGTCCGAGCAAGAGTTGATTGGCTCTTTGACACCTTGGACCAGTCGTATATTCCATTATGGGTGTGTTTTTACGGGTCAGGTGGCGAGTTGGGTCGACATGCGATCCTGTCTCTGCCACCTCACTGGTGATCAAAATACAACTTTCAAGAGCCATATAGTCGGACGGAGTGTTAGTGAGCAATCAAGGATTTAGTGCGCATAATTGCAGCAAGGAGCTGTCCACGTGTGTGTGGTGCTGAAATCCACATCTCAACAATAATTTGACTGAGTAGGTTTATGGTCTGATCCACATTACCTTGCTGAGATGAAAAACAACATATGCTACATCTAAGAAAATCCGTGATTGGGGCGGCAGGAAGCTAGGTGGTTAAGAGCGTTGGGCCAAATAACCGATATGTCGCTGGATTGATTCCACGAGTCGACTAGGTGAAACATCTGTCGATGTGCTCTTGAGCAAGGCACTTACCCCGAATTGCTCCTGTAATCCCTCTGGATATGTACGTCTGCTAACTAAATAAACATGATTATAATAATAGGTAAATGTGGTATGCAAACATAGTAGACAGTAGTATACAGTATGTTTCACATCACAATCAATAAATACAAATGTATCCTAAATCAGTGTGGTTATCCAGATTATCAGCTAAAATGCTGGAGAATGTCTGATTATTAACGTGTTTAGGTATTTAGGCTAATCCATTAACTATAAGCATGACTTTCGTTTTGAATGATTAGAATCATAAAGATATTTCATTATGACAGTTTAGGGCATACTTGACAACTATTATCCACTATAGGCTACTTTTTAAGAATTAATTTTACACAATTGGCAATTGATCAAAATGCTTGGCTACAATTCAAAACATGTCTCATCATCAAGTAGCCTATGTTTATTTATTTCTCAAATCAAATTTTCAGACAGTGATCATTTTAACAAATCTTTCTGACTGCCAACTCTTATTTCAAAGTCAATAACTGTCTACCTTGTCCTCTGCGGTCACTTTTTTAAAGTGTTTCAATAGACATTTTTCATTTTATAGACCAAGACCACATTTAACTGCTGCACAATCAAGAAAATACCAGTGACCATCCTATATACTGGCATTCCTATTAAAATACATTCCCTTGTGCTTCAATCTTCCCACACCATTCCTGTGCCCCATGGTTTCCTGGACCCACACTGTGACAGCCTTGTGACATGAGAACCATGCTGCATGGGGACAGTCTGCAGCCAGGGCCTCTGCTCTGCACAGCTAGAAGGTCTGCCAGCGATTGTCCAGGCTGGATTAGTCTCTGGATTTAGTTACAGACCTTTTTATTGCTCAATGGTCCATGGCAGGCTAGGAACGTACCAGTAAAAACCCTTCAGTGAGTGAGAGCGGCAGGTTCGTGACACAAAGTCTCAGACACGCGTTAAACCTCCAGTGTCATTAGTTTGCTTTCACCAAGGCTGGCTATGTCAATTTCCTTTCTGCAATTTTGCGTGAATTGATACAAGGTTTATGCTACTACTTATGCTACTACACTATAGATTTCTTTCATCTTTAAAATGCAAGTAAGGCGGACACTGTATACAGCACAGTGCTGTAGAGCTGACACAGTGATCCAATGAACAAAACCAAGGGATCACTATGACAAACCAACTGATGTTTGACCCTTCTGATACCCAGGGACTTGTTGTGAATTCAGGAGATACAACAACATGTGACCTATGATAAAATCCTGAGCGAGGCATGCGTCTAATTCTGGGGTTACACTAGATATGTAGCAGCGCCGGAACTGATGATGACCCAATCTTTTTCTGGCAGGAGAGGAAGGGGAAAACCCTGCCTGTCCATCAGCAAACTTCAAAGGCTCAGTGAGTAATCTGAAGCAGGCCACAGAGAATGAGAGCAAACAAGACGCCTGGCTGTTATTTGTAGGCTTGGCCACAAGCTGAAACCTGTCACGGGATAAACCGCAGAGTTCTATTGGGTCACTGCCCAGCAACATCCTCTCCCTGCAAAACATCTACATTATGCCCCTGTTAGGACATGAGGGACATAAGGGGTCCAGACTCTGGGACACCACTTGCTGAGGGGTGCTTGGGGAAGCACTTGCCCAGAAGTAGATTTTAGCCTTGTTGTCACTCAACACTAACTATCATCAACACAGACTGCACTGGTATCACTGTATGGTGGAAACAGTGTACACATGCTGTACAGTCTCAGGGAGTATCCAAAATGGAGACACCCCCACCCCTGGTTCAAACCGTGCCAGTTTTTTTGTCGTCAGGGCCCAATTCATCTCTCATGGACAGATCTACGTAAATATAACTGGTATCGTAGAATCTGTCAGGAAGGAATGGGATGCGTGTGATTTACTCTTGAGTCATTTAGCAGATGCTCTTATCCAGAACAACTTACAGTTGGGATAACGAGCAGCAGTAGTTCCGGTGTTTGGGTTTCTCGTCACTGGTTATTTGGACAAATCATGATTTCGCAGGTGTCAAATGTCCCCTCCCTTTCCAAATTTCGGCCCGTTCGGCCCTTAACTTTCAAAGAGATAGGGTGGAGCTCCTCATTCTGGTTCCACTACTAGTTCTATCATCTCTTTATCTCTTCTCATGTATGGGCACAATAATTTAATACAGCATCTGACCAATTACATGATACTTTAGTTGTGGATTAACTGAGATAAGGGCCCAGTGTACCACCCTCTACTGGAGGTCCCCTGACCTCTTTGGCACTGGGATCATGAAGAGCATCCTTATCACTGTTCAAATAACAGGAAGCAAAGATGTTATGGTGACAGGCATCGTCCCTCTCCTATGCACCAAAGTGACTTCAACATTCATCTGATATCTTAGTCTTATAGAGTGAGCTTGTCAGAGGAGTGGGTTGGTTATTAGGTGACACACCACAGCACACTCAAAGTCTGAACAAGTAGTACCACAGTCTACACTGGAATTGACTGTCTGCGGATTCAGAATTACATTCTGTACAATGCAAGTCAATCATCTTGCCAAATTATTTCATTAACTTATTGTTCAGGCAGGAATACATTTCCTAGGCAAATATTAAAGGTCCAATGCAGCTGTTTTTCTCAAATAATTTCTGGGTAACAATTAAGTACTTTACTGTGATTAAAAGTTTTAAAAATGGTCAAAAATAAACAAAAATCACTTCTAGTAAAGAGCAACTTTTCAAGTAAAATTGTTGATAGGACTGTCAGAGAGTTGTCTGAGTGTGGAGGGCAAAACTGAAAACTAGCTGTTATTGACAGAGCGGTTTGGAAATCTCTTTCTTATTGGTCTAATAACTAATTTACCACCTGGTGATGTTACCAGGCTGGCCAAAACTACATCCCACCAAAAACAGGTTGAAATTACAGGCCGTCTTTTTAATCAGCTCTTACACTAAAAGGTCATTACTTATCATAAGTTTCACAATTTCACAGTATTATTCCAACCTCATAGTGTGGTCAGTTTATTAGGTACACTATCCGTTCACAAAAATGTCTCGATCCTAAAGACAGTACGTCATGTGGCCATGGCTTGCTGAATAAAGCAGGGTGACAGGCATCGATGCTTTCAGATTGAATGTTAGAATGGGCAAAACGAGTGGCATAAGCGACTTTGAGCGTGGTATGATCGTTGGTGACAGGTGTGCCGGATCCAGTATCTCAGAAACGACCGCCCTCCTGGGCTTTTCACCCACAACATAGGGTGTACAGAGAATGGTGCAACAAACAAAAAACATCCAGTCAGTGGCAGTTCTGTGGGTGAAAATGCTCGTTGATGAGAGAAGTCGAAGGTGATTGGCAAGAATCGTGCAAGCTAACAGGAGGGCCACAGACAGGCAAATAATGGTGCAGTACAACAGTGGTGTGCAGAATGGCATCTCGGAACACACAACTCGTCCGCCCTTGTCACTGATGGGCTAATGCAGCAGACGACCACACTGGGTTCCACTCCTATCAACTAAAAACAAGAAGAAGTGGCTCTAGTAGCAATGCGATCAACAACACTGGACAATTGAGGAGTGGATAAACATAGCCTTGTCTCGACGAATCCCGGTTCCTGTTGCGTCATGCAGATGGCAGAGTCAGGATTTGGATTAAGCAGCATGAATCCATAGCACGATCCTGACTGGTATCAACGGTACAGGCTGGTGGCGGTGGTGTAATGGTGTGGGGAATGTTTTTCTGCCACACGTTAAGTCCCTTGATACCAATTGAACAATGTTTCCATGCCCCAAATAATTCAGGCTGTTCTGGAGGCAAAGGGGGGTACTAGATGGGTGTACCTAATAAACTGGCCACAAGTGTATATAAAACACAGAAAATTACATTTTCGACTGCACTGGGCCTTTAACTATTTATAATTATAAACAACTCTGATCAATGTCTTCTGTAGCAATAATATATAATGTCCTCTAGCCTAACCCGGCCATGGAATTACAGGTCACAGCCAGGGCCAGGGTCATTGGAAGCCCTCCAAACCACTGTGGCCATCCTGTCTCCCTAACACCCCTGATGTTTGGACAGTTCAACGTTGATGAATGGTCTAACAGTAGCAGGTCAGTGTGACTGAACATATTTGGACTTTTGAGGTATAAGAAATGTAGTTAAACAGAGGAGAAGAGGTGCTAAAGGAGAGAGTCCTGAGTTACGTACCAAATGGCACCCTATTGCCTATGGGCCCTGGTCAAAAGTAGTGCATCAACTCAAATGTTATTATTATGTAGAGAATAGGGTGCCATTTGGGATAATGCCCTGGGGTACATAGGTATCAAATGCACAGCAGCCAGTGGCGAGGTGATGGGGAGACTGTATGGAGACCAATGTGAAGGGAGTGGTTATATAAGGGTCTGGTGATCAGACCTTTCTTATTTTGTACATTATTCATGGCCTCACGGTCAGATAATCTCATGGGCAGATTCTGCATGTAAACCGAGAGAATCTGCCAGGACTGAAGGGATGCGTAAGGTCTGAGCAGCATTAGTTCAATTCTAGATTATTTTTTTTGTCACTGGTTATTTGGATGTCTCAGGTTTGGGACTAAGGTGGTGCTTAAACTGTTTTGCTTCGAGTGCTTTGTGTGTGTGCCTACACAGAGACAATCTGGCCTGGGACGCACAAATATCATACCCCCTCAAAATGCTAACCTCCCATGTCATTGTAATGGTGTGGAGTTAGCATGTCTTGGGGGTATGATATTTGTACGCCTGTAACTTTCTCACTCATCATTAATCACGATTCATTCAGGCATATCTGTAACCATGGTAGCATCCACATGAAAGTAGAAGTGTTTAGAAACATGTTATATTCTTATTTACAATAAAAGGGACTCAATATATTACTGACCATGGAAACAAAATAATCAGAAACACAACCAAAACAAACAGCAAATGCATCCAACAAGTTTGCAGAGTCACAAGCTTGATGTAGTCATTGCGTGCTAGAAGTATTGGACCAAATACTAAATGTTTGACTACTTTAATACACGTGAATTTGTGCAAATACTTTTGTTCCCCTTAAATGGGGGACTAAGAACAGAAGTGCAGTAATTTCAAAACGGTTCACGCGACATGGATAAAAATACCCTCAAATTATAGCTGATAGTCTGCACTTTATATATAATATAATAATATATGCCATTTAGCAGACGCTTTTATCCAAAGCGACTTACAGTCATGTGTGCATACATTCTACGTATGGGTGGTCCCGTGAATCGAACCCACTACCCTGGCGTTACAAGCGCCATGCTCTACCAACTGTGCTACAGAAGGTGTCACGCCTTGCACCAAAGATAGTTCCTTTCCTTGTTCGGGTGGTGCTCGGTGGTCGGCGTCGCCGGCCTACTAACCATCACCGATCCATGTTTCCTTTTCCATTTGTTTTGTCTTTGGTTCATTCACACCTGGTTTTCATTTGCTTTCATTTCTGTGTGTATATTTACACCTGTTTCCCGCTTAGGTTTGTGTGGGATTATTTTCATGTTGCTCGTTGAGGTTGTTTATGCACGTGTGTGTCGTGTTATAGGATAAGTAAAGGATAGTTGTTTTTCTCCTTCCGTGAGTGACTGTGTGTTCCTATGTCTTGGGCGTTTATTGGTATTGTACCTGAACCGTTTTTTGACTTGCCTATTAAAGACGCAAATTTGATCTCTGCTCTCCTGCACTTGACTCCTAACTAGCACAGAGTTGCAATATAGAGTTAATGTATTATTTCAAATACAACGTGCTGGAGTATAGAGCCAAAGCAACAACAACATTGTCACTGTCCCAATACCTTTGGAGCTCACTGTAAGTAGCTATGGCCTTGAACAGGAGATACCACTATTATCTGTTTTTGCCAAAACAATCAACATCAAAAGCTAAAAAGCTATTATCACTAAAACATTACTAACTAAAGTGAAACATTATGTTTCAACAAAGCATTGGAAATTGAACTTTTAGCGTGGCTACCTGTCACCATTCCCTGTGGACGACTGGCACAGATAGACTGGGGTGGTGTCCCAAATGGCACCCTATTCCCTATGTAGTGCACTATTTTTGACTAGGGCCCATAGGGTCCTAGTCACACCCTATTTGGACTGTTGATGTTCACAGTTTCTCTAGGATCAATAGGTCTCATAAACATTAAGGCAAACCTCTATAGGGCTTGAGTCCCGCTTCTGGTTATTTATAGGGCTTGACCATTTGTTTATTTGTTCATGTTTATTCGTCTGAAGATGTAGTTTGAAATTCAGAGCTGATATAGGATCTTACTGGTTCCCTGATACACTGGGGGAAATAGTTTTGTACATTAAATGAATATGTCATCATAGTTCTGAGACACAATGAGCCTCCTATTAGACTCCTATTAGACTGAACAAATATAAAAGCAACATGCAACAATTTCAATGATTTTACTGAGTTACAGTTCATGTAAGGAAATCAGTCAACTGAAATACATTTGTCAATGGATTTCACATGACTGGGAAGGTGCGGCCTGGGAGGGCATAGTCCCACCCACTGGGAGCCAGGCCCAGCCAATCATAATGAGTTTTTATCCACAAAAGGGCTTTATTACAGACAGAAATACTCCTCATTTTCATCAGCTGTCCTGGTGGCTGGTCTTAGACAATCAAACAGGTGAAGAAGCCGGATGTAGAGGTCCTGACTGGAGTGGTTACACGTGGTCTGCAGGTTGTATGGCCTGGAGGCAGTTTATGGTAGAGAAATAAACATTAGATTCTCTAGCAACAGCTCTGGTAGACATTCCTGCAGCTCCTTCAACATTTGAGACATCTGTGGCATTGTGTTGTGTGACAAAACTGCACATTTTAGAGTGGCCTTTTATTGTCCCCAGCACAAGGTGCAACTGTGTAATGATCATACTGTTTAATCAGCTTCTTTATATGCCACACCTGTCAGGTGGATGGATTATCTTGGCAAAGGAGAAATGCTCACTAACAATGATGTAAACAAATTTGTGCATACAATTTGAGAGAAATTAGCTTTTTGTGTGAATGGAACATTTCTGGGATCTTTTATTTCAGCTCATGAAACATGGGACCAACACTTTACATGTTTATATTTTTGTTTAGTATCATTAGACTATCCTGACCCATTTTGGGGCATATGAGTTTCTGTCATACTGTCCTGCCTTCTGAGATGGATAGCTGGCCTCCTGGGATTGGGTATATTGTCAAAGTAACACACACAACAGCACATTAAAAGTAATGTATTGACATTTCTGTGCAGAAAATGGGGCTACTCTTCAAGATTATCAAAGGACTGCCAGACTCAGTAAACTGTGATTGAAAGTCCTGCAGTTTCAGCACCTTTTATAGAATTGAACATCAATCCAGATAATGAATGTAGAGAAAGGTAAATGAAGAAGAATAAAATGAAGAATAGGCTACGTTATGCATCTATCTTCCTTTGCGTTGTATCCCTCAGGCCTTTTGTAACGGATGGCGCTGCCACAGGTCTGTACCTTGGAGATGATATGGAGGTATCTGCTGTAATAAATTATGTCAGTGACAGAGAGGTGCTTGCACATCGCACATACGACTGAAACATCTGAAGTAAACACTTTAATTTATTTAAGACTCCAACTCTCTCAACTTACAGCATTAGCATTAGCAAATAACTTCATCAAATCATAGTTTGATGTTTCTCCCCCTATGAATTATCTACGTCAATATGGCGTTGTGTTTAGCTGGAGCTGTTACCACGAAGAGTATGGTGTTGTCCTGTCCTGTTCTGTCTGGGAGAATATGAGAAAGCCCCCCCACGTGCAGCACATACACATTCAGAGGTTTTCCGGTTGAACGATGCAGTAAGAAGATACACACACACTCAAACATACAAACACACACATTCTACAGTTCCCTAGGGGAGGTCGCTTGAAGGCAAACTCATCAATACTCAGAAGAGGAGACTATTTCACAGGTACAGCTCCCTTTAAATGCAGAGCCCTCAATCTGTCAGCCACCTCTCAATAAGCTAATAGTTCTAATGTGTAAAAATGTATTTCTATGGACCTGCTACCTCCTCCTTCTTCAACCCTTGTTCATTCACTTTCCTCTTCCACTCAGCTTCAAAGTATTTGTTATTGATTAGCAGAAATGGATTCTTCCCAATAATAAAACCTTTGGTTTGTGTAAAGTTTGTGGTCCAAGTGTATTTGCTGAATAGTGATTTTCATTCACAAGCCTTAGCGCATACATTTTAGATGTGAAAGGTTGATATAAAGATGTGTGCAGCCTTTGAGTTCAGTAGACAGGGCTACTCTCAGCACAAGAGGCTCATCATTTGTCTTAAGACAAATGATGAGATCAGCCAAAGAGTCTTAAGAGTACTGCACACTTCCTCCGGCACATTGGTGTGGCTGGCTTCCGGGTTGGATGTGTGCTGTGTTAAGAAGCAGTACGGCTGGTTGGGTTGTGTATCGGAGGACGCATGACTTTCAACCTTCGTCTCTCCCGAGCCCGTACGGGAGTTGTAGCGATGAAACAAGATAGTAGCTACTACAACAATTGGATACCACGAAATTGGGGAGAAAAAGAGGTAAAAATACAACAACAAAAAAGAGTACTGCACACTGGCAGCCATCATATCCTGAATAAATTCTGTTGTGCTATAAAGCAAAAATAAGATTTTGTTGGATAGTGAACTCCCGGTAAATGGAAACCATTTTATCTACTTAATTAATGAATAACAGAGGAATGAGCAGCTATGACAAGATGTAAGTGTTTGCTGTTGACAACCCCTGTGGATTTAACCCAAAACTCAGCTGGTAATTTATTACCTTATCCTTTAGCTCAAAAGGAAAACTGTACAATGAGGCTTAGTCGGTTTACCCTTTTCCTTCCCGTGTGGGGGGGGGAGTGGATGCAAATATTTTAAATATGAAATGGACAAAGGCAAAAAATTATATATATATATATACACTGTATACACACATACTACCGTTCAAAGGTTTGGGGTCACTTAGAAATATCCTTGTTTTTAAAGAAAATCACTTTTTTTTTTACCATTAAAATAACATCAAGTTGATCAGAAATACAGTGTAGACATTGTTAATGTTTTAAATGACTATTGTAGCTGGAAACGGCTGATTTTTTTTAATGGAATATCTACATAGGCTTACAGAGGCCCATTATAAGAAACCATCACTCCTGTGTTGCAATGTCACATTGTGTTAGCTAATCCAAGTTGTTAATTTTAAAAGGCTAACTGATCATTAGAAAACCCTTTTGCAATTAGGTTAGCACAGCTGAAGACTTTTGTCCTGATTAAAGAAGCAATAGGGCTGTCCTTCTTTCGACTTGTTGAGTATCTGGAGCATCAGCATTTGTGGGTTCGATTACAGGCTCAAAATGGCCAGAAACAAATACCTTTCTTCTGAAACTCATCAGTTTAATCTTTCTCTGAGAAATGAAGGGTATTCCATGGGAGAAATTGCCAAGAAAGTGAAGATCTCGTCCAACGCTGTGTATTACTCCCTTCACAGAACAGTGCATGCTGGCTTTAACCAGAATAGAACGAGGAGTGGGAGGCCCTGGTGCACAACTGAGCAAGAGGACACGTACATTAGAGTATCTAGTTTGAGAAACAGCTGCCTCACAAGTCCTCAACTGGCAGCTTCATTAAATAGTACCCGCAAAACACCGGTCTCAATGTCGACAGTGAAGAGATGCTGATGCTTCAGATACTCAACTAGTCTAAAGAAGGCTTTATTGCTGTTTTATTGCTTCTTTAAATCAGCATAACAGCTGTGCTAACGTAATTGCAAAAGGGTTTTCTAATGATCAATTAGCCTTTTAAAATTATAAACTTGGATTAGCTAACACAACGTGCCATTGGAACACAGGAGTGATGATTGCTGTGTCACACCCTGATCTGGTTCACCTGTCCTTGTGATTCTCTCCACCCCCTCCAGGTGTCGCTTATTATCTCCGGTGTATATATCCCTGTGTTACTTGTCTCTCTGTGCCAGTTCGTCTTGTCTGGCAAGTCAACAAGCTTTTTGTCTGTCATAGTTGAAGTGTAACTATGATGAAAATTACAGGCCTCTCTCATCTTTGTAAGTGGGAGAACTTGTACAATTGGTGGCTGACTAAATACTTTTTTGCCCCAATGTGTGTATATATATATATATATACAGTGCCTTGCGAAAGTATTCGGCCCCCTTGAACTTTGCGACCTTTTGCCACATTTCAGGTTTCAAACATAAAGATATAAAACTGTATTTTTTTTAGAAGAATCAACAACAAGTGGGACACAATCATGAAGTGGAAGGACATTTATTGGATATTTCAAACTTTTTTAACAAATCAAAAACTGAAAAATTGGGCGTGCAAAATTATTCAGCCCCTTTACTTTCAGTGCAGCAAACTCTCTCCAGAAGTTCAGTGAGGATCTCTGAATGATCCAATGTTGACCTAAATGACTAATGATGATAAATACAATCCACCTGTGTGTAATCAAGTCTCCGTATAAATGCACCTGCACTGTGATAGTCTCAGAGGTCCGTTAAAAGCGCAGAGAGCATCATGAAGAACAAGGAACACACTAGGCAGGTCCGAGATACTGTTGTGAAGAAGTTTAAAGCCGGATTTGGATACAAAAAGATTTCCCAAGCTTTAAACATCCCAAGGAGCACTGTGCAAGCGATAATATTGAAATGGAAGGAGTATCAGACCACTGCAAATCTACCAAGACCTGGCCATCCCTTTAAACTTTCAGCTCATACAAAGAGAAGACTGATCAGAGATGCAGCCAAGAGGCCCATGATCACTCTGGATGAACTGCAGAGATCTACAGCTGAGGTGGGAGTATATTGCACAAATCTGGCCTTTATGGAAGAGTGGCAAGAAGAAAGCCATTTCTTAAAGATATCCATAAAAAGTGTTGTTTAAAGTTTGCCACAAGCCACCTGGGAGACACACTAAACATGTGGAAGAAGGTGCTCTGGTCAGATGAAACCAAAATTGAACTTTTTGGCAACAATGCAAAACGTTATGTTTGGCGTAAAAGCAACACAGCGCATCACCCTGAACACACCATCCCCACTGTCAAACATGGTGGTGGCAGCATCATGGTTTGGGCCTGCTTTTCTTCAGCAGGGACAGGGAAGATGGTTAAAATTGATGTGAAGATGGATGGATCCAAATACAGGACCATTCTGGAAGAAAACCTGATGGAGTCTGCAAAGGACCTGAGACTGGGATGGAGATTTGTCTTCCAACAAGACAATGATCCAAAACATAAAGCAAAATCTACAATGGAATGGTTCAAAAATAAACATATCCAGGTGTTAGAATGGCCAAGTCAAAGTCCAGACCTGAATCCAATCGAGAATCTGTGGAAAGAACTGAAAACTGCTGTTCACAAATGCTCTCCATCCAACCTCATTGAGCTCGAGCTGTTTTGCAAGGAGGAATGGGAAACAAATTCAGTCTCTCGATGTGCAAAACTGATAGAGACATACCCCAAGCGACTTACAGCTGTAATCGCAGCAAAAGGTGGCGCTACAAAGTATTAACTTAAGGGGGCTGAATAATTTTGCACGCCCAATTTTTCAGTTTTTGATTTGTTCAAAAAGTTGGAAATATCCAATAAATGTCATTCCACTTCATGATTGTGTCCCACTTGTTGTTGATTCTTCACAAAAAAATACAGTTTTATATCTTTATGTTTGAAGCCTGAAATGTGGCAAAAAGGTCTCAAAGTTCAAGGGGGCCGAATACTTTCGCAAGGCACTGTATATATATACACACACTCACACACAAAATCCTCAAAGGCTGCCCTCAGCATTTGTCCTCCCAACATCCTCTTGAGGAGATTGGCCACTCTAAAATCAAATAAAATGTCCAAATCCCTCCATCAGGCCTTTTAATTAGGGGTAGGTAAGTAGGCAGAATAGATACGTGCTTGGTTCTTGTTACTGACATATCCTGTCGTGACAATTCACCACCATGTCATGGAAAATACCACCAGGGAGACTTAGTCAATCTTAAATGAAATATCCTTTATTATCAGCGTGCTGGAGAGGTTCCAACCAACTCAATGCACCATAGTACACCTGTCAATCAGGAGCTCTCCTGGGGCAGTCCCAGCATTTGCCTTATTTACGGTTATACACAGACAAGTTATATTTGCATGATTAAGCGTAATTAATTCATAAATAGCGCTTTGTTTCATTCATGTGACCGACCAATACTGGTTCATAACATGTGACAGACCAATACTGGTTCATAACATGTGACAGACCAATATGATGCTTGTTCTCGCTAAGCTGAGACCTTGAAACTAAGATATATTTTGTTCTCAAAACAAAGGTCTGGGCGTACTGCCAAATTGCAGCTACTGATAGTGAGGATTTGTTCAGTCAGTCACTTGCATGAACACACAAAACGGTTATTAGAAAAGCACATGAATAGAATACAGAAATTAGTTATTAGAAAAGCACCGACATTAAAAATGTCCAGCACAATCCTTTTTTTGCATTACATCTGAATGAAAGAGGCCACTCTCTCCACACCTTAGTCCCTCTTCCCTAACATTCTCAGAGTTTGACATTCTCTTGGGATATATAATGTTGATCCTTCTCTGAAAAAGAAGACCCTCAAGGTACTGCGTTTCATCAATGTAGCAGGAAGTAAAAGAGTAATTATTGAATTGCAGTGGTAAATGCTGTCCCTTGCCTTTGGCACCATGTAAAAACACTTTCAAATGCCAAAAACATGACACATAATACATTTTCCATTTAATTTACCTGTTATTTAATAAGAAAACATATGTAAGTCCTTTATGCTGCAAAACATCTATTTGTATGCGTTGTGGACTATAAAATTGGTTTTCCCACTGGTGATGTGTTAATTATCGTATTTCGTATTTCGTCGCCCTACGTAGCCTTCACTGCTATTCGCCCAGGAGCTAGCAACGCTAGCTAACGCACACAGATTAGCATCACTGTAGTGCTATTCACTCAACTGTACGACTTGATTAGTTCAGTGTTAGCTAGCTACATAGCTGTCTTTGTTTCCAAGATAATTGTGTAGTTTAGTGTGTGTAGCCTTGGAGTGATTATCTTAATTCACTGAGGTTCGCTAGCCAGCTATTTGTCGTCCTTAACGTAGGAGACTCTGCTAGCTAGCCAACAGCTAACAGCTAACAGCTAGCCAACGTCTACTGAATAGAACCCAACAACCCGGTCGCATTCACAGGTAGTATCACATTTTCATTTCATTACAGTACAACGGTTTGATTTGTTTGATCGTAGCTAGCTACATAGCTAGCTACATAGCCGTCTTTGTTTCAAAGATAATTGTGTAGTCTAGACCGATTTCCTAGGTTAGCTAGCCAGCTATTGTCGTTCTTTTAACTCAACGTAACGTAAACAACACTGCTAGCTAGCCAGCTAGCCCCGAACAGCAGCACTGTAGAAATTATTACACTCAACGGAACGACTTGATTAGTGTAGTGTCAACAACGCAGCTACTGCCAGCTAGCCTACTTTAGCAGTACTGTATCATTTTAATCATTTTAGTCAATAAGATTCTTGCTACGTAAGCTTAACTTTCTGAACATTCGAGACGTGTAGTCCGCTTGTCATTCCAATTTCCTTGCATTAGCGTAGCCTTTTCTGTAGCCTGTCAACTATGTGTCTGTCTATCCCTGTTCTCTCCTCTCTGCACAGACCATACAAACGCTCCACACCGCGTGGCCGCGACCACCCTAACCTGGTGGTCCCAGCGCGTACGACCCACGTGGAGTTCCAGGTCTCTGGTAGCCTCTGGAACTGCCAATCTGCGGCCAACAAGGCAGAGTTCATCTCAGCCTATGCCTCCCTCCAGTCCCTTGACTTCTTGGCACTGACGGAAACATGGATCACCACAGATAACACTGCTACTCCTACTGCTCTCTCCTCGTCCGCCCACGTGTTCTCGCACACCCCGAGAGCTTCTGGTCAGCGGGGTGGTGGCACCGGGATCCTCATCTCTCCCAAGTGGTCTTTCTCTCTTTCTCCCCTTACCCATCTGTCTATTGCCTCCTTTGAATTCCATGCTGTCACAGTTACCAGCCCTTTCAAGCTTAACATCCTTATCATTTATCGCCCTCCAGGTTCCCTCGGAGAGTTCATCAATGAGCTTGATGCCTTGATAAGCTCCTTTCCTGAGGACGGCTCACCTCTCACAGTTCTGGGCGACTTTAACCTCCCCACGTCTACCTTTGACTCATTCCTCTCTGCCTCCTTCTTTCCACTCCTCTCCTCTTTTGACCTCACCCTCTCACCTTCCCCCTACTCACAAGGCAGGCAATACGCTTGACCTCATCTTTACTAGATGCTGTTCTTCCACTAACCTCATTGCAACTCCTCCAAGTCTCCGACCACTACCTTGTATCCTTTTCCCTCTCGCTCTCATCCAACACTTCCCACACTGCCCCTACTCGGATGGTATCGCGCCGTCCCAACCTTCGCTCTCTCTCCCCCGCTACTCTCTCCTCTTCCATCCTATCTTCTCTTCCCTCTGCTCAAACTTTCTCCAACCTATCTCCTGATTCTGCCTCCTCAACCCTCCTCTCCTCCCTTACTGCATCCTTTGACTCCCTATGTCCCCTATCCTCCAGGCCGGCTCGGTCCTCCCCTCCCCCCGCTCCGTGGCTCGACGACTCATTGCGAGCTCACAGAACAGGGCTCCGGGCAGCCGAGCGGAAATGGAGGAAAACTCGCCTCCCTGCAGACCTGGCATCCTTTCACTCCCTCCTCTCTACATTTTCCTCCTCTGTCTCTGCTGCTAAAGCCACTTTCTACCACTCTAAATTCCAAGCATCTGCCTCTAACCCTAGGAAGCTCTTTGCCACCTTCTCCTCCCTCCTGAATCCTCCCCCCCTCCCTCCTCCCTCTCTGCAGATGACTTCGTCAACCATTTTGAAAAGAAGGTCGATGACATCCGATCCTCGTTTGCTAAGTCAAACGACACTGCTGGTTCTGCCCACACTGCCCTACCCTATGCTCTGACCTCTTTCTCCCTCTCTCTCCAGATGAAATCTCGTCTTGTGACGGCCGGCCGCCCAACAACCTGCCCGCTTGACCCTATCCCCTCCTCTCTTCTCCAGACCATTTCCGAGACCTTCTCCCTTACCTCACCTCGCTCATCAACTCATCCCTGACCGCTGGCTACGTCCCTCCCGTCTTCAAGAGAGCGAGAGTTGCACCCCTTCTGAAAAACCTACACTCGATCCCTCCGATGTCAACAACTACAGACCAGTATCCCTTCTCTCTTTTCTCTCCAAAACTCTTGAGCGTGCCGTCCTTGGCCAGCTCTCCCGCTATCTCTCTCAGAATGACCTTCTTGATCCAAATCAGTCAGGTTTCAAGACTAGTCATTCAACTGAGACTGCTCTTCTCTGTATCACGGAGGCGCTCCGCACTGCTAAAGCTAACTCTCTCTCCTCTGCTCTCATCCTTCTAGACCTATCGGCTGCCTTCGATACTGTGAACCATCAGATCCTCCTCTCCACCCTCTCCGAGTTGGGCATCTCCGGCGCGGCCCACGCTTGGATTGCGTCCTACCTGACAGGTCGCTCCTACCAGGTGGCGTGGCGAGAATCTGTCTCCTCACCACGCGCTCTCACCACTGGTGTCCCCCAGGGCTCTGTTCTAGGCCCTCTCTTATTCTCGCTATACACCAAGTCACTTGGCTCTGTCATAACCTCACATGGTCTCTCCTATCATTGCTATGCAGACGACACACAATTAATCTTCTCCTTTCCCCCTTCTGATGACCAGGTGGCGAATCGCATCTCTGCATGTCTGGCAGACATATCAGTGTGGATGACGGATCACCACCTCAAGCTGAACCTCAGCAAGACGGAGCTCCTCTTCCTCCCGGGGAAGGACTGCCCGTTCCATGATCTCGCCATCACGGTTGACAACTCCATTGTGTCCTCCTCCCAGAGCGCTAAGAACCTTGGCGTGATCCTGGACAACACCCTGACGTTCTCAACTAACATCAAGGCGGTGTCCCGTTCCTGTAGGTTCATGCTCTACAACATCCGCAGAGTACGACCCTGCCTCACACAGGAAGCGGCGCAGGTCCTAATCCAGGCACTTGTCATCTCCCGTCTTGATTACTGCAACTCGCTGTTGGCTGGGCTCCCTGCCTGTGCCATTAAACCCCTACAACTCATCCAGAACGCCGCAGCCCGTCTGGTGTTCAACCTTCCCAAGTTCTCTCACGTCACCCCGCTCCTCCGCTCTCTCCACTGGCTTCCAGTTGAAGCTCGCATCCGCTACAAGACCATGGTGCTCGCCTACGGAGCTGTGAGGGGAACGGCACCTCAGTACCTCCAGGCTCTGATCAGGCCCTACACCCAAACAAGGGCACTGCGTTCATCCATCTCTGGCCTGCTCGCCTCCCTACCACTGAGGAAGTACAGTTCCCGCTCAGCCCAGTCAAAACTGTTCGCTGCTCTGGCCCCCCAATGGTGGAACAAACTCCCTCACGACGCCAGGACAGCGGAGTCAATCACCACCTTCCGGAGACACCTGAAACCCCACCTCTTCAAGGAATACCTAGGATAGGGTAAGTAAGGGTAAGTAATCCTTCTCACCCCCCTTCTCACCCCCCCAACAAGATTTAGATGCAAGTGGCTGTTCCACTGGTTGTCATAAGGTGTATGCACCAATTTGTAAGTCGCTCTGGATAAGAGCGTCTGCTAAATGACTTAAATGTAAATGTAAATGTAATGTGTGGAGACTTAGACATAACTATCTATTATTTTGAAACCCAGACAGTGAACAGAAATATGCCATATATTGTATAGATCAATAAAAACAAAGAAGGCTATTAAAATACTTGTCTTTTTACTAGTATGTGTATCCCTCAGTTTTATGTCATTGGTGATACCATTTTGATAATCACTGATTACCAAGACATACAAGGACCTTGAGAATTCTCTCCAGTGACAAACTGTTATCAGTTTAATAAATACAATTATTAGCTAATCACACCCTTTTAGAATGTCATAAATGTGAGGATTCCGTTGATCATTGTGTCTAAATCCAAAGTGTCACTTGGTGTTAGTCAATTGTCACTCCCATGCTTCTTATTTTGGTTCTGGGACAATTGGAGATGTATTTGAGTGTGAGTGCACAGTGCTCACTCAGATGGTCTTCAGCAAAATTAAAGTATATCAATCCCCTGCTCCACACACACAACTAATCAATACAGTGCCCACACAAAATCCTGAGTGGCACGCCGGCTTTAATGAAAAGTTTGACAATTTAAGTGTTTTTTCTTGGCTATGATAATGCTGAAATTCAAGTGACCTTGGTCTTGCTTTGGTTCCAGAGAGTGTCTTGAAAATTCGATGACACAGATGTAAAAAACATAACACCTTACTCTCTAAACCTGATGGATAATTTCCCATCCATTACCATTTTAGGTTACAAATTATGGAAGGACCATCAATATACTGAATGATATGTTCATGGTTCAGCATGTCTGCTTTGTTGAATAGCTAACTGAATGAAGGGCATCTAATTTGAATTCTTTTCAGAAATTTGAGGAACTGTATAAAACTGTAACATTTTTATAAGGAGATAAATCATAACTTTGTAAATAAGGAAAACATCTCATTCCAGCTGTCTCTCGTGGCAGATGATTGCCTATGGTTGTTTCAATATACCATATTGTATACTAAGTTGTTACCGGTAAACACCATGCAGACCAATGAGTATACTATGACGGATTTAGTGTTTCCCAATAGTTTATGAGGTCACTATGACTGTGAAACATTGACTTATGTGCCTGGATAACAAATCCCTAATAGAGGATAGTTTGGAAATTATAGTTTCAATTAAGACGATGTGCTTTCCTTATTGTCAGCACAAACAGCTATAAGGAAGAAGAAACACATGAAAGGACATCCGACACTATGGGTGCGTCCAAAATGGCACCATTTTCCTTATATAGAGCCGTACTTTTGACTAAGTAGTGCACTATAGAGACTTCGGAGCCATTTGGGATGCACCCTATCTGTTGTCCTAGCGACGGGCTTGACAATATTCCCTCAGGCCCTTTGATTTGAATAGTGTGAATATTTATGTTCGATAGGTGTTTGACTGTTCCTACTGTGTGCAGTCTGCAGGAAGATAAAGAGGACAGTTATTGCCAGGATAAATGGCTATTGATTATAGGAAGCTTGTCCTGACAAAGGAAGCATTAAGGGCTCTTCATTATCTCATCATTATCAGGTACACAATGGATGTGAAGAAGAAAAGGCACAATGAATATGCTCCGGATTAACTCTGTCCTGGTTAACACCTTTGTAAAAAAAATACAATCCATATAATCAGAGTAATCCAACATCATTGTAAATACACTTTATCAGATTAAAAAATAAAACATTTACATAGAAAATATATTTTAAAAATGAAAACACTGAACTGATACCAAATAATTACATTGTGATTATCTAAATAGCTTTACCTTTCGTTGGAGGTTGCTGAGGGGAGGACGGCTCATAATAATGGCCAGAGCGGCACAAAAGGAATGGCATCAAACACCTGGAAACCATGTTTGATGTATTTGATACCATTCCACTGAGTCCCCTCCAGTCATTACCACGAGCCCCAATTAAGGTGCCACCTACCTCCTGTGAACCTATCATCTATCGTGTAAGTCAATACATGACAAATTCAAATTGTTACGCAAATCAATGCATGATTTGATGTGAAAGAGTTCCAACTGTGTATAGAATTCATCCTTTACACTGTAAAATAGACTGCTTTACAGCTAACTACATGCAACAATGAGACATGGCAGTAATGGTAGAATATGTGAACAACTGGTAAAGATATGGAGGATGGATGGGACAGACAGACAGATGGAACAGGTTTTTAAAATTCTTCAGAACATTCACATTCACTGATTCTGTGCATCCATTCTATGGGCTGGTTGAAGTCAAAAGTAAACGCAATGCACTAAGAATGATCAGACACAGTAATATGAGGTGCTAATGGTGTGCATGGACCTGTACTGTTTCCCATGTCCCAAGGCTGGTCCATCCATCACTGTTGTCACGGGCCAAGAACGTTTGATTACGCCTAGTCCAACCACTTACATTCAGTCTGTAGGGACAACAAGAAATAGACCATCTGTACCAAATAAATGTATGTCATTATAGCTTGTCCACGTATACTCGCAACCTGGATTTGTTAGACATACGGTGGTAGGCTATATATTGGTGATTTCTGCCACTGAAGGTATGCTATACCAGATAACCTGGTGACAGGGGACTCTGAAAAACATGACAAGATAAGAGCTTGATCTTATAAAAATAATACCTTCCTATCTCATAGGTAGCAACACATGACAATATCCCCCCCATCTCCCTCCACAGCCATGGGAACAGGTGCAACCTGGTATGAATAAAGCGGTAGACCAACACAGCAGGAGAAGACAGTAAATAACATGGTCTGGTGCTCTGAATTCCCTCCACACTCACAAAGCTGAGTAAAGGACACACACGATACAGTATATCAGTGGTTTATGACACTCAGACCTATACCGAATGTATTTCTATGGAATTAGGATTATGGAAAGCACAAATGGTGTTGTGTGGGTGTCGGAAAGTGGATGTGGCAGACTGACTGGCTGACTGGGGTGTTTCAGGTTTCAGCTATAAGCTGACGTTCAGCAGCAGCTTTTCCAATGTAAGTAATATCTTCCCTCGGGACATATAGGGGAAATACTGATGATTTAAAGTCACTTGCTGCATCCTTATGATCTGTGGAAGTCTTAACACCTACATATCGGCGCTCTCATTTCCACCTCAATTTGTTACTCAATGACCAGCCTCTCTCTGGGGAGCAACATCTCCCACAGTAAACTGCATTAGTTTAATTCCTCCTAGGATGTTGCCAAAAAAGATGGCTGGCGCCAACTAGTTGTCAATATTCAATGTCATTAATCACACCCACTATCACCCTTTGTGAGATGAGACGTGGATGAGTAGATGTACTGTACGCATGGATCAGAATGTGCCAACTCATAGTGGTTGACCTGCATTTGGGGAACTTTACCTATACATTCCTTACTCCTTCCATCATTCCTAATAAATCCAGCACTTTTTTCAACAATAATGGTCAAATGTAAGTAATTTTGTGATAAAATGCATCTCTACAACTTTACTTTGGTATAGTAACCTATATTATATAAATAATGATGATTTCTGTGAATCAAATGCACTGATAGTGCAAGTGAGAGGGTGACAGCAAGGAGGTCAGACATCAGAGCCCTGAGGAGCCTGTGATAAACTTCAATGCCACACTCAAAAGTTCAGACTCCCTGCTGTGCTAGGCCAATACATCAAAATCAAATCAAATCAAATCAAATTTATTTATATAGCCCTTCATACATCAGCTGATATCTCAAAGTGCTGTACAGAAACCCAGCCGAAAACCCCAAACAGCAAACAATGCAGGTGTAAAAGCACGGTGGCTAGGAAAAACTCCCTAGAAAGGCCAAAACCTAGGAAGAAACCTAGAGAGGAACCGGGCTATGTGGGGTGGCCAGTCCTCTTCTGGCTGTGATTATAACAGAACATGACCAAGATGTTCAAATGTTCATAAATGACCAGAGATTATAACAGAGAAGCACAGGTGGACTGGGGACAGCAAGGAGCCATCATGGGTGGCACGGTCCTAGGGCTCAGGTCCCCTGAGAGAGAGAAAGAAAGAGAGAATTAGAGAGCTTGTGGGGTGGCTGGCTGTGCCGGGTGGAGATGAACGTGGCCAAGATGTTCAAATGTTCATAAATGACCAGCATGGTCGAATAATAGTAAGGCAGAACAGTTGAAACTGGAGCAGCAGCATGGCCAGGTGGACTGGGGACAGCAAGGAGTCATCATGTCAGGTAGTCCTGGGACATGGTCCTAGGGCCCAGGCCAGTTGAAACTGGAGCAGCAGCATGGCCAGGTGGACTGGGGACAGCAAGGAGTCATCATGTCAGGTAGTCCTGGGGCATGGTCCTAGGGCTCAGGTCTTCCGAGAGAGAGAAAGAAAGAGAGAAGGAGAGAATTAGAGAACGCACACTTAGATTCACACAGGACACCGAATAGGACAGGGGAAGTACTCCAGATATAACAAACTGACCCTAGCCCCCCGACACATAAACTACTGCAGCATAAATACTGGAGGCTGAGACAGGAGGGGTCAGGAGACACTGTGGCCCCATCCGAGGACACCCCCGGACAGGGCCAAACAGGAAGGATATAACCCCACCCACTTTGCCAAAGCACAGCCCCCACACCACTATAGGGATATCTTCAACCACCACATGAGCTGCTTTCTGTAAATTACAATGTTCAAACCTGATGGCCTGACTGCTATCCCTGAAACAGATAATCAATGATGCATTCATAAAATAGTTATATGAAATTCCCAGAGATGGGCATAATTTATGGACAATCGTAGGCTACTTACATGCAAAAAATGTATATCAAGTATTGCCACCTGAGCTGTACTGTTGTCCTCAATTGACTAGATTGAATGTTCAAATTGCACCCTCTACAGTAGACTTTTGGGATTCATACAGATTATATAAAAAAAATATTTAAAAAAAATACTGGGCAGTTGATTTAACCAATGGTTGAAGGGCTTAAAACAAAAAATCCAATGGGAAATGTGCACAGGCTTGTTTTTGAAGGAGGAAGAGCAAGATGGCTGCCACCAGTGGGGGCCTTCAGGTTCCTTGGGGTGTACTTTGACTCTAGGCTGACCTGGGCAGAACACATTTAGAGAGTGGTGGGAAAGTGTAAGAAGGTGCTAAATGTTATGCTCTGTTTGACAGGGAAGAAGTGGGTGGCTTGGTTGGGTCAACCTACAGGGACATGGGTGTCTCATCCTGCGAAAGGGATTCTACACATATGCTGGGAACATGAGAGAGGACAGAACATGAGCTTTGGGTGGGTGGGTGGGTAATACCCAGGCGAGGGAGATGGGACGCTATGGAAGGGAGTTTAGCCCCACGGTAGTTATTCCTGTGAACCCACCATGGCTACCCCCTCCTCCAGTAGTTGATCTCGAAGTGTTGGAGAGACTACGGAAAGATAGGGAGGGGGTTGATCCATCTGATTCATTTAATAGACATCTGGATATTGTATATCAGGATTTTGTGGCCATTTACACAGATAGGGGAACGAGGCAGCTGATGTACTGACTAAACAAGCACTTAGTAGTGGGGATGTGGATGTTTCAATGAGCAAGGCAGAGGTAAAAAGTGGTGGTGCCGAGATGGCAGGAGTAATGGAATAGAGACACTAAGGGCAGACATTTATTCGAAGTTCTTCGGAAAGTTCCAAATCAAATCAAATTGTATTGGTCACATACACATGGTTAGCAGATGTTAATGTGAGTGTAGCGAAATGCTTGTGATTCTGGTTCCGACAGTGCAGTAATATTTAACAAGTAATCTAACTATTCCCCAACAACTACCTAATACACACAAATCTAAAAGAGGTGAATGAGAATATGTACATATAAATATATGGATGAGCGTTGGCCGAGCGGCATAGGCAAGGTGCAATAGATGGTATAAAATAGAGTATATACAGTGCCTTGCAAAAGTATTCGGCCCCCTTGAACTTTGCGACCTTTTTGCCACATTTCAGGCTTCAAACATAAAGATATAAAACTGTATTTTTTTGTGAAGAATCAACAACAAGTGGGACACAATCATGAGGTGGAACGACATTTATTGGATATTTCAACTTTTTTAACAAATCAAAAACTGAAAAATTGGGCGTGCAAAATTATTCAGCCCCCTTAAGTTAATACTTTGTAGCGCCACCTTTTGCTGCGATTACAGCTGTAAGTCGCTTGGGGTATGTCTCTATCAGTTTTGCACATCGAGAGACTGAATTTTTTTCCCATTCCTCCTTGCAAAACAGCTCGAGCTCAGTGAGGTTGGATGGAGAGCATTTGTGAACAGCAGTTTTCAGTTCTTTCCACAGATTCTCGATTGGATTCAGGTCTGGACTTTGACTTGGCCATTCTAACACCTGGATATGTTTATTTTTGAACCATTCCATTGTAGATTTTGCTTTATGTTTTGGATCATTATCTTGTTGGAAGACAAATATCCGTCCCAGTCTCAGGTCTTTTGCAGACTCCATCAGGTTTTCTTCCAGAATGGTCCTGTATTTGGCTCCATCCATCTTCCCATCAATTTTAACCATCTTCCCTGTCCCTGCTGAAGAAAAGCAGGCCCAAACCATGATGCTGCCACCACCATGTTTGACAGTGGGGATGGTGTGTTCAGGGTGATGAGCTGTGTTGCTTTTACGCCAAACATAACGTTTTGCATTGTTGCCAAAATGTTCAATTTTGGTTTCATCTGACCAGAGCACCTTCTTCCACATGTTTGGTGTGTCTCCCAGGTGGCTTGTGGCAAACTTTAAACGACACTTTTTATGGATATCTTTAAGAAATGGCTTTCTTCTTGCCACTCTTCCATAAAGGCCAGATTTGTGCAATATACGACTGATTGTTGTCCTATGGACAGAGTCTCCCACCTCAGCTGTAGATCTCTGCAGTTCATCCAGTGTGATCATGGACCTCTTGGCTGCATCTCTGATCAGTCTTCTCCTTGTATGAGCTGAAAGTTTAGAGGGACGGCCAGGTCTTGGTAGATTTGCAGTGGTCTGATACTCCTTCCATTTCAATATTATCGCTTGCACAGTGCTCCTTGGGATGTTTAAAGCATGGGAAATCTTTTTGTATCCAAATCCAGCTTTAAACTTCTTCACAACAGTATCTCGGACCTGCCTGGTGTGTTCCTTGTTCTTCATGATGCTCTCTGCGCTTTTAACGGACCTCTGAGACTATCACAGTCCAGGTGCATTTATACGGAGACTTGATTACACACAGGTGGATTGTATTTATCATCATTAGTCATTTAGGTCAACATTGGATCATTCAGAGATCCTCACTGAACTTCTGGAGAGAGTTTGCTGCACTGAAAGTAAAGGGGCTGAATAATTTTGCACGCCCAATTTTTCAGTTTTTGATTTGTTAAAAAAGTTTGAAATATCCAATAAATGTCCTTCCACTTCATGATTGTGTACCACTTGTTGTTGATTCTTCACAAAAAAATACAGTTTTATATCTTTATGTTTGAAGCCTGAAATGTGGCAAAAGGTTGCAAAGTTCAAGGGGGCCGAATACTTTCGCAAGGCACTGTACATATGATATGAGTAATGTAAGATAGTTGAAATCGGAGGTTTAAATACACCTCAGCCAAATACATTTAAACTCAGTTTTTCACAATTCCTGACAATTTACCCTAGTAAAAATGTCCTGTCTTAGGTCAGTTAGGATCACCACTTTATTTTAAGAATGTGAAATGTCAGAATAATAGTAGAGAATTATTTATTTCAGCTTTGATTTCTTTCATCACATTCCCAGTGGGTCAGAAGTTTACATGCTACCAAATACTAGTTGAGTGTATTGCCTTTACATTCTTTTAACTTGGGTCAAACGTTTCAGGTAGCCTTCCACAAGCTTCCCACAATAATTTGGGGTGAATTTTGGCCAATTCTTCCTAACAGAGCTGGTGTAACCGAGTCAGGTTTATAGGCCTCCTTGCTCGTACACGCTTTTCAGTTCTGCCCACAAATTTCCTATACGATTGAGGGCAGGGCTTTGTGATGGCCACTCCAATACCCTGACTTTGTTGTCCATAAGCCATTTTGTCACAACTTTGGAAGTGTGCTTGGGGTCATTGTCCATTTGGAAGACTCACTTGCGACCAAGCTTTAACTTCCTGACTGATGTCTTGAGATGTTGCTTCAATATATCCACTTAATTTTCCTTCCTCATGAAGCCATATATTTTGTGAAGTGCACCAGTCCCTCCTGCAGCAAAGCACCCCCACAACATGATGCTGCCACCCCCGTGCTTCACGGTTGGGATGGTGTTCTTTGGCTTGCAAGCCTCCCCCTCTTTCCTCCAAACATAACTACCAGAGGACATTTCTCCAAAAAGTATGATCTTTGTCCCCAACCGTATTCTGGCTTTTTTATGTCGGTTTTGCAGCAGTGGCTTCTTCCTTCCTGAGTGGCAATTCAGGTTATGTCGATATAGGACTTGTTTTACTGTGGATATAGAAAATTTTGCACATGTTTCCTCCAGCATCTTCACAAGGTCCTTTGCTGTTGTTCTGGGATTGATTTGCACTTTTCGCACCAAAGTACATTCATCTCTAGGAAACCGAATGCATCTCCTTCCTGAGAGGTATGACGGCTGCGTGACTCCTTGGTGTTTATACTTGCATACTATTGTTTGTACAGATGAACGTGGTACCTTCAGGCGTTTGGAAATTGTTCCCAAGGATGAACCAGACTTGTGGAGGTCTACAATTATTTTCTGAGGTCTTGGCTGATTTCTTTTAATTTTCCCATGATGTCAAGCAAAGAGGGACTGAGTTTGAATGTAGGCCTTGAAATACAGCCACAGGTAAACCTTCAATTGACTCAAATGATGTCAATTAGCCTATCAGAAGCTCCTAAAGCCATGACAATTTTCTGGAATTTTCCAAGCTGTTTAAAGGCACAGTCAACTTAGTGTATGTAAACTTCTGACCAACTGGAATTGTGATGCAGTGAATTATAAGTGAAATCATCTGCTTGTAAACAATTGTTAGAAAAATTATGTCCTAACCGACTTGCTATAGTTTGTTAACAATACATTTGTGGAGTGGTTGAAAAAATGAGTTTTAATGACTTCAAGCTAAGTGTATGTAAACTTCGGACTTCAACTGTATGTAAAAATAATTAAAGTGGCATTATTTAAAGTGGCACTGTTTAAAGTGACTAGTAATCCATTTGTTAAAGTGGCCAGTGATTGGGTCTCCATGTAGGCAGCAGCTTCTCTGAGTTAGTGATTGCTGTTTAGCAGTCTGATGGCCGTGAGATAGAAGCTGTTCTTCTGTCTCTCTGTCTCAGCTTTGATGCACCTGTACTGACCTCGCCTTCTGTATGATAGCGGTGTGAACAGGCAGTGGCTGAGGTGGTTGTTGTCTTTGATGATATTTTTTGCCTTCCTGTGACATCGGGTGCTATAGGTGTCATGGAGGGAAGGTAGTTTGCCTCCTGTGATTCGTTGTGCAGACCGCACCACCTTCTGGAGAGCCAGGAGAGGGCTGAGTATGCACCCTTGTGGGTGGCCCGTCAGAAAGTCCAGGACCCAATTACACAGGGCGGGGTTGAGGCCCATGGCCTCCAGCTGATGATGAGCATTCTCACATAGGTATTCCTCTTGTCCAGATGGGATAATTGCATTGTCTGCGGACCTGTTAGGGCGGTACGCAAACTGACGTGGGTCTAGGGTGGTCGGTAAGGTGGAGGTGCTGTGATCTTTGACTAATCTCTCAAAGCACTTCATGATGACAGAAGTGAGTGCTATGGGGCGATAGTCATTTAGGTCAGTTATTTTTGCTTTCTTGGGTACAGGAACAATGGTAGCCATCTTGAAGCATGTGGGGACAGCAGACTGGGATAGGGAGCGATTGAATATGTCCGTAAACACACCAGTCAGCTGGTCTGCGCATGCTCTGAGAACGTGGCTAGAGATGCCGTCTGGGACAGCAGCCTTGCGAGGGTTAACAAGTTTAAATGTTTTACTCATGTCGGCCACAGAGAAGGAGGGAGGGCGCAGTTCTTGTTAGTGGGCCGCAATGGTGGCACTTTATTATCCTCAATTTAGTTAGTCTGGAAGCGTGACGTCGTTGTTGGTGACGTGGCTTGTTTTCTGTTTGTAGTCCGTGATTTCCTGTAGACCCTGCCACTCCACTTTGTCCCTGTACAGGCATTTTCGCTTGTTTGATTGCCTTGCCTTGTTTGGTTGCCTTCAGACATATTCCCAGACCTCTTTCCATGGTTAAATGCGGTGGTTCGCGCTTTCAGTTTTGCGCGAATGCCACCATCCATCCACGGTTTCTGGTTAGGGTTGGTTTTAATAGTCACAGTGGGTACGACTTCTCCAGTGCACTTCCTTATAAATTCACTCACCGAAGTCAGTGTATAGGTCAATGTTATACTTTGAGGCTGACCGGAACATATCCCAATCCGCGTGATAAAAACAATCTCAAAGCTTAGATTTCGATTGGTCAAACCAGCGTTGAATGGTTCTAGTCACTGGTACGTCAAGTTGGGTAGGAGGGGACGGCAGAAAGAGACAGAAGAAAGGAGGCTATTTTCACAAGACTAAGGGTGGGACACAGCCGGATGAATAAGACTTTAAATGTGATTGGAAAGCATCCAACAGGAAAATGTGGTTATTGCCAGGAAATAGAGACAGTAGAGCATGTACTGATACAGTGTGGGCAGTATGAGAGGGAAAGAGAGAGGCTGAGATCCTGTATGAGGGAGAGGGGGATACAGGAAATTAGTTTAAAGGGCATGCTGAGTAAAACGTCATTAGATACAGTCTCAAATATATTTTTTAAGAGAAACCACTGGCAGGATCCAGGCTGCATCACCAGCCGTGATTGGGTGGCGCACAATTGGCATAGCGTCGCCCGGGTTTGGCCATCATTGTAAACAAGAATTTGTTCTTAACTGACTTGCCTAGTTAAATAAAGGTTAAATAAAAAATAGGTAGGATTTCGTTTCTTCATGTCTCTGGCCCACACTCCAGTACAGTATGTGGCGGTAATGCACCATAACATTGGATGGCAACCGCAGATAAACACCACCGAAGAAGAAGAATGGCCGCCACCATGAGCAAGTCTAATTGGTTTCGGTTGAACAGTTTTCAGATATTTGATTTAATGTTTAATCAGCGAAACAATCATAAATTAACATGTCTGTTTACTATTGTCCTTATTTTAACGTGTCAGTGTCTGGCAGACGATGGCTACGAAATGGATGACTTTTTAAAAAGGGAGCACTCGCTTACCAAACCATACCAAGGTAATGTTGGGCTGTCTTGCCGGTGTTGTGTCGAACATCTCTCCCCCTTCGCGTTCTTCATTGCTGCGACCTGTTTTGGTTTCAGAATGATTGTATCTTTTGATTTCCAGACAGCGTATACAAATATTGACATTTGTCTTCTACAAAACCAGTAATGAGTTAATCAGAAAGTACTTACTGTATAGCTAGCATTCGCTATTGTCTCTAATGTTGCGATATGGATATTGGCAGTATAGTGTTAACCCACCTAGCTAACAAGTACCACCTAGATTATTGATAGTAAAATAATACGGTGTAGTTATGTAAATGTGTAGAGAATTGTGTTATCCAAGGTGGATCACCACAACCATTTACTAATGACATTATGGGTAGCAAACTAGGTATTTTACAAATGTAGCTTCTGCATTGATCCCTCTAAAAAGGACAAAGTTCGGTTGAAGTGCAACATTTACCTGGAGCTAACTTTGCAGATAGCACTACACGGTGATTTAAAAAGTCACTCAGTCGATCAAAAACATTTTTGCTAAAAGTATTATTATATTCCTATTTAATTTACAATCTGTAGAAACATTTAGAATAGAAAGTTTCAGAACTTTTGTGAAACATCACAGCAGTGTTGAAAAATATATGGCAAATATAAATAAATTGATTGTTGGGGGATAGATGGGAAGGTTTGAGTGGCTCTGAAGGGTGAGATTTAAAACAAGATGACAAATGTAAAATATGCTGTGTCTGAGAAATTTATATTTGGAATTTTTGTGAAACAGCACAGTTAAAAATATATGTCAATGTAGAAATCAAGCTGGATGGGAGGGGTTGATGGTAGCTGAAGGGTGTGATTAAAAACAAACGAACATTAACTGTTGTAAAGTGCATTGGGTCCGTAAAATGTAAATAGTATGTATAAGCTTGAAGTAGGAACCTAAGTGTTGTTGACCATTAGTTTACTCCAATTAAGAGGGGTGGGTAGGGTTAAGGGAAAATAATAAAGACAAATATATTGGAAAAAAATATATGCCATAAATTACAAGAATGTGCAAAGCTGTCATCAAGGTAAAGGGTGGCTTCTGTAGCTCAGTTGGTAGAGCATGGCGCTTGTAACGCCAGGGTAGTGGGTTCGATCCCCGGGACCACCCATACGTAGAATGTATGCACACATGACTGTAAGTCGCTTTGGATAAAAGCGTCTGCTAAATGGCATATATTATTATTATTATTATTATTATTATATTACTTTGAATAATCTCAAATATAAAATATATATTGATTTAACACTTTTTTATGTTACTGCAATATTCCATGTTTATGTTATAGTTTTGATGTATTCACTATTATTCCACAATGTATAAAATAGTAAAAATAAAGAAAAACTCTTGAATGAGTAGGTGTGTCCAAACTTTTGACTGGTACTGTATATATAAAGGACAAAGATCGTGATTTGTTCTCAAAGGTGAGCTACAATATTCTCACATTGCTGTGATACAATGGTGAGACCACTGGACAAAGATGCCTATATCAAGTTATGCATAGGAATTGATTGTGTTTGTTCGGGTAGGGGTGGGCTCCTCCAGTTCCTCCCATTGGGACCTGATGGGCAACGCCATAATCACCACTGAGCATGTGCGACTGACCCCTGACTTGCAGAGCAGACAAGGAGCAGTTTGGAGCCGCATTGTGAGTTAAGCTCTCTCCATCCCCAAGTAGATACCAGCACCCACCAGCACACTACTGCTTATCCTTGAACAACCCAAGACTCCTACATCGCTGTATTGTTAAGAACTCTAACATCATAGTTTGTAGTCTGTGCAACCTATAGGCTTAGACACGCCACAAATTACGGCAATCACTTCCCCTCATTTGTAGTAACATGAGCATAAATTAGGCCTATTCTTTCTGACTACATGTACTACTCTATATAGGACATAGCATTTGAACATATTATGACAGAGAGCACTCCGGTAACATGCCGTGCCACAACCTGCCTTTCCTCATTCACTGTACTGTCTATGTCTGCCTGTATGGTCTCCTACCACAGCCCTGTTACCTGAGGGACTGGGAGCTGCAGGTGCACTTTAAGATCCATGGCCAGGGGAAGAAGAACCTGAATGGAGATGGAATGGCTCTGTGGTACACCAAAGAACGCATGCAGACAGGTACTGCGCTTGCACTGTCTAACACACAAACCAGGGTTTCCCAAAGGGCACCCTGTCCCCTATATAGTGCTCTACTGTTCAAAAGTAGTGCCCCATATAGGTAATATAGGGTGCCATTTTGGATGCACACCAAGGTTAAAAGATTCAAGTCTCTAGTGTTGTTAATATTACAACGCTGTCAGAATTGCCTCCCTAAAGTGTTGACTGCTGGGGTTTAACAATTGCAGGTCCTGTGTTTGGAAACATGAACCTCTTCACTGGCCTTGGAGTATTTTTGGACACCTACCCCAATGAAAATAATAACCATGAGGTACTCCAATCCCACCCTCTGCCCAATCCCCCTACTCAGATCAAATAGCCTACACTCACTCACTCAGGTGGACAGCCCAACACGTATTTATTATGGGGATCTGTCTATTCCCAAACACTGATTGTGTGTAATTGGTTTGGGTGTACAGTGTTGTGTTTATGCTACGACCTGTGTTTCCTTGCTTCCCTCTTGGACACACAGAAGAAGTACAGCCCTTCAACTCAGGTAGCTACAGTAAACTATCAGCCAAGCCCAGTCATTTTCCCCTGAATTGAATTGCATGTTTTGTTTATAACCTTATCACACCACAACCTGTCCCATCCATGTCGGCCATCCCACATCATTTACGTGTCTCTGACTTGTTTGATGGGTGACATGTTTCAACTCTCATCCATTTTGTGCAATATGTGGTACATCGAAAGACGAGTGTGAAGTTGTTCTTGTTTCCCTGAGAATATAACTCTGGCAGAACTTCATGCATTTAGTCAATGGTTGTGTCTGAAATGGCACCCCATTCCCTATATAGTGCACTACTTTTGACCAGAGCCCTATTAGGGGATAGGGTGCCTTTTTAGATGTAACACGTGTGTCTCAGGTCACTGAATGACAAACATCTGGCATATCACAACTACTTCTGTTTGTCTCTGCAGAGGGTGTTTCCATACGTGTCAGGTATGGTGGGAAACGGGACTCTGGCATATGAGCACGATCGTGATGGCCAGTCTACGGAGCTTGGCGGGTGCACGGCCCTAGTGCGCAACATTCCCCATGACACCTTCCTCCTCATCAGATACACCAAAAACAGACTGACTGTGAGAAAAACACACAGCACCACATTTAATAAAGTAAAAGGTGGCTGTTAGCATTTAGTAACATATTGACCTATGTTTGACCTCATGTCCTACAGATACAGATTGATGTTGATGGCAAACAGCAGTGGCGGGACTGTCTGGACCTACCAGGGGTGCGGCTGCCTCAGGGCTACTTCTTTGGAGCCTCCTCTGTTACTGGAGACCTGTCAGGTACTGATCTGGTCCACTGTCTGAACATCTTTTTAGTTGTTCTATTTTTTATTTAACCTTTATTTAACTAGGCAAGTCAGTTAAGAACAAATTCTTATTTACAATGATGGCCTACACTGGCCAAACCCGGACAATGCTGAGCCAATTGTGTGCCGCCCTATGGGACTCCCAATCACGGCCGGTTGTGATACAGCCTGGATTTGAACCAGTGTGTCTGTATTGATGTTTCAAGCACTGAGGTGCAGTGCCTTAGACCGCTGCGGCACTCGGGAGTCTAAAATCTCAGAACAGCACTGTCTCTGTTACTGGAGACCTGTCAGGGACTGGTCTGGTCTTCTGTCTGAACATCTCAGAACAATACTTACTGTCTTTGTGTTTCCCTATCTGCATTATTCTCAAATATTTTTAGAATCTGATAAGTTCATACTAATCAGATCTATGTCAATTCTGAATGGAGAATGGGGGAAAGCCCGTGGTGTAGCGGTAATGCTGAAGTCCTGGGTTCGATCCCCACCTCCACCCTTCCTAATGTGATCTCTGTTCCTGTCTCCCTCTCTTTTCCAGTTGTCTGAATAAAGTGTGAAATGTAAAAAAATGGATTAGCAAATATTCTGAATGTTGAATTGTATTCATTTCTCCCTTCCTGTCGTTTCCAAGACAACCATGATCTGATCTCTATGAAGCTGTACCAGCTGACCGTGGAGCGTCCTCAGGAGGAAGAGGAGGAGGAAGAGCTCACTGTCCCCAGTGTTGATAACTTTGAGCAATTGAATAAAGGTAAGATTATACAATGGCAAGGTTTTCACATCTTGCATGCATCATTTAATTGTTTTTGCAGAAATAGTTTGTTTCAGAAAATGTGTGATAATTGTTTTTGCCTGTCTATTTAAATTAATGCATTTGATTTTAATGTCTTAATTTCATGATTGTGTTTGTCTTTCATTACAGTGGAGGTGCAAGAGGAGGGGATGAGTGGAGTCCAGCTCTTCTTCACCATAGTCTTCTCCATCATCGGTATCTTCGTACTGGGGGTGGTGGCGGTGGTCATGTACGGGCGCTGGAAGGAAAACAGCCGCAAACGTTTCTACTGAGAGGAGAGGGGGATAGTCTGTCAGCATCCCAAATGGCTCCCTATATAGTGCACTACTTTTGACCAGGGCGCATAGAGCTCTAGTCAAAAGTAGTGCACTCCATAAGGAATAGGGTGGCATTTGGGATGCTGTCTGAGAGAGGGGGATAATCTGTGAAGGAGCGCAAGAGCCTGTGAAGGATCAAATAGATTTTTAAACAACATACAACCAACATGCTGTCTGCCATACATAGCTTTATTCAATAATACCTCAACTGAGAGAAATGAACCTATCTCAGCCAAAATAAATCAAATGTGACCCTTTTCATTTTTAATACTGTGAGATTCGTCTTTGTTGCCCTTTATTTCACCTCCGTGTTGAACACATGCCGAAGCTAGCTATCGTAGGAAAGGAGACCATGACCTGTGAATCGCTGACACTGTCATCAGCACACTGCACTCACCTATGTGTGATGTGCATGATGGCTGTGAGAATAGTGCTCTGTGGTTGGTATTGCACTATAGCCTTGCTGTCATGTTCTGCCGTTGAGACACAGAATTGTTTGCACTGACATGAAACGCCCACAAGATGTACAGTGCCTTGCGAAAGTATTCGGCCCCCTTGAACTTTGCGACCTTTTGCCACATTTCAGGTTTCAAACATAAAGATATAAAACTGTATTTTTTTGTGAAGAATCAACAACAAGTGGGACACAATCATGAAGTGGAATGACATGTATTGGATATTTCAAACTTTTTTAACAAATCAAAAACTGAAAAAGTTAATACTTTGTAGCGCCACCTTTTGCTGCGATTACAGCTGTAAGTCGCTTGGGGTATGTCTCTATCAGTTTTGCACATCGAGAGACTGAATTTTTTTCCCATTCCTCCTTGCAAAACAGCTCGAGCTCAGTGAGGTTGGATGGAGAGCATTTGTGAACAGCAGTTTTCAGTTCTTTCCACAGATTCTCGATTGGATTCAGGTCTGGACTTTGACTTGGCCATTCTAACACCTGGATATGTTTATTTTTGAACCATTCCATTGTAGATTTTGCTTTATGTTTTGGATCATTGTCTTGTTGGAAGACAAATCTCCGTCCCAGTCTCAGGTCTTTTGCAGACTCCATCAGGTTTTCTTCCAGAATGGTCCTGTATTTGGCTCCATCCATTTTCCCATCAATTTTAACCATCTTCCCTGTCCCTGCTGAAGAAAAGCAGGCCCAAACCATGATGCTGCCACCACCATGTTTGACAGTGGGGATGGTGTGTTCAGGGTGATGCGCTGTGTTGCTTTTACGCCAAACATAACGTTTTGCATTGTTGCCAAAAAGTTCAATTTTGGTTTCATCTGACCAGAGAGCCTTCTTCCACATGTTTGGTGTGTCTCCCAGGTGGCTTGTGGCAAACTTTAAACACTTTATGGATATCTTTAAGAAATGGCTTTCTTCTTGCCACTCTTCCATAAAGGCCAGATTTGTGCAATATACGACTAATTGTTGTCCTATGGACAGAGTCTCCCACCTCAGCTGTAGATCTCTGCAGTTCATCCAGAGTGATCATGGGCCTCTTGGCTGCATCTCTGATCAGTCTTCTCCTTGTATGAGCTGAAAGTTTAGAGGGACGGCCAGGTCTTGGTAGATTTGCAGTGGTCTGATACTCCTTCCATTTCAATATTATTGCTTGCACAGTGCTCCTTGGGATGTTTAAAGCATGGGAAATATTTTGTATCCAAATCCGGCTTTAAACTTCTTCACAACAGTATCTCGGACCTGCCTGGTGTGTTCCTTGTTCTTCATGATGCTCTCTGCGCTTTTAATGGACCTCTGAGACTATCACAGTGCAGGTGCATTTATATGGAGACTTGATTACACACAGGTGTATTGTATTTATCATCATTAGTCATTTAGGTCAACATTGTATCATTCAGAAATCCTCACTGAACTTCTGGAGAGAGTTTGCTGCACTGAAAGTAAAGGGGCTGAATAATTTTGCACGCCCAATTTTTCAGTTTTTGATTTGTTAAAAAAGTTTGAAATGTCCAATAAATGTCGTTCCACTTCATGATTGTGTCCCACTTGTTGTTGATTCTTCACAAAAAAATTGTTTTGTATCTTTATGTTTGAAGCCTGAAATGTGGCAAAAGGTCGCAAAGTTCAAGGGGGCTGAATACTTTCGCAAGGCACTGTATTATATTGAGCTGCCACAATAATTGTGTAATGAGAGATATAATTGTTCTGAACTTAAGTGCCTAGCTAGGGCCAGTTTAAGATCAGGGCCCATATCCACAAAGCATCTCCGAGTAGGTGTGGCCTTCTAGATGGTAATGAATAAGATTATATGGACGGGGGGAGCTGATCCTAGATCAATGCAGTAACTTTTTGAATACAGGCCCATGTATCACTATGTATACACACACAACCTCTAGTTGGCAATTCTAGCCTCTAGCCCTTGACAATTCTGTATTGCTGTGCTGTAACTACCATCGATATATCATACTGTGCAGGTCATTGGATGCTACTCCCTTTTGTTTGATCAAAGTTACACACTCCGTTTCCTCTGAGACTCTCGACCCTCCTTTGTAGGTTTTAAGTTAACAAACCATTGTCTACCACATCGTGTCAAGCACACAACTATCTCAAGCACTTAATTGAAACAGATCATCTCACCTGTGGCAAATATATTTATTGTAATGAATTAAGTGTTTGTGTAACCCGATTTGAAGTCACTGTTTGTCTAGTACACCAACAACTGTCAACCTTTTATTTGACCTTTATGATTGATCAATTGTGTGTTGTTGACCTGTGAGTTTTTGTTGTTTTCTATGTTGACATGTTTTTACCCTGTAATGAAAAACTACACATTGACCATCCACATTGAGCCTCAAAAGTGAACTGAGTTACCTGAAGTGGTTGTGTAGGAATTGTGGTTCTGTTGGGTATGGCTGAACTGTAACCCCTAAATAAGTAGCCTTAGTTTGTAATCCAATTTATAAAGCTACATTACCGATCCTCTCCAGCCACTTATTTCCTGGTGCCTTACCTGGGTTCGCAGGGTGTTGGTGGCACCTTAATTGAGGAGGGCGGGCTAGTAGTAATTGCTGGAGTGTAATGGTATCAAATACATCAAACGCATGGTTTCCAGGTGTTTGATGCCATTCCATTCCAGACAATATTATGAGCTGTCCTCCTCTCAGCAGCCTCCACTGCGGTTGTATTCTATTCATTAGTGCAAACTGTAGTAAAACCACTGGCGTAGCACATTTTATCTCGGCCTCATGGCGAAATGTGTAAAATAGCATGAGATTAGCTATAATACTGCTTATTTGGACCTTGAACTGCACTATGCCACTGAGTAAAACGGTTTAGATAAACTGTTAACATTGCAAAAAGTTTTGCTATGGTTTTCACTAATGAATACGACCCAGGATATGTCATATGTGTCCCACTTGTTTCTAGGAGGTCAAAAGTCGTATGTGAGACCCTCCAGCGGTGTATTTCTGTTTGTTCATAACGAAGCCCGAATGGATGGGGCTCGATGTGCTGTTTTCACACAAAATGGTTAATTAATTAAATATTGACGTCTCTAGTTAATTATGTTTGGGGCTGTGTGATATGACAGTAATTTATTGTCATCATAAGATATCTTGAAGCAACCCACTCAATCTTTACTATTTAAATAATTATTTCAGTGGAATGAAAATGTGAAGTTTTGAAATGTACCACTAAAATATTATCTTGTTTGTGTACATGAAGAGAATGTGCACTGTAGTGCTCCTGTGTCAAATCCTTTTGAATAAATGTTTCTAATCTAAAACATTTCTAATCTTGCTCATTTGGAAACATATTTTGCCATGTATTTTTACCTCTCTTAACCCTTGTTCACATTGCAGGGCTTAATGCTCACACAGTTTTGTTTTTCAAATCTGTTTTGGAATACTGACAGTCCAAACAGCAAGTTACAAATGACCAAATCGGATTTGTGTGTGTTCAGACAGCAGTAATTTGCTGACATGGCTTCAATAGTTGTCATAGTAATGAGGAGTGTGTGCGCAGTGTTGTAGGCCGATTTGGTGGTGGTGCTTCCTAACACTCAGAAGTTATGTAGCAAGCTAAGGTGACAACAATGTCTGCAATGGACCTTTCACAGTTGATTTGAATGTTCAATATCATAGTGTACAAACACTTTTAAAACCTCAAAGGATAAGATGATCCAACTTTCAAAACAAGTCATTTTTGTCTAGCCACAGAGTCAACTAGCTAGCTAGGCGGTTGTTTTGTTTTCTAGCACATTCACTAATTTGTTTGTAAACAATTAACAAGCTAGTTAGCTACCACATGTTCTTGTCAACTGTCAACAGAGTAGTTAGCAAGCAACAAGATATGCCAAATTACAGTCTTAATACCACTTTAGGGCAAATAAATCAGATTTGACCGTTCAGACAGGAGTTGCATGGCCAGGAATCAGAATTGTATCCGACTTCAAACCACCTATGAAGGTGGTTTGAAATGTGGCTTTAAATATCCTTTTCCATGTGCTTTCTGGCTATTAAGAATGGCAGCCGTTTTACGAGCTCCTAACCAACTTTGCTAATTTGTTCGTTTTATCACATTGTTTGTAACTTATTTTGTACATAATGTTGCTGCTACAGTCTCTTATGACCAAAAATAACTTCTGGACATCAGAACAGCGATTACTCACCTCGAACTGGACAAAGATTTTATCTTTAACGTGTCCGACGTGAAGGATATACTGCGTTCTCGGGAATGAGCCCAAATCCCCATCATTTGCGTGAAGACTTCTGAGAATTCGTAGGCGAGTGAGTAAACCTCCACTAACATCCATTCTATTGGCCAACATGCAATCGTTGGAAAACAAAATGCATAATATACAATCAAGACTATCCTACCAACGGGGCATTAAAAACGGCAATATCTTATGTTTCACCAAGTCGTGGCTGAACGACGACAGATGATATAGAAATGGCGTGATTTTCCATGCATCGGCAGGACAGAGAAGCTACTGTATGTCTGGTATGACGAGGGGTGGGTGTGTGTGTCAATTTGTCAATAACAGCTGGTGTGCGATGTCTAATATTAAAGAAGTCTTGAGATATTGCTTGCCTGAGGTAGAGTACCTTATGATAAGCTGTAGACCACACTATCGAACAAGAGATATTATTCGTAGCCGTCTATTTACCACCACAAACCGATGCTGGCATGAAGACCCCACTGAACCAGCTGTATAAGGCCATAAGCAAACAAGAACATGCTCACCTAGAAGCGGCGCTCCAAGTGGCCCTGAAAGACGGCCCTGAAATAATTTCACAGGACTCTATGTAAACTGGAAACCATATATCCCGAGGCTGCATTTGTTGTATCTGGAGATTTTAACAAAGCTAATTTGAGAACACGGCTACCTAAATTCTACCAGCACATTGATTGATGTACCTGCTCGAGCAAAACACTGGACCACTGCTTCTCTAATTTCCACGATGCATACAAGGCCTCCCCCACCCTCCCTATCGCCCGGGCTTATCTCTATCCAACGCTGGTTGACCAATCGGATTCTATGCTTCAAGATTTCTTCGATCACGTGGACTGGGATATGTTCCAGGTAGCCTCAGACAATAACATCGACATATATGCTGACTCGGTGAGTGAGTTTATTAGGAAGTGCATAGGAGATGTTGTACCCTCTGTGACTATTAAGACCTTCCCTAACCAGAAACCATGGATTGATGGCAGCAGTCATGCAAAACTGAAAGCGCGAACCACCGCATTTAATCATGGCAAAGCGACTGGAAACATGACTGAATACAAACAGTGTAGTTATTCCCTCCGCAAGGCTATCAAACAAGCAAAGTGTCAATATAGAGACAACGTAGAGTCGCAATTCAATGGATCAAATACGAGACGTATGTGGCACGGTCTACTGACAATCACGGATTACAAAAAGAAAACCAGCCCCGTCACGGACATCGACGTCTTGCTCCCAGACAAATTAAACAACTTCTTTGCGTGCTTTGGGGACAATACAGTGCCACCGACATGGCCCGTTACCAAAGACTGTGGGCTCTCCTTCTCCGTGGCCGATATGAGCAAAACATTTAAACTTGTTAACCCTCTCAAGACTGCCGGCCCAGATGGCATCCCTAGCCGCGTCTTCAGAGCATGCGCAGACCAGCTGGCTGGAGTGTTTATGGATATATTCAATCAATCCCTGTCCCAGTCTGCTGTCCCCACATTCAAGATGACCACCATTGGTCCTGTTCCCAAGAAAGCTGCGGTAACTGTACTATATGACTATCTCCACCCCGCTGATCCTTAACACTGGGGCCCCACAAGGGTGCTTTCTCAGCCCTCTCCTGTTCTCCCTGTTCACCCATGACTGCATGGCTGGCCATGCACGCCTCCAACTCAATCATCAAGTTTGCAGGCGACACTACAGTGGTGGGCTTGATTACCAACAACAACGAGACAGCCTACAGAGAGGAGGTGAGGGCCCTCAGAGTGTGGTGTCAGGAAAATAACCTCTCAACATCAACAAAACAAAGGAGATGGTTGTGGACTTCAGGAAACAGCAGAGGGAGCACCCCCCCCATTTGGCTTGTTACCGAAAACTCTCACAAAATTTTAAAGATGCGCAATCGAGAGCATCTTGTTGGGTTGTATCACCGCCTGGTACGGCAACTGCACCGCCCTCAACCGCAAGGCTCTCCAGAGGGTAGTGTGGTCTGCACAACGCATCACCGTGGGCAAACTACCTGCCCTCCAGGACACCTACAGCCCCTGATGTCACAGGAAGTCAAAAAGATCATCAAGGACAACAACCACCCGAGCCACTGCCTGTTCACCCAGCTATCATTCAGAAGGCGAGGTAAGTACAGCTGCATCAAAGCTGGGACCGTGAGACTGAAAAACAGCTTATATCTCAAGGCCATCAGACTGTTAAACAGACATCACTAACATAGAGAGGCTGCTGCCAACATACAGACTCAAATCACTGGCCACTTTAATAAATTGATTTAATAAAGGTATCACTAGTCACTTTAAATAAAGCCACTTTAATAATGGTTACTTATCCTATATTACTCATCTCATATGTATATACTGTAGTTTAAACCACCTTGCCTATGCCGAATGGCCATATCTCATCCATATATTGATATGTACATATTCTTATTCCATCCCCTTACATTGTGTGTATAAGGTAGTCGTTGTGAATTTGCTAGATTACTTGGTATATATTACTGCACTGTCGGAACTAGAAGCACAAGCATTTCGCTACACTCACATTAACATCTACTAACCATGCGTATTTGACCAATACGATTTGATTTGGTCCTCCCACTGCGAATCGGGAAACCATGCCGGTTAAATTAGGCGACAGATGATGAAGTTCACAAGGTGGTGAAAGTGCATGGTATGAGCTTGATGCTCCTTTCCAATAAATGTCAAGGGTCTTATTCTGGTGACATGGTGATCCCAATGCTTGACTTCTGTTTTGACAAATACATTTAAAACATTCTCGCTCTTTTCTATAATCTCATCATGTAGACTAGCCTTCCCGCACTGTCTCCGTGTCACACCCTGACCATAGTTTGCTTTGTATGTTTCTATGTTTTGGTTGGTCAGGGTGTGAGCTGAGTGGGCATTCTATGTTACATGTCTAGTTTGTCTAGTTCTATGTTTGGCCTGATATGGTTCTCAATCAGAGGCAGGTGTTAGTCATTGTCTCTGATTGGGAACCATATTTAGGTAGCCTGTTTGGTGTTGGGTTTTGTGGGTGATTGTCCTTGTTACTGTCTCTGTGTTACTTTGCACCAGTATTAGGCTGTTTCGGTTTTCGTGTTACGTTTATTGTTTTTGATTCGTGTTTACTTTGTTTCATTAAACATGGATAGCAATAGCCACGCCACATTTTGGTCTGACTCTCCTTCACATACAGAAAACCGTGACACTCCGAGCTGTTGGCTAGAGCCGATGTACCAGAGTAGGCACATTTGCTATTTAACGCAAGAGTTTTTGTAACAAAACTATCCGTAGAGTTGAAAAGGGGAAACACAGTGAACATTCGATTTTTATTCAGAACGTGAAAATTTAAGCAATTTTTTTTTGTGCACTAGTCATCACGCACTGATTTTTTAAATCTGTGACAAGTCAGTTTGGTGGAAAATACAACTGGAGGGAAAATGCGCATATTTTCTTTATGTGGATTTTAGAATATTTTCATGAAAATCTGTCGCAACTGGATGGAAATCTAGCTATTGAAGAGGTTTGAATGGAATGCTAGTGTACTTCCTGAATTGACTGGAATTTAAATGGAATTGTCCCCAAGCCTGATAGATAAACATTGGACTGTTTACATTGGTAATTACTCAATACTGTAAAGTAATTACCTGTTTAGCCAAGGCCAGGTGTTTTTTTACAGTAGATTTTACTTAGATATTATAATTTATATTATTTTTATTAGATTTTTGTTTTGTTTCAGACACAGCTGAAACAACAGTAGTACAGTCGTGGCCAAAAGTTTTGAGAATGACAAAAATATAAATTTTCACAAAGGCTGCTGCCTCAGTTTGTATGATGGTAATTTGCATTTACTCCAGAATGTTATGAAGAGTGGTCAGATGAATTGCAATTAATTGCAAAGTCCCTCTTTGCCATGCAAATAAACGGAATCCCCAAAAAACTTTTCCACTGCATTTCAGCCCTGCCACAAGGACCAGCTGACATCATGTCAGTGATTCTCTCATTAACACAGGTGTGAGTGTTGATAAGGACAAGGCTGGAGATTTACAGGCAAGGATATTGCTGCCAGTAAGATTGCACCTAAATCAACCATTTATCAGATCATCAAGAACTTCAAGGAGAGCGGTTCAATTGTTGTGAAAAAGGCTTCTGGGCGCCCGAGAACAGTGAGGCAAAGACTTTTGGAGGATGGCCTGGTGTCAAGAAGGGCACCAAAGAAGCCACTTCTCTCCAGGAAAAACATCAGGGACAGACTGATATTCTGCAAAAGGTACAGGGATTGGACTGCTGAGGACTGGGGTAAAGTCATTTTCTCTGATGAATCCCCTTTCCGATTGTTTGGGGAATCCGGAAAAAAGCTTGTCCGGAGAAGACAAGGTGAGCTCTACCATCAGTCCTGTGTCATGCCAACATTAAAGCATCTTGAGACCATTCATGTGTGGGGTTGCTTCTCAGCCAAGGGAGTGGGCTCACTCACAATTTTGCCTAAGAACACAGCCATGAATAAAGAATGGTACTGACACATCCTCCAAGAGCAACTTCTCTCAGCCATCCAGGAACAGTTTGGTGATGAACAATGCCTTTTCCAGCATAATGGAGCACCTTGCCATAAGGCAAAAGTGATAACTGAGTGGCTCGGGGAACAAAACATCGATATTTTGGGTCCATGGCCAGGAAACTCCCCAGACCTTAATCCCATTGAGGATTTGTGGTCAATCCTCAAGAGGCGGGTGGACAAACAAAAACCAACAAATTCTGACAAACCAAGCATAGATTATTCAAGAATGGGCTGCCATCAGTCAGGATGTGGCCCAGAAGTTAATTGACAGCATGCCAGGGTGGATTACAGAGGTCTTGAAATTAACACTGCAAATATTGACTCTCTTCATGTAATTGTCAATAAATGCCTTTGACACTTATGAAATGTTTGTAACTATACTTCAATATTCCATAGTAACATCTGACAAAAATATTTAAAGACACTGAAGCAGCAAACTTTGTGGAAATTAATATTTTGGTCATTCTCAAAACTTTTGGCCACGACTGTACAATAAATAATAATGAGGACAATTGACCTTTTTCATTATAGATTGTTGATGAGATGTTTGAAAGTTTTATAACTTAAAATCACCATAACCATTTAAGTTTCAGTGAAATACAAAAGATCTGATTATATAAAGTAAATCTAGACTTAAAAAGCAAACTGCAACAGGCTCTGACAATTAGTGGCATATAGTCAGTCATGGCTCTGTAATGGTAAATCATGCAATAAATTGGATTCAGTTTAAATTGTGTATGAAATAAAAAATATGCTTGGGTCAGGCACCATGCTGGGTTGCCATACAGAACAGTGCTGTCTTGTCAACACTTCAACCATTATACCTAAGGAGTAGTCATTGTAACTTGAAGCAGCTACTTTCCTACTGTAAAGATGGATTAGACATTATTTATCATCTCTAAAATGTGAAATGATTGGTGACATCATACATCTATAATATCAAATGCATCCTGTAGAGGGAATAAAAGCGTAAACACCACTTTCTATTCAGATACTTTGTTAATACTAAGTCATCAAAAATATTTTTATTCCTGTAATTATTTTTTTTCTCTCAAATGTCTACATTTTAATATTAACAGTTTGAGAGTTCTACAATATCATCTATTCCCCTTTTTGACCCTGATGTAAACCTTATGTTCCAGTTGTGTGGTGCCTTCATCATGGGTTTTGGAGATTTCCAGGTGATGTAATCTAGATTTTTCTCTCTCATCACATTCCTCTGCCCTATCAACCCTACCAACACCCTGGTAGTCACGGGAACCATCGTGACCTGTGTGTTACCTGGGAATCATGAATCATCACCCATGAAGGAAAACCATTGTATGCTCATCACTGTGAGTTTGCACAGATATTCTTTACTCGTTATTTTATTAGGTAATTTGTCAAGGACTTTGCAGAAAAGGTACGCGTTCCAAATGCCACTCTATAAGACCCTGGTCAAAGAAGTGCTCTATAAAGGTGCCTGTGGTCTGTGAGTGATTTGTGATCTGTTGTAATTGCAGTTTTGCATCCGGTTGTTTAGCTTGATGCTGGTGGAGCTGGCCATTGTGTTTGAGAGGGAGACAAGAGACATCTCAAAGCTTCTCTGCTGTTCTTATGACCTGATTTGAACATGGTAATGGTGGTAGTATTTGTCATATAATCATGTGACCTGTTTGCCACACAGATTGACACTTTCTTTTTAGAAAGACCTGATGGGTAACCTGGACATAGAAGAAATCAAATCACATTTTATTTGTCACATGCACCGAATACAAAAGGTGTAGGAGACCTATAGTGAAATGCTTACTTACACAAAAATAAGTATTAATAACACAATAAAAAAAACAATAACGAGGCAATATACAGGGGGTACCGGTACCAAGTCAATGTGTAGGGGTACAGGTTAGTTGACATAATTGAGGTAATATGTCCCTTCTAAGAGTATTCAGACCCTTTGACTTTTTATCATTTTGTTAGGTTACAGCCTTATTGTAAATTTGAATAAAACATTTTTTCCCCCATAATGACAAAGCATTTTTGCTAATGTATTAAAAATTAAAAACTGAAATAGTACATTTACATAAGTATTCAGACCCTTTACTCAGTACTTTGTTGAAGCACCCTTGGCAGCAATGACAGCGTCGAGTCTTCTTGGGTATAACAATACAAGCTTGGCACACCTGTATTTGGGTAGTTTCCCCCATTCTTCTCTGCAGATCCACTCAAGCTCTGTTAGGTTGGATGGGGAGCAATGCTGCACAGCTATTTTCAGGTCTCTCCAGAGATGTTTGATCGGGTTCAAGTCCGGACTCTGGCTGGGCCACCGAAGAATATCCAGAGACTTGTCCCGAAGCCACACCTGCGTTGTCGTTGCTGTGTGCTTAGGGTCGTTGTCCTGTTGGAAGGTGAACCTTCACCCCAGTCTGAGGTCCTGAGTGCTCTGGAGCAGGTTTTCATCAAGGATCTCTATGTACTTTGCTTTGTTCATCTTTCCCTTGATCCTGACTAGTCTCCCAGTTCCTGCCGCTGCAAAACATCCCCACAGCATGTTGCTGCCACCACCATGCTTCACCGTCGGGTTGGTGCCACATTTCCTCTAGAAGTGACACTTGGAATTCAGGCCAAAGAGTTCAATCTTGGTTTCATCAGACCAGAGAATCTTGTTTCTCACGGTCTGCGAGTCTTTAGGTGCATTTTGGCAAACTCCAAGCGGGCTGTCATCTGTCTTTTACTGAGGAGTGGCTTCCATATGGCCACTCTACCATAAAGTCAAATCAAATCAAATGTATTTATAAAGCCCTTCTTACATCAGCTGATATCTCAAGAGTATCTCTACCTCTCCTGCTGTCTCTATAGAGTTGAAAACAGCAGGTCTGGGACAAGTAGCACGTCCGGTGAACAGGTCAGGGTTCCATAGCCACAGGCAGAACAGTTGAAACTGGAGCAGCAGGTGGAGTGCTGCAGAGTTGGTCCTTCTGGAAGGTTCTCCCATCTCCACAGAGGACCTCTAGAGCTCTGTCAGAGTGACCATCAGGTTCTTGGTCACCTCCCTGACCAAGGCCATTCTCCCCTGATTGCTCAGTTTGGCCAGACAGACAGCTCTAGGAAGAGTCTTGGTGGTTCCAAACTTCTTTAATTTAAGAATTATGGAGGCCACTGTGTTATCGGGGACCTTCAATGCTGCAGAAAGGTTTTGGTACCCTTCCCCAGATCTGTGCCTCGACACAATCCTGTCTCGGAGCTCTACGGACAATTCTTTTGACCTCATGGCATGCACTGTCAACTGTGGCACCTTATATAGACAGGTGTGTGCCTTTCCAAATCATGTACAATCAATTGAATTTACCACAGGTGGACTCCAATCAAGTTGTAGAAACATCTCAAGGATGATCAATGTAAACAGGATGCACTGGAGCTCAATTTTGAGTCTCATAGCAAAGGGTTTGAATACTTAAGTAAATAAGGTATTTCTGTTTTTAGTTTTTAATAAATCAGCAAAAAAAACTAAAACCCTGTTTTCACTTTGTCATTATGAAGTATTGTGTGTAGATTGCTGGGGATTTTTTTATTTATTTAATACATTTTAGAATAAGGCTGTAACATCACAAAATGTAGAAAAAGTCAAGGTGTCTGAATTCTTTCCAAAGGCACTGTTCATGTAGGTATGGGTAAAGTGACTATGCATAGTGTGTCAGACCAGGGAGTTGGGTCAAAACGTTTACACAGATCAGACACAGACAGAGTAGGTTTAGCTTAGTTTCAAAGGGGTTTATAAAAATTATAGTTCAAAAAGAAAATAATAGGTCTCCCCCATGAGACCCTCTCTGGGATACCGTCTTCTTGGCTGTCTTCTTGGCTGTATCCTGTGGGGATCAAAAACTGAACTCACTCCTGTTACTTCTGCAACCGTCCCCAACTATACGGGAGTCCTTTCTTCCCACACTCTCTCCCCTGTTTGCTGCCCTTCTGGCAGCTTTATGGGACTTGCACAACTGGTAAGCAATCAGCCCTTGATTACTCACAACTCCCAATCAGCCCCAATTAGTTCTGGCCGGAGAGCCCGTTGAGACCTGGCACGTCCAGCAGATGGAGCCATCGCCTCATGATGTATACTCAGCCTGTCACCAGGCCTCGACAAGTCTCCTCCTGGTGGCTGAACTGCTGTAGGCCACCCCTCCCCCTTAGCTCTGTCGGAGAGGGGACTGTCTTCAGTGCTACGCATGTCTCCCTTCTCGAAAGGGCATCACCGTTTCCATGCATCGCCCATGACCTGTGCACACCAGAAAAAGAGGAGTGTTGAAGGGACAAGAACAATCTGGTGACCCAATCGTTTGTGTCCTTTCCCCTGGCCATCCAGACCAGGGGAGCATGGTCTGTGACCAGGGTGAAGTGGGTACCTAACAGGTAATACTTGAGAGTGTCTAGCGCCCACTTCATCGCTAAACACTCTTTCTCAACAATAGAGTACTTTTTTCCTCTAGGTATCAGCTTTCGGCTGATGTACATGATGGGGTGCTCCTACCCATCGTGTATCTGGGACAGAACGGCCCATAGTCCCGTATCACATGCATCCGTCTGGACCACCATCGGCATCTGGAAATCGGGTGTTACAAGAATCGGATGTGAGCACAGCGCTACCTTCAGACGGCTGAACGGCGCTCCTGTCTCGCCTGTCCAATTCACCGTTTTCGGGAGGTGGGCCCTGGTTAGATCGGTGAGGGGGAAGCTATAGTTGCAAAGTTGGGGATAAACCGGCTATAGTATCCTGCCAGTCCCAGGAAGGCATTGACCTGTGTCTTGGTGCGTGGAACGGGCCAGTCACGTACAGCGTGAACCTTCCTTCTCCTGGGGCTTGACGTTCACCCGTCCGATCACATACCCCAGGTACTCCACCTCCTCAAACACTCATTTGCATTTCTTGGGGTTTGTGGTCAATACGGCTTGTCTGAGCACGTCCAGCACCGCCTGGAGGCATGTCAGGTGCTCTTCCCAACCTTGGCTGTGGATGATGATATCATCCAGATAGGCTGCTGTGTACTGCTGGTGGGGTCGAAGCACTCTGTTCATCAGTCGCTGGAATGTGGTTCGGGCTCTGTGGAGACCAAACGGGAGCACCTGGTACTGATACAAACCGCCTAGTGTCAAGAACGCTGTCTACTCCCAGGAGGAGGCTGCCTATGGTACCTGCCAATATCCTTTGGTCAGGTCAAGGGTGCTGATGTACCTGGGCCTTTCCCAATTGGTCGATGAGCTCGTCCACCCTCGGCATGGGGTTGGCGTCGAATAAGCTTATGTCGTTCACACCCCAAAAATCATTACAGAAGCAGAGGCTACCGTCTGGTATGGGGAACCAACACGATGGGGCTGCACCATGGACTCACCAATGACCCCCATCCTCAGCATAGCCTCCACTTGTTGTTTCACTGCCAGCCTTCGGGCCTCCGGAATCCGATATGGCCTCTTTCGTACCGTTTCCCCTTCTCGGAGAACACCACCGTGTTCCGATCGACGAGCTCCCTGAGCTCTTGCTTCTGGGCCAGGTCGAGGTCCTCGTTGCTCGGGACCACCACTGGTACAGTTGGCGTCCTGGGTCCCGACCATAACACGGACAAGACTGTCCTCTTGTGCCACTTCTTCAACAGGTTCACTTGGTATATCTGTTGGGGTTTCCGTCTCCCTGGTTGTCGTACGCGGTAATTGCCGTGTTGCCAGGAACTTACTTTCGTCCGTGGGGATTAAGACCAACACCCTGTCTCCCACCTACAATTCTCGGGGCTGGGCTCCCCGATTGTAGACCTGGGCTTGGGCGCGTTGGGCCTTCTCCATATGTTCCCTCACAACTAGCCATATGGCTGTCATCTGCTGCCTCATCATCTCCACGTGCTCTACCATGCTGCTTAATGCAACCGCTATGTCAGATTTCAAAAAAGCTTTACCAAAAAAGCACACCATGCAATACTTTGAGTACGGCACTCAGAGACCAAAACAACCCAAACAGATATCCACCATGTTGTGTAGTCAACAGAATCAGAAATAGCATTATAAAGATTCACTTACCTTTGATGATCTTCATCATAATGCACTCCCAGGAATCCCAGTTCCACAATAAATGTTTGTTTTGTTCAATAATGTCCATAATTTATGTCCAAATACCTCCTTTTTGTACGCTCGTTTAGCTCAGTAATCCAAAATCATGACACGCGATCACTAGGAGCAGACAAAAAGTCAAATAGTTCCATTACAGTCCGTAAAAAAATGTCAAACGATGTATAGAATCAATCTTTAGGATGTTTTTAACATAAATCTTCAATAATGTTCCAACTGGAGAATTCCTTTGTCTTCAGAAATGCAATGGAACTCAAGCTAACTCTCACGTGAATGCGCGTGGCCAGCTCGTGGCTCTCTGGCAGACCTCTGACTCATTCCCCTCTCATTCGCCCCCACTTCACAGTAGATACATCAAACAAGGTTCTAAAGACTGTTGACATCTAGTGGAAGCCTTGGGAAGTGCAGTTTGACCCGATAGACACTGTGCATTTGTTAGGGAATGAGTTGAAAAACTACAAACCTCAGATTTCCCACTTCCTGGTTGGATTTTGTCTCAGGTCTTTGCCTGCCACATGAGTTCTGTTATACTCACAGACATCATTCAATGTTTAAGAAACTTCAGACTGTCTTCTATCCAAATCTACTAATAATAAATCTTAATCCAAATGTACTTATAATATGCATATTATTAGCAACTGGGCCTGAGTAGCAGACAGTTTACTCTGGGCACCTTATTCATCCAAGCTACTCAATACTGCCCCCAGCCATAACAAGTTAAGGTGGTCTGTTGGGCTTCCCACACCTCCTTGGCGAGGTCCAGTAGGCCGTGTGGCCTCCTCCCGTAGAGGAGTTCGAAAGGGGAAAACCCAGTGGAGGACTGGGGTACTTCTCGGATTGAGAACATTAGGTGGGGTAGTAACTGATCCCAGTTCTTCCCGTCCTGCTCGATGACCTTCTGCAGCATTTGTTTGAGCGTTTTATTGAAGTGCTCGATGAGCCCATCCGTCTGCGTGTGAAAAACGAAGGTCCGGATCTGCTTGATCTGCAGGAGAGCACACAACTATTTCATTAGGCGGGACATAAACTCAGTGCCTTGGTCTGTCAGGATATCGTTCGGGATGCCTGGGAACATGCCTGGGAACAGCTCCCAGGCGATTCCTTTGGATACCGCAGCCTGTAAGGGAATGGCCTCGGGATACCGGGTGGCATAATCTACTATCACCAGGATGTACCGTGTCCTCATGTTGTTTTTACCAGGGGTCCCACTATGTCCATGGCGATGCGCTCAAAGGGCACCCCAATGATAGGTAGGGGGACCAGAGGGTTTCGGATGTGTGCTTTTGGGGCAGTGAGTTGACACTCCGGGCAGCTGCGACAGTAGTCTTCCACGGCCCTCCTCATCCCGGGCTGCGATTCATTCCCGGGTTTTCTCCATTCCCAAGTGCGCCCCCAACATGTGGGTGTGGGCCAGCTGAAGAACGCTTCCCACGTACCGTCTGGGCAGCAACAATACTTCTCGAAGTTCCACCTGTTGGCGCGACACCTGATACAAAAAGTTATTCTTGATTTGGAAATTAGGGTATTGCCAGTCACTCACCCCCGGAAGTAGCTGTCCATCCACCACTATCACTTGGATTGTGACGGCTTTCAAGTTCGTATCCTACCACTGGGACGTCCCAAATTGTCCCCTCAGTTGGCCCCCAGCAGGTGTCTCGACTGGACCCTCGAAATTTAGGAGGGGGAGGCTGGGTTCCTCCTCCAGTGGTTCCCCAGGGGGTTGGGTTCCGGCACTCCCTCCGACTCCGGACCCGTAGATAAAGGTTGGTCAAGCGGTTGCTTCCGGGCCGCACAGGCGATGGGTCGTCACCGCTCTCTCCTTCGGCCGGCTCGTAACTTTTTCTTCAGATCGTGCCCCCATAGTGCCGCAAACAGCGGACAATCCCGTCCCACTAGGAGGTACCGGCAACTCTGGTTTTGCATCCACCATCATCTGGAAACTCCCTTGTGGTGTTACGATGTTGGTCCATCCGGTTGGATACCGCTATGTGTTACCGTACACCTACCCCGTTCGGTCTCCTGGTTCCGCAGGCTCATGGTTACGAGCGTAACCATACTTCCGGAGTCTAATAGAGCTTCTGTGTCATGTCTGTCAACCTTCACCGGGACCATGGGTGCAGTTGATTCGTAGTGTGCCCAACAGGAGGTGACATAGTTCAACAGTCACAACAACGTAACCTCTGTCTCTTTCTGGGCTGTCATATGAAGCTCAGGAACTGGGGAGGAACTTTCTCAGCACTGGAGCAGGTGTCGTCCCCCTGTTCATTCTGCTGCAGGTACAGTATACTTTCTACACTTTTACTTATTTGGATCAATGTGTGTGTCCCAAACGGCACCCTATTCCCAATATAGTACACTACTTTTGACTAACGCCCTATTGACCCTGGTCAAAAGTAGTGCACTATATATAGGGAATAGGATGCCAATGTGATTCTCACCATCTTCTTCATTCTACTTAGCCTGTTTCCTCTTCCTCAATCTATAAGACTGTGGTCTTAGTTCAAATGTCCTGACTATGCATCCAAAACATGTTTCTGTTATTGTTTGCTGTTTATTTGCCTGTGTTTCACCGTCCCCATCTTCTGACACTTCAGTCGTAATGGATATGGTTACAAGTAAAAGAAGAACCCATGACTTTCAACTGGCTTATTACGCAATACAGGATCTCATTCACTGTCTGTAAATAGAACACAAAGCAATCGGGTACCTTTTTTGAGAGAAGTAATGTTATGAGTACTTAACATAATGACCAAGCATCTGACAAGAACAGTTGCCATTGAGACTGAGCCATTTTCAGGTATCATTCTGTATTTTCATGTTTTGATTTCATTCTGGCCTGCTCGCCTCCCTATGAATCTCACCTGAGAGACTAATATATATATATAGACACCTAAACCCCACCTAATACCTATATAAAGTATATAAAAGATTTATGCACTATTGTATATATATATATATATTTGTATATATATATAAATAAATAAATATATATATGTTATAGGGGTTGTTTCAAACTTACAGAAAATAATGTATGTAAACAACAATAATCAAATGTTTTGACTGCTCCTACCTGTGTATTAAACCATTGATTATCTCTCAAAATGTGGATGTGCATAGCACATTTTCACTCTTACAGAGTAGGTATGACTTAAACAACAATGAGTCAGTTTTTACTTCAGAAAGCATTTTTTGATCATTGGTTTATTTATAGTTGAAAACATAGGTGCCAAATTCCCCTCCACTGGTAGAAAATGGTTACCACAGCTTTAGACCTTGTGTGTTTCCTTTTGCTAGTTTTGGCACAAGCTCTCAGTATAGATTTGTCCCAGTGTGCCCCAGAATAAGGAAGTAGAATGAACAGACAAACCCCTTGCCTTCAGAGTCTAATAAGAATGTAAAGTACCAGTACGGTAAAGTGAAAGGAGCAGTGCATCCTCTAAACAATGTATTGTAGGGGGTATTGTGCTTGAGTTACACTTGTATCACTATTTCAACTGACAAGGTAAGCACAAGGTTGACATTTTCTTAATTCACTAAAGCTCAATCGATACCATTCTCACAGGAATTTAATGACGTCTCAATGTCATCATCTTTAATTGAAAGTTATATTTTGTTGGTTATAAAACAGGGAGGACATTTGATTGTATTTTGATTGTTATGAGTGACTTACTGCATGAGTCTATTGATCTAATAGACATAGCTAACCAAGGGATAAGAAACATTGGTCATGGGTTTATAAAGAGAGAGTAACTATAAGTTATTAAACCTTGTCTGAGAACAATCTAAAATGTAATGTTGTCAGTATGATTGAAAACATATATTTGAAGACATTTTATAAATGTGGTATAACAAGAAAGGTAGGGTAGTTTGGGGTTTATTTGGCTCTTAGAGGTCATTTGGCAGTAATTGAAATTAGCTTGAATGTCAAGGAGGAAATGAAGTACATTTTAAATTTGACATTGAAACAGTTTCATTTCAATATGTTTATCAATTACAGACACAGCATGGTTTCAGAGGATGAGGGTGATATTGGGTTGGACACATTACTGAACAAAAATATCAACGCAACATGTTGTGTTGGTCCCATGTTTCATTAGATTAAATAAAAGATCCCAGAAATTTTCCATACGCACAAAAAGCTTATTTTTCTCAAGTTTTGAGGGAGCGTGCAGCTGGCATGCTGACTACATGAATGTGCACCAGAGCTGTTGCCAGAGAATTTAATGTTAATTTCTCTGCTATAAGCCACCTCCAACATCATTTTAGAGAATTTGGCAGTACTTTCAACCGGCCTCACAACCGCCAACCACGTGTATCCACGCCAGCCCAGGACCTCCACATCCGGCTTCTTCATGTGAAATCCATAGATTAGGGCCTAATGAATTTATTTCAGTTGACTGAGTTCCTCATGTGGACTGGAATTCAGTAAAATCGTTGAAATTGTTCCATGTTGCATTTATTTTTTTGTTCAGTATATTAACCTGAAGAAGGTGTACAAATCTACCCACATTCATCCCGCAGATGAATTAAATATTGTTATGATGTTGGTTTACTTACACAGATATTTCCTCAAAGACTAAATCGATATCAAGCTGTCTTGGTCTTAATTAACATCAGTGTAAAAACTATGATAAAAACCAGCCTGGTCCCCTGGGTAAATTTAAAGGAATTATTATACACAGGAAACCAGATAAAGCAGGCTCATTTCCTCATACTGTGTGACACTTGATGGCCTCACTACTCAGTTTCAGACAATGGTACCATGCTCCTTCTAATTTCTTTGGATGATCAAAATACAAATCTGACTCAGAGGTGTCCTCACAGTTTTTAAACAATCTTTGCTGAGCATTTGTGTGGTATTGTATGTTGATATTTTCACTGATGGTTTCTGTGTTAAAGACACACTTTTCATTGATCTGTTGGCACACTGTGTGTTTATTTGTCTCTTGTTTTGTTTTTTTCAGGTCTGAACGCACTTCTGGGAAATGGCTCAAAATTGCCTCAAGTGCTTGAAATACACCATGTGTGTGGTTAACTTCTTGTGCTTTGTACGTATCCCAAACATCCATCTGTTACCTTCTACCCTTCCTTCCCTCAATGAGATTTAAAAAAAAAACATGTTCAATATTTCAGTGTCCATTTATCATTTATCATTTATTTAATTTGTACAACGAGTGGGTATAATCCTGAATGCTGATTGGTTAAAACCGCATTCCAGCTGGTGTCTATTCCACACTTTACCACCGGCTAAATCTATGACTTTAAAATGCCTATTTACTCTGTTCCACTTTTTTTAGACTAACATTTGGTTTTCAAAAGCGGAGATTAGTATACAACTTGCTGTCTGTCTCTCCGACATTTGCAAAGTTGCTTCAATATTCAAATTGGATCTCCAGCTGTCCATAGTAACGTTCATAGTAATGAACGTGTCGTGACGAGACAGGCAGGCGGACAGCGTTTCTCAACCAGTTTATTTAATGGATATATACACAGAAATGTCAATTGAAAAAGGTCAAACGAAACGAAATGCAGCTAGCTTGCAGTCTTTCCAGCTTGTTGTTGGCCAGCTCCTTTGAACAATAGTGCCCTGACTAGAGAGCACATTCTCTATGCCAGGTGAAATGGCACCTCATTAGATCATTGTTATTGTGTATTTAAATAAATGTCACTAGAAAACAGCTTAAACAAATGCAAATACGGTTTCTTTGCTGTTATTCTGGATGCACTTTTTTGATGTGATTGTTAGCCGTAGTTGGCTAGCTAGTAAGCAAGGGATAATAATGTTGCCAGCCAGTATGGCAATGGAACATTTACAACGAACGACTGGGTCGCGTCCATAGATACAGAACAAAAAGACTGAACGGCTGGGTCGCGTCCATAGTTACAAAACAAAATGACTGGATGGCTGGGTCGCGTCTCTAGCCACCCGAAACGATAGAACAAACTACCAGCCGGCTTGGGCGGCAGGGTAGCCTAGTGGTTAGAGCGTTGGACTAGTAACCGGAAGGTTGCAAGTTCAAACCCCCGAGCTGACAAGGTACAAATCTGTCGTTCTGCCCCCGAGCAGGCAGTTAACCCACTGTTCCTCGGCCGTCATTGAAAATAAGAATTTGTTCTTAACTGACTTGCCTAGTTAAATAAAGGTAAATAAATTGGGTAGCAACCCTAGATTTGTGGCAGGAATATATATTGTGTAAGGATGAAATAGTATGAATAAATTCATCAAAATAATGTTTTTAATGAAAATATGTTGGTAACCCGTTGTATTAAAATGATTATGTCCTCGAAGCCAGTGTTTGGAGGATATATTTGACATCAAAACTATGAAATAACATATGGAATCATGCAGTAACCAAAAAATTGTTAAACAAATCAAAATTTATTTTATATTTGAGATTCTTCAATTAGCCCCCCTTTGCCTTGAGCTTTGCACACTCTTGACATTTTCTCAACCAGCTTCATCTGGAATGCTTTTGCAACGGTCTTGAAGGAGTTCCCACATATGCTGAGCCATTGTTGGCTGCTTTTCCTTCACTCTGCGGTCCAACCCATGCGAAACCATTTCAATTGGGTTGAGGTCGGGTGATTGTGGAGGCCAGGTCATCTGATACAGCGCTCCATCACTCTCCTTCTTGGTCAATAGCCTTTACACAAGCTGAAGGTCTGTTGGGTCATTGTCCTGTTGAAAAACAAATTATATTCCCACTAAGTGCAAATCAGATGGGATGGTGTATCGCTGCAAGAATGCTGTGGTAGCCATACTGGTTAAGTGTGCCTTGAATTCTAAATAGCACACCCACACCACCATCACACCTCCTCCTCCATGCTGCACAGTGGGAACCACACATCCGGAGATTATCCGTTCACCTACTCTGCGTCTCACAAAGACATGGCAGTTGAAACCAAAAATCAGACATTTGGACTCATCAAACCAAAGGACAGATTCCCACCGGTCTAATGTTCATTGCTCGTGTTTCTTGGCCCATGCAAGTCTCTTCTTATTGGTGTCCTTTAATAGTGGTTTCTTTTCAGCAATTCGACCATGAAGGCCTGATTCACGCAGTCTCCTCTGAACAGCTGATCTTGAGATGTGTCTGTTACTTGACCTCTTGTGAAGCATTTATTTGGGCTGCAATTTCTAAGGTTGGTAACTCTTAATGAACTTATCCTCTGCATCAGAGATAACTTTGGGTCTTCCTTTCCTGTGGTGATCCTCATGAGAGGCAGTTTCATCATAGCGCTTGATGGTTTTTGTGACTGCACTTGAAGAAACTTTCAAAGTTCTTGAAATGTTCCGTATTGACTGACCTTCATGTCTTAAGCAATGATGGACTGTTGTTTCTCTTTGCTTATTTGAGCTGTTCTTGCCATAATATGGACTTGGTCTTTTACCAAATAGGCCTGTCTTCTGTACACCACCCATACCTTGTCACAACACTACTGATTGGCTCAAACGCATTGAGAAGAAAAGAAGATACACCTGTTAATTGAAATGCATTCCAGGTGACTACCTCATGAAGCTGGTTGAGAGAATGCCAAGAGTGTGCAAAGCTGACATCAAGGCATAGGGTGGCTGCTTTGAGGAATCTCAAACCTAAAATATATTTAGATTTGTTTAACAGTTTTTTGGTACTACATTATTCCATATGTGTTATTTCATAGTTTGGATGTCTTCACTACTATTCTAAAATATAGAAAATCATAAAGTAAAGGAAAAACCCTTTAATGAGTAGGTTTGTCCAAACTTTTGACTGGTACTGTATGTTGAACACATGCTGTTGTGTTTGGTTCTTGTCAGATCTGTGGAACTGCAGGTTTTGGTTTTGGAGTGTTCATGATGATGAACTCTAAGGTGTCGTCTCTCATCCCATCCCTGTCCTCCCTGAACATTGCCAACATGCTCTTCATCACCGGCATCATCATGACCTGTGTGTCCTTCCTGGGGTTCCTGGGGGCCCTGAAAGAGAACCGCTGCCTCCTTGTCACTGTAGGTCTCACATTTGACATAATTTCATATTTTTTTGAGACATTGGTCTCATCCCACTGGGCAGACACCAGTTCAACATCTAGTTTTGATTTACATTTGGTTGAGTTGTCTAACATGAATTCAACATGAAATCATCCAACAATGTCACCCTGTCGTTGGATTTAAGTTAAAAGTTGGGTGAAAAAAAGACAAAATTCCCTGATGTTGATTCATTTTTTCAAATCCAATCAATTTTCCACATTGATTCAATGTCATCACATTGAATTTTTGAGTTGAAATGAAGTGGAAATAACATTGATTCAACCTGTTTTTGCCCAGGTGGGGATCATTCACTGTCTTTGCTTAAATTAAAATGACTTACAAACACTTGTACTTTCTTGATTTTCAGTTTTTCATCCTGCTGTTCATTCTGATGTTGGTGGAGCTGACTGCAGCCTTTCTACTGCTTTTATATGAGAGCAAGGTAAGATATAGCAGAAGGGCACTGGGATGTGGGCACTGGGATGTTGGGAGGAGGTTTGAGAGGGGTGACAGAAATTGAAGTGAAGAAGAGAACTTTAATACATTACTAATTTACATGAGGAACGTCAGGGATTGATAGAGGGCCATTGTTGTGAGGAAAGCTCAAAGATGACAGGAGATAATCAGGTAGTGTTTTATGAGATGTTCATACTGCCAAGTAATTAATGTGTGTGCTTAGATTGACAGCTTCCTACAGAGGGATCTCACAGACAGTCTGGAGAAGTCCAGGGAATCAGCTAAAGGTGGGAATTCAACAATGAGCAAGGGCGACTGGGACATCATTCAGACCATGGTGAGCATGTGCTGTGAAATATATAAGAAACATTTAGTGTGCGTACCAAATGGTACCCTATGTACTATATGACCAGGTCTTATACGGAGACACTGAGACTTTACAATGAAACATGTATACTCCCTCTTTTGCCCTCCCAGGCATGTGAACAAAAGTGAGTGGAAATGTGATGTTGTTTCATGTGTTGATAACACTGATTTTGTCATGTTTAATTCTATTACATACATGTAGTTCCAGTGCTGTGGGGTCCATAACTCAAGTGACTGGAAGGATAAAGTGCCTGCGTCCTGCTGCTCCAAGACCCAATGTGACATCAATCAGCCAGTATACTGGAAAGAGATATGCTGCCAGGCTTGAGGTCAATTCAGGAAGTACACTGAAATTCCATTTACAATTCCCTTCAATGCTTTTCAATGATGAACATTTTGAATTGGAATTAGAATTTTAGTTTACTTTCTGAGTTGACTGGAATTGAAATGGAATGGTACCACATAATGGTATTCCCCTCTTCAAAGGGGGAGACGCCTTAGACCTAAACTGTTATAGACCTATATGCATCCTACCCTGCCTTTCTAAAATCTTTGAAAGCCAAGTTAATAAACAACCATTTCGAATCCCACCGTACCTTCTCCACTATGCAATATGGTTTCCGAGCTGGTCACGGGTGCACCTCAGTCATGTTCAAGGTCCTAAACGATATCATAACCGCCATCGATAAAAGACAGTACTGTGCAGCCGTCTTCATTGACCTGGCCAAAGCTTTCGACTCTGTCAATCACTGCATTCTTATCGGCATACTCAATAGCCTTAGCTTCTCAAATGACTGCCTCGCCTGGTTCACCAACTACTTCTCAGATAGAGTTCAGTGTGTCAAATCGGAGGGCCTGTTGTCCGGACCTCTGGCAGTCTCTATGGGGGTGCCACAGAGCTCAATTCTCGGGCTGACTATTTCCTCTGTATATATCAATGATGTTGCTCTTGCTGCTGGTAATTCTCTGATCCACCTCTACACAGACGACACCATTCTGTATACATCTGGCCCTTCTTTGGACACTGTGCTAACAAACCTCCAAACGAGCTTCAATGCCATACAACACTCCTTCCGTTCCTGCTTTTAAATGCTAGTAAAACTAAATGCATGCTCTTCAACTGATTGCTGCCCACACGCTCCCGCCCGACTAGCATCACTACTCTGGACGGTTCTGACCAAGAATATGTGGACGACTACAAATACCTAGGTGTCTGGTTAGACTGTAATCTATCCTTCCAGACTCACATTAAGCATCTCCAATCCAAAATGAAATCTAGAATCGGCTTCCTATTTCGCAAAAAAAGCCTCCTTCACTCATGCTGCAAAACATACCCTCGTAAAACGGACTATCCGACAGATCCTTGACTTCGGCAATGTCATTTACAAAATAGCCCCCAACACTCTACTCAGAAAATTGGATGAGTCTATCACAGTGTCATTCATTTTATCACCAAAGCCCCATATACCACTGCGACCTCTATGCTCTCGTTGGCTGGCCCTCACTACACATCCGTCGCAAATCCCACTGGCTCCAGGTCATCTATAAGACTTTGCTAGGTAAAGCCCCACCTTATCTCAGCTCACTGGTCACCATAGCAACACCCACCCGTAGCACCCACTCCAGCAGGTATATCTCACGGGTCATCCCAAAGCCAACATTTACTTTGGCCGCCTTTCCTTCCAGTTCTCTGCTGCCAATGACTGGAATGAATTGCAAAATTCTCTGAAGGTGATCTCCCTCTCTAACTTAAAAAAATATATATATTTTACCTTTTTTTAACTAGGCAAGTCAGTTAAGAACAAATTCTTATTTTCAATGACGGCCTAGGAACAGTGGGTTAACTGCCTGTTCAGGGGCAGAACGACAGATTTGTACCTTGTCAGCTCGGGGGTTTGAACTTGCAACCTTCCGGTTACTAGTCCTAACCACTAGGCTACCCTGCCGCCCTACTTTAAGTATCAGCTGTCAGAAGGAGAGTGATGGAATGCTGCATCAGATGACCTTGCCTCCACAATCACCCGACCTTGCCTCCACAATCACCCGACCTCAACCCAATTGAGGTGGTTTGGGATGAATTGGACCGCAGAGTGAAGGAAAAGCACTCAACAAATGCTTAGCATATGTGGGAACTCCTGTTGGAAAAGCATTCCAGGTGACTAACTCATGAAGCTAGTTGAGAGAATGCCAAGCGTGTGCAAAGCTGTCATCAAGGCAAAGGGTGGCTACATGATTCCATATGTGTTATGTAATAGTCCTGATGTCTTCACTATTATTCTACAATGGAGAAAATAGTAAAAATAAAGCAAAACCCTGTAATGAGTAGGTGTGTCCAAACATTTGACTGGTACTGTGTGTAAAAAAAATATAGCTGTCACTCAGCAATGTTTTCTCTTCTTCATCTCAGGGTTGTTACAATAAATTGAAGGCCTGGTTTGAGGGGAACTCCCTAGCCACTGGAGTTGCTGTGATTGTGCTCTGCATTATTGAGGTATGGTCATCTTCCCATACTTGTTAATACTTGTTAATGAGTGATGGGTTTATCCACATTCACATGACAAACATGTCTTATTCTTGACCACGATAAACTGTCAACTATATGTATCAATCATCATGTATAGCTTCTAAGATATATGTATTGTGTCCCAAATGGCACCCTATTCCCTATATAATGCAGTGTGAACTAATTTTGACCAGATAAGCCCATGCACTATGTATGGCCATTTGGGAGGCTGTTGCATGAGTTTTTAAACATGTATTAGATGGAAATGAAAACTCCACCAGAACACCATATAGGCTAACACATCAATTTTTTTCTATGTTGGTAGGTCCTGGGCATGTGTTTTTCCGTGACTCTGTTCTGCCACATAAGCCAGTCTGGACTCAGCTACAAATGATGAAAACAGTGTTTATTTTCATGTTTGTTTTTTTTGTAAAATAATTCCCTCTCGGTTCATGCTCTCTATGATGTTTCATTTCATTACATGCTAAAAGGTAGGCAGGCACTTTTTACATTTTAGTCATTTAGCAGACACTCTTATCCAGAGTGACTTACAGGAGCAATTTGCTCAAGAGCACATCGACAGAGTTTTCACCTAGTCAGTTTGTGGGTTCGAACCAGTGTCCCTTTTGTCTTCTTAACAGCTAGGCTACCTACCTGCACTTTTGAATGCTATATAATACTATTGATACTGTGACTGCACTGACACATTTTGTAAACAACCCAAATAATTCCATAAACATTGAGCTGTTATTTCATTTTAACCCCACAATGAACCTGACTGAAATTACTTTTCGATCTTTGAAAGTACGCAGTGACTGACTGTGTAGTTACTTATGTTATTTGTGACAGCTGCTTCTCAACATCACATGGTTTCCTGTCACTAACTTTCAACCTGCTTTGTGAGTGTTCATATAACCACTATTTTTAGCTTATCTGATGTAGCTGGTGGTTTCACAATATAACAACGAGGGCGATGAAGTCGGATAAAAGGAGCCTTTGTTAAAAGTCCTCTCTGAGTGAAAACGCAACCACATTTTTTTGGGCTGGGTTGTTTGTGTTTGTAACAAGGAAATAAAGGATGATAAAGTTTTTCACCCCACCTTAATATACAGAACAAAAATATAAATGTAACAATTAAGTTTTTACTGAATTACAGTTTATATTAGGAAATAAGTCAATTGAAAGAAATGCATTAGTCTCTAATCTATGGATTTCACATGACAGGCAGGGGTGCAGCCATGGGTGGGCCTTGGAGAGCATAGGCCCACCCACTGGGGAGCCAGGCCCAGCCAATCAGAATTATTTTTTTCCACTCAAAAGGGACTTATTACATACATACTCTTCTGTGGATGCAGCTTATGGTAGAGAAATTAACATTCAATTATCAGGCAACAACTCTGGTGGACATTCCTGCAGTCAGCAAGTTACATGCTCCCTCAACTTGAGACATCTGTGGCATTGTGTTGTGTGACAAAACTGCACATTTCAGTGGCCTTTTATTGTTCCGAGCACAAGGTGCACCTGGGTAATGATCGTGCTGTTTTATCAGCTTCTTGATATGCCACACCTGTTAGGTGGATGGATTATCTTGGCAAAGGACAAATACTCACTAACAAGAATGTAAACAAATGTGTGCACATTTTAGCAAAATAAGCTTTTGTGCATATGGAACATTTAAGTTTTTTTTTTTTTTCATCACATTAACATGGGACCAACACTTTACATTTTTTCTCAATCCTGGGGTGGGATATATTTAACTTGAGGTGAGAGAACCATATGCAACATCTTGCAGGTACATTTGCAAATAAACTTGAAGGTAGCCTATGCATTAAAGGTCCAATGCAGATGTTTTTATCTCAATATCAAATCATTTCTGTGGAAAATATCACAACCTTACTGTGATATCTTTTTCATAAAAAAACAAAAGCTTCTTAGCACATAGCAATATCTCAATCAAGAATTTGAGAAAAAAAATGAAAACTACCTGTTATTGGCAGAGGTTTGGAACTCTTTCTTATTGGTTTATTAACTAATGTAATCAATTAAGAGACAGGTCAACAGGCAGGCATAAAACTCATTGTGGAAACACACGATACAGAAATTCACTATATTCAGAAAGTATTCAGACCCCTTGACTTTTTCCACAGACTTATTCAAGAATGATAAAATAGCTAAATAAAAAAACTGAAATAAACCATTTACATAGGTATTCAGACCCTTTACTCAGTACTTAGTTCAAGCACCTTTGGCAAAAAATTACTGCCTCAAGTCTTCTTGGGTACAATCTTGGCACACCTGTATTTGGGGAGTTTCTCCATTCTTCTCTGCAGATCCTCTCAAGCTCTGTCAGGTTAGATGGGGAGCAGGCTCTCTGGCTGGGCCACTCAAGGACATTCAGAGACTTGTCCCGAAGCCACTCCTGCATTGTCTTCGCTGCGTACTTAGAGTCGTCCTGTTGGAAGGTGAACCTTCGCCCCAGTCGGAGGTCCTGAGCGCTCTGGAGCAGGTTTTCATCAAGGATCTCTCTGTACTTTGCACCGTTCATCTTCCCTCGATCCTGACTCGTCTGCCAGTCCCTGCCGCTGAAAAACATCCCCACAGCATGCTACTGCCACCAACATGCTTTACCATAAGGATGGTGCCAGGTGTCCTCCAGATGTGATGCTTGGCATTCATGACAAAGAGTTCAATCTTGGTTTCATCAGAACAGAGAACCTTGTTTCATATGGTCGGAGAATCCTTTAGGTGCCTTTTGGCAAACTCCAAGAGGGCTGTCATGTGCGTTTATCAAAGGAGTGGCTTCCGTCTGGCCACTCTAACATAAAAGCCTGATTTGATTGGTGGAGTGCTGAAGAGATGGTTGTCCTTCTGGAAGATTCTCCCATCTCCACAGAGCAACTCTGGAGCTCTATCAGAGTAACCAATGGGTTCTTGGTCACCTCCCTGACCTAGATCTTTCTCCACCAATTTCTCAGTTTGGCCGGGCGGCCAGTTCTAGGAAGAGTCTTTGTGGTTCCAAACTTCTTCCATTTAAGAATGATGGAGGCCACTGTGTTCTTGGGGGACCTTCAATGCTGCAGAAATATTTTGGTACCCTTCCCCAGACCTGTGCCTTGACCCAATTCTGTCACGGCGCTCTACAGACAACTCCTACCTCATGGTTTACTTTTTTTGCTCTGACATGCACTGTCAACTGTGGGACCTTATATAGACAGGTGTGTGCCTTTCCAAATCATGTCCAATCAATTGAAATTACCACAGGTGGACTCCAACTTGTAGAAACATCTCAAGGATGATCAATGGAAACAGGTGGAAAAACATGTGCTTAATTTTAGAATAAGGCTGTAACTTTATCAAAATTTGGAAAAAGTGAAAGGGTCCGAATACTTTCCGAATAAACTGTTTATAGAAAATGTTGACACCCCTTAATTTGTGGATTTGTCCATTTCAGCCACACCCATTGCTGGCAGGTGTATAAAATCAAGCACACAGCCATGCAATCTCTGTAGCCAAACATTGGCAGTAGAATGGCCTTACTGAAGAGCTCAGTGACTTTCAACGTGGCACTGTCATAGGATGCCACCCTTCCAACAAGTCAGTTCGTCAAATTTCTGCCCTAGTCGAGCTCCCTCGGTCAACTGTAAGTACTGTTATTGTGTGGAAACATTTAAGAGCAATAATGGCCACGAAGCGGTAAGCCACACAAGTGTACAGAATGGATGTAGACACTCATTACGAGTTCCAAACTGCCTCTGGAAGCAACATCAGCACAATAAATGTTAGTCGGGAGCTTCATGAAATAGGTTTCCATGGCATAGCAGCCGGACACTAGCCTAAGCTCATCATGCGCACTGCGAAGCATCAGCTGGAGTGGTGTAAAGCTCGCCAACATTGGACTCTGGAGTGATGAATCACACTTCATCTGGCAGTCCGACGGACAAATCTAGTTTTGGCGAATGCCAGGAGAACACCACCTGCCCCAATGCATAGTGCCAACTGTAAAGTTCGGTGGAGAAGGAAAAATGGTCTGAGACTGTTTTTCATGGTTCTGGCTAGGCCCTTTAGGGAAATCTTTGGCTGAAATCTTTGGCTGAATGGAAGTAAGTCCCCGCAGCAATGTTCCAACAGCTAGTGGAAAGCCTTCCCAGAAGAGTGGAGGGGGTTTTTGCAGCAAAGGGGGGACCAACTCCATATTAATGCCTATAATTTTGGAATGAGATGTTTGGCAAGCAGTGGGCCTTTTAAGTAAAGAATAAAAACAGACATTTAAGCATTCAATAAGTATTCCACAGTTTTATTTAAAGAATAAAATCCTGCATCAATATTTTAAGACAAACCTAAGATCTCCTTTAAATTTTAAAATAATTGTTCTTTTTTGAAACCATCACAAAAAAGAAACAAGTAGAATTTTGTAATTTAAAATGTTTTACTGTACACAGCAGAATATACTATTTATTGCAAACTGAACACCCCTGATACCTCAAACTATACACACAATTATTTAAATTCACCTAGAGATATGCAAAACTACCGAGTTCGTTAATTATATTTTCTGGTCAAATATGACAGTCCGGTTTCTCTGCCATGCGCCCCTGTAATTACCGTGTCTGAAGCACAGTAAGTGGTATCTTCAATGTGACGTCATGCCTTTAGAACAGTCCATTTCAGGAGATGTCAATTCCTTTATTTAGTTTGTACAAGATTCCAGTAAATGTGGCACTTTTGTCCTCCTTTCTGCAAACACAAAACAGAATAAACTAATGGGGAAGTCACAAAAAAATAAAATAATAATAATAAAAAGAGCTCGCCAGAGTCCCTGTGACAAACATGTTTACTAATTACTTCAGCAGAAACCGACCGACTTACATTATGGTAAAGCAATACCACCAAACGTAAGATGCTAGACTATTCCTGCATTATGGACATCTCTAAACACACAGGACAATAAAATGTCTATAAAAAGGGATTTCATTTGGAAAGATATGTTTCATTCAGCCTTTGGGCTATTCAATTACTTATGACCTACAAGACAAAAGTAATGTTTGATGTACAACGCCTTAACTGTGTTCCGTGGTTTTTTCTTTCTTTTGCTGCATATTGCAATAATAACAGTACATGCCATTTTAATGACACATTCCATGTTTACTGGTCTAATCAGAGGAGGGTATGGTTGCAAAATTCTAATTTACCAAAAGTTTGAGTTTTCCAGAAATCCTAGTTAGAGGATTCCGGATTTCCTGCTCATTCTGGGAATATGCCAACCGGGATTTCTGGGTATGACAATGTAGCCCAGTGGCCCAAGAGGACACTGTATATGCAGTATAGTGGGTGTATACGACATTATTCCACCCCAGTAAATTACTCATTGCGGCCAAGTAACAGTTGCAAAAGAAAATGTAATCGAAAGCCAAATAAATACACCTGCATGACACAGAGTATCAGAAATCTGAAGCTCAATTAGAATAGTTTGAGACAGTACCATGACTAGAAAGGACATTTCGTTAAGTTAGAGAGAACCCAAACCATCCATGATTTAAATGCTGTAAAGAGTGATCTTATCACTCAGTAAATATTGAATCCACCAAAAGGTCCATGACAGCAGATCCATCACACTGCTTTATGTAATGACAATAACATTAATAAATAAGATGAGAAATCTTTCCCAACCCTTTTCTACCAAAATCCCCAAGCCAAACCTATTCATACAACCCAATCATAACCACCAACCTCATTGGAATGAGGAAACAAAATAGGGTGCCCAGCCCCTCTAAAGAATCTAGGTTAAAAACCTGTATATCATCTGTTTTTTATAAAAGCTGTCAGTTATGTTTGTTAAGTAACCATCGACCCATGATAGAATCGGCACTTGTTTAAATTGATAACGTCAAATACAGCATCAAGAAATCACGCCCCTGTACTGTCCATTGCGAGCATACATAACACCAAAAACAACAGACCCCTTTATGGGTTAAGATCACAGTTACAGTTAGTTAAAATAAAAAAAGTTTACAATGATGATTCAAATCTGCCTCTTTTGTAACCAGTATTCAGCCAAATAACTGCCATCCCCACCCCATTGCACCATGGAGCCATCTACTTAGCATCAATTGAAAAAGCCTCTCAAAATAACAATCAATGCACTTTCACTGAAAGAAGCTGGAAACAAATAGGCTATCACTGCTAATGCAAACCAAGTAAGCAACCACCTTTCACTAGTTACAACGCTCAATTGAAGTAGCAGCCCGCAATCAACAGCAATAGGAAGGAGGAACAGGATAAATTATTGATTTAACAGCAACTATTTTCCAAAGTGTTTAAGCTACTCAAAAATATGGCTTGTATTTGTTTTTAACTGTTCCAAAAACAAAAGTTAAATTGAAAGTAGGAATCAGACGTCAAACTAGAGGTCACATGATAATGACTAGCACATTTGAAACTAAACCAAAAACATCCACGGAAGAGGCTACTTTTCACTTCAACCACAGCCATAACCGTAGTGTTACAATGAGCAAGAAATCTGTACAAGTAAGGCAGCTTGTTTTAACTAGATTAGTCAAAGCTAGCACAAGTGCTGCCCCATGGTGCATTGGAGAGTCAAGCAGACTGTAAGCATGTAAATCATTGAGAATACTCTTTACTCATCTGTTAAGACTACAGGTTTCATGGTCATACAGAAGCTCTCTGGGCTGAACTAACCTACCGGAACCACCCCGTAGCCATGATACATGTATTTAATGGAAAAAATGCACAGGATTGAACATGTCTGGGTCGTATTCATTAGGCACCAAACAGAAGAAAACAGACTGAAAGATGGAGGGACTACCTTACCTTGTCCAATAAGAACGACTTGGTTTTTTTATATTTCCGATGGCAAAGCACTATGTCATGGTGTGAACTAATGAATAAGACCCTTCTGTGCATTCCAAAATGTTGCTGTACCCATGACACTGCAGTTCACGGCTTCCAAACTGCTGGTCTTAGTGGCATATCGATCCATGTTGTATAGCAGCAATACAACTTATTCATCTTCATATTCTAACAACGCATTGACAACACTAATTTACCAAAACCGTTACGGGACCGGAAGGACCAATAACTTAAAATATGGTCATAAAACCCAAGTGAAATTCACTTCTCAGTTTGCTGTTGTTTTGCAAGCACTTCTTCCATCGCTTGCACTTAATCTCAGAACGCAGACTTCAAGATGATTAAAAAAAAAAAGTTGTGTCCCTTCCCCCCCCAAAAGCAGCCTTGAAATCCATAGCCACAGTTACAGTATAGGAATGTAGGGGGTCTGACATGGCCAGGCTAGCGTGTGTTCTGCAGTTCCAGTTTGTGTAGGCCTGTGAGCAAGAGGAAAGGAGGGGAGCTGTGCATTTTGAAGTAGAGTAGGGAGAGTGAGGGCTCAGGAAGTTGTGATGGAGTGTCTGCATGACGAGGGGTTATATGTGTTGGTGGTGGTTGTCTGTGGGAGGAGCCCCAGCCAGTGCCAGAGGAAGGGGAACGCTGGGTTGTGTCCCAAATGGCAGTCTTATAGTGTCCCATAGGGATCGGGTAAAAAGTAGTGCACCATGTAGGGAATAGGGTGCCATTTGGTACGTAGCCTCTGGGGTGTTGGGATGGGCAACTGTCAGTACACTCTCTCTTATGGGAATAATGCAGCCATCGGTTGCATCAGTGATGGTCTCTTTTCTTCTTACTCGCTCAGACAGAGGGCTTCTGGGACTGGGGGCCTGGCAGGTCAGGGCTCAAATGGGCATCAGCCGAGTGGTGTTGAACAGGAGTGGGTTCAGTTCCTCTGCATGCACAGCCCTGTGGAGGGAGGGCTCTGAGGCACTCCGCTCGATTTTTGGTAACAGGTCCTGGACCTGCTCAATGCCTAACATGATCTGAGGAGAAACAAAGTAAACATTGTAGAATTGGAAAGATACTCACATTCGAACCAAGGAGGCGGAGATGGATAAAACAAAAAGAGAACTGTATGTAAAAGAGGAAAATACCCTGTTGTTGACTTTAAATGCTTTGGCAGTGCTCTCTCACCTGTGGAAAGAGGGGCCTCTCATCACGTTTGAACTTCAGGCAGTCAATGATTAGCCTCTTCATTGATTTGGGTGAGCTACTGGACAGCAAACTGAGGTCTGGAGACAAATAGCCTCGCCCAACCATAAAGAGTATCTGAGAGGAAAGACAGGTTGGTAAATGTATGTCTCTTGTTGGGAATAGAATATACAACCATATCAGTTCTTATGTACGAGACGTTTGAATGTGAATGATTTTAAATAGCATACGTCAGCTGCACCCTTCAGATCTGTATTAAGAGGTAAACCGCTCCCATCCTCCTCTCGGTAGTCTCATTTTATATTTATGTTTTATTGTAAAATTATAACAATTTCATTGCCATTATAATCATTTCACCTGGTCTCTGTTGTTGATCTGGGAATAGGGCAGAGTCCCTGACATCAGCTCAAACAGAACCACACCGTAGCCATACACGTCTGACTGAAACGTGTAAGGGTTGGTGTCCTGCATCCGGATCACCTCAGGAGCCTAAAAACAGAAAACGCACACATATCGTTGGACAGCTGATTCAAGCACAAACATTTTATTTGATCTGTTCCATGAAGATTAATTTAAGACTAAGACTTTTTCCATTTGCCTGGCTACCCAGTTTCTCCTCTGCAATGATTCTGGATTGGAGTACATCCCTGACTGTTCACCGAATGCGAACACATTCGGGCTGTCTGACTGGACCAGGAACTAATGGGTTGGGCCAGAGCCGGAACACACGTGGGTAAAGCGGCAGTTTGAAAATGTGTCATTAGCTTTGATACTCTGATTGGTTTGAGACGATTAGATACCCAAAGACTTATAGTCATTGCGCCAACGCTAGATAGCAACTTTCCTCAAACTGCACACAGAGCAATACAAATTGTATTCACAAGTTCAGGAAATTCAGTTGTGTCACGTTTTTGTGTACTTGCCACGATACCTCCGATTATAGCAACAACCCTAACTGTTATACTAACATAAAGCTGAGTCTGTCCTCTTAACAGTAGTTTTAAAAACAGTCTTTCCCACAAATACATTTTGAAAATATTGCTCAACTGTCAGTGTGCTTGTACTTATCACAAAGCATCTCTCCCTTCACTTCATGTGCAAAGCGGAGAGGGAGAGGCAGCGAAACAGAGACAGGACAGAGACAGGGCAGTGACTTTCATTGCAGGAAGCAGGTTAATCCAGATTCATACACATTGACAGATGGAATGGAATTGCTTTTCCATTACTTCTAACCAAATTTCCAAAAAAGTATGTATAATATTGTATTGACACTGGGAGGCTGCTCTTTGATCCCATGTACCAACTCTTGCTGTCGCGCAAGGCACTCCCCCATTCATAATAATACTTGTTAAATGAATTGTTAAAAAAAAGTAAATCCACTTTGTATGGCCTTGTTCGCGAGTGTCAGTGGTACGGTTTTGGGGTCACGACGAAAATATTAATACATTCTAATAATATCTAAACAGTTAACTAGAAGGTACAAGATATGTTTTGTTTTGGTTACTAGTTTCTTCTCCATCATATTTTATAGGCTAGGCCCACCTGCTGCTGAAACGTCTGACTGACTCCTTGAGCAACGGCCCACTCATCTTGCACACATGCAGGTGATGCGAGCAAACAAACGAGCTGAAGTGTCATTCCGATCCTGGTGGATATGTAGATTTTTTTTATTTGACTGACAAAATCTTTAAACTGTGCCTAAATATATTAAATTAATTTCCATGACCTTTCCAAAACTTTTAGGATGTTATAATTTTCCAAACCTTTTTCAGGCCTGGAAAACACAATTTCAAGATGTCATGACTTTTCTAGGATTTTCATGACCGTAGGAACCCTGGTTAATGCACATTATGGTTGAACAAAAATTTGTTTTAGAACCCCCAAAAATCTGCAGGAACGATGTTTAGCCTAATCACCGAAATTATAGACATAATCAAAATGACTTCGGTAAGAGGGCAATGTCGGTGTCTAATTCTCAGTTAAGTGTCCCAGTTCAAGTTACTGTTGTCTTAAATTGTGAAGACCACTTTTCTCTCTCTGCAACAGCTCGACTTGCACATGCACAAAACGAGCACATGCAGATAGATAAGCTCTGTAACATCTTGAAAGTGTGCCTCAAAGTGTGCCTAAAAAAATATATACATATTACCGTGGTGGCAACAATTCAGCAGCTGCACAATATAACAGAAACTGTTTGCTTATCGGCGTTGTATTTTTTAAGACCTTTGAAAACTGAATTGAAGACATTGTAAGACTTAAGGCCTTTAAATCAGATTAATTTAATTAAGACAAACACTTTAAGGACCCGCAGACACCCTGTTTAAGATGTTACAACTGCGGTCTTATACTGAAAGATTAATCACGCATAAACTACAACCCCTCTAAACTCTCCAGGAAAACTCAGACATTACAAAATCACATTGCTAAATGTAGTTTGACAGTTGATGTGAAATGATGCTACCCCCACTATCAGCCAGTGATATCTAGGATGTATTCCTAGACACCAAATGGAAGAAAAAGGCTTGAAACGGACTGCCTGAACTTGTTCAATGAGACACTGTGCTGTAAATTAATGCAACCCAGGGGTGCAAGGAACTTACCATCCACAGAATGGAACCGCTAGGCTGTTCTACCTGCTCGGAGCCACTCCATCGAGACTTCACTGTGGCCAGCCCAAAGTCCCCGATCTTCACAGTCCAGCCCTCATGGAGGAAGATGTCTGACACCAGAGCTCAGGAACATGGCAGCAGGTAGGTAGGTATATACATTTGGAAAAGAAAAATCACACTGATGATTTTAATACAACCTTCAAAATGACTAAATAGACTTGAAATTGATAGCATTCTACAAAAGTGATCTAGATTTAGACACAAGCTTTGGCCTCAAGTGATACTGGTGGTGGGCATCTTTCTCTGACAAACATTTGATACATTTAGTTTCATTTTGACAAATACGATAAATTGATACATTTGTTCTAATTACTCTCCATGAATGTTTGATTTGACAGAAATAATGTGTTTTAAAGGCTACTTCGCATTTAAAAAGAGGAAGACTACAAGATACTCTGGCACAGTTTGAAGGTTTAAAAAAAAAATCTCACACCAAGCAATATAAGCACTAAACTCATGATGCAAAGATTTCACAACTGAACACATAGACAGTCCATAAAATATTAATATCAGTGGTGAACACAGCACTGAACACAGACAAAACACACAAATTAATAGGGTGCTCAAAAATGCTTCTGTGGTCATTGATCATTGGCTTCTAACCAACCACATAGGCCTACACTAGAACTGACAGATCCTCACCAGACAGTGTTAAGCACACCACAAATCCAAACTCATGGCCCGTATTCATAAAGAGTCTTAGAGTAGGACTGCTGATCTAAGATCAGGTCCTCCCTATCCATATAATCTACACTGATTCAAATGATAAAACGCAACATAGTAAAATCTTTTAAATTGTTATGAGTTACAGATGAAATAAATTCATTAGTCCCTAATCTATGGATTTCACATGACTGGGAATACAGATATGCATCTGTTGGTCACAAATACATTAAAATTTAAAAAAATAAGTTAGGGGTGTGGATCAGAAAACCAGTCAGCATCTGGTGTGACCACCATTTGACTAATGCAACATCTCCTTTGCATAGAGTTGATCAGGCTGTTGATTGCGGCCTTTGGAATGTTGTCCCATTCCCCTTCAATGGCTGTGCAAAGTTCCTGGATATTTGCAGGAACTGGAACACGCTGTCACACAGATCCAGAGCATCCCAAACATGCTCAATGTGTGACATGTCAGTATGCCATGGAAGAACTGGGACATTTTCAGCTTCCAGGAATTGTATACAGATCCTTGTGACATGGGGCTGTGCATTATCATGCTGAAACATGAGGTGATGACGGCGGATGAATGGCATGACAATAGGTGTCAGGATCGTATCACGGTATCTCTGTGCATTCAAATTTCCATCGATAAAATACAATTGTGTTCGTAACCCTAACCCCACCATGGGGCACTCTATTCACAACAGCAAACCGTTCGCCCACACATGGTCTGCAGTTGTGAGGCCGGTTGGACGTACCGGCAAATTCTCTAAAACGATGTTGTGGTAGAGAAATTAAAAGTAAATTATCTGGCAACAGCTCTGGTGGACATTACTGCAGTCAGCATGCCAATTGCACGCTCCCTCAAAATATGAGACCTCTGTCATTGTGACGTGTGACAAAAGCTGCACATTTTACAGTGTCCTTTTAATTGTCCCCAGCACAGGGTGCACCTGTATAATCAGCTTGATACGCCACACCTGTTAGGTGGATGGATTATCTTGGCAAAGGAGAAATGCTCACTAACAGGGATGTAAACAAATTTATGGACAAAATTTGAGAGAAATAAGCTTTTTGTGCGTATGGGAAATTTCTGGGCTCTTTTATTTCAGCTCATGAAACATGGGACCCTTTACATGTTGCATTTATATTTTTTGTTCAGTGCAAATTCATCTTCAGAAGTAAAAGCCCAGCTCAAGAAAGGATACTGTTTGATTTCAGGTCTCGATGAATTATATTCTTGGCATGAAGATAACTGAAAAAAATAAATAGAAAAAAGCCTGTTTTATTTCTAAATGTATACATAAAGTAAATACAAAAGCAGATAAGCTAAAAAAGAACATACTGCATGTTAATACTTTTCAAAAGCACCATGTGTTGTGATAAAGACAGTTGAACAAAGCTCATGAGGCATTTAAGTTATATTCTAAAAGAATCAATAGCTATACAGTTGAAATCGGAAGTTTGCATACACTTTGGTTAGTCATTAAAACTTGTTTTTCAACCACTCCACAAATTTCTTGTTAAGAAACTGTAGTTTTGGCCAGTCGTTTAGGACATCTACTTTGTGCATGACACAAGTACATTTTCCAACAATTGTTTACAGACAGATTATTTCACTTATTATTCACTTTATCACAATTCCAGTGGGTCAGAAGTTTACAAACACTAAGTTGACTGTGCCTTGAAACAGCTTGGAAAATTCCAGAAAATTATGTCATGGCTTTAGAAGCTTCTGATAGTCTAATTGACACCATGAGTCAATTGGAGGTGTATCTGCAGATGTATTTCAAGGCCTACCTTCAAACGCAGTGCTTCTTTGCTTGACATCATGAGAAAATCAAAAGAAATCAGCCAAGACCTCAGAAGAAAAAAAATGTAGACCTCCACAAGTCTGGTTCATCCTTGGGAGCAATTTCCAAATGCCTGAAGGTACCACGTTCATCTGTACAAACAATAGTACGCAAGTATAAACACCATGGGACCACACAGCAGTCATACCGCTCAGGAAGGAGATGCGTTCTGTCTCCTAGAGATGACCGTATTTTGGTGCGAAAAGTGAAAATCAATCCCAGAACAACAGCAAAGGACCTTGAAGATGCTGGAGTAAACAGGTACAAATGTATCTATAGCCACAGTAAAATGAGTCCAATATCAGCATAACCTGAAAGGACACTCAGCAAGGAAAAAGCCACTGCTCCAAAACCGCCATAAAAATGTCAGACTACGGTTTGCAACTGCACATGGGGACAAAGATCATACTTTTTGGAGAAATGTCCTCTGGTCTGATGAAACAAGAATATAACTGTTTGGCCATAATAACCATTATTATTTTTGCAGGAAAAAGGGGAGAGGCATGCAAGCCGAAGAACACCATCCCAACCGTGAAGCACGTGGGTGGCAGCATCATGTTGTGAGGGTGCTTTGCTGCAGGAGGGATTGGTGCACTTCACAAAATAGATTGCATCATGAGGTAGGAAAATGATGTGGATATATTGAAGCAACATCTCATGACATCAGTCAGGAAGTTAAAGCTTGGGTCTTCCAAATGGAAAGTGACCCCAAGCATACTTCCAAAGTTGTGGCAAAATGGCTTAAGGAGGGCAAAGTCAAGGTATTGGAGTGTCCATCACAAAGCCCTGACCTCAATCCTGTAGAAGATTTGTGGCAGAACTGAAAAAGCGTGTGTGAGCAAGGAGGCCTACAAACCTGACTCCGTTACACCAGCTCTGTCAGGAGGAATGGGCCAAAATTTACCCAACTTATTGTGGGAAGCTTGTGGAAGGCTACCCGAAACGTTTGACCCAAGTTTAAATTGTTTAAGGCAAAGCTACCAAATACAGAGTGTATGTAAACTTCTGACCCACTGGGAATGTGATGAAATAAATAAATAGTTCTCTACTATTATTCTGACATTTCACATTCTTAAAATAAACTGGTGATCCTAACTGACCTAAGACAGGGACTTTTTACTAGGATTAAATGTCAGGAATTGTGAAAAACTGAGTTGAAATGTATTTGGCTAAGGTGTATGTAAACTTCCAACTTCAACTGTATATCATGAATTTAAAATAAAAATGGATTGCCACTTTAATAAGTGTTTGAAGTGAAATAGCTTACTCCATGCCCTGTGCTGTCTGCCTGGCAACGTCGATGCGGCGCATGGTTTCAAACTTGGTCTCGGAGACATGCAGATGACGGTACAGGCTGCTGCCCTCACACCACTGTGTGATGATGGCAAAGTTAGGCTTTGTCATAAAGCCCATAAACAGCAGAATGTTGACGTGGCGTGTCTTTCTGCAAGGGGGGGGACACCAATATCAGTCACAACACACAATACTCATGTTAACTCATGGTAGGTCAGTTTCAGTCAAAACAGCTACATAAATTGCAATACAGCACCATCATCAAGTAATGTGCCTTATATCAAGACCCCCCCCCCAAAAAAACATGAATTAATTTGTCAATGTAAGAAGAGGGCAGGTACAATACTCACCTGAGGACTTGCATTTCATTTTTAAAAGCCTGCAGCTGCTCAGGTGTTGGCTCTGTCACTTTGAGGATCTTGATGGCCACATCTCCATGCCACTTTCCCTTGAAAACAGTCCCAAAGGACCCTGCACCTATCCTTTTCTGCATGGTGACTTCTCGAGAGTGGACCTCCCAGTAGTAACTTGAGTCTCTATAACCGCCACGGTGCTGAAACACACTTTTACTTAACACCATTTTCAACAACATCCATCACTAATTAACAAGGAGCACCAAGGGTTCAGTCTCAGAAAAATACCACTTTCTAAAAAAAGAAAAGATAATGACGGCATCTCCCAAAAAGACTGTAACAAATGATGCCAGAACCTTTTTCCACTCAGATGAGATCCTGATTCCATAGAAGGGTTTTAGTAGCGCCGGCAAATATAAACTTTACTTACCACTTTCTTTTTGTCGTCAGATGAAGAGGGCTTGCGCTCTTTATGCTCTGAGGGAGATTTAGGGGGTCTCCTGCCAGGGGAGTCCAGGGAGGGGGGGCTGGTGGAAGGTTTGGATGAGGGTTCAGGACCTGTAAATAACAGTATTCAAATGAGCAGATTATGAAACAAATGAGCAAGTGCAAAATAATCTCAAAGACATGAGTAAGGATAAAGAAATCAGATTTGAAATCTCACCCATTGTATTGTTTTGTATTTTTAACGCCTCCTAAAAAGGACAAACACATTGTCTAATATTAATGAAACATTCACAGACACATTGATGGCCACTGTGTGTGATGTATGCTATTGTAGGGGTTGAGAAATAAGCAGAAGACACATTTCCATGGTTCACTGTAACAAATAGACTAATGAATTTGTTTTGTAAACCCTGTGTTGTAGGAGTGACTGTCTCACCTCTATGATGCTGACTCCGGCAGGGCCCACAGTGCTGACCATGTGGACGTTGGGGGTGGAGGTGGACCGATGCCTCTGTAGGGATGGTCCATCTCCAACTGGCTGGGGAAACAGGAAGGCAGAGGTCGGGGACAGAAGTCCATGCCTACAAGACACAAAGGGGCACAACAGAACAGGTTCGGTTCATTTCTGAAGAGCTACGGTTATCCATTTGAGGGGGCACCAATACCATATGGTTTCTGTGACTGCATCCTAAATGGCACACTATTCCCTTTAAAGTGCACTACTTCTGACCAGAGGCCTATGGGATAAGTAGTGCACTACTTCTGACCAGAGGCCTATGGGATAAGTAGTGCACTACTTCTGACCAGAGGCCTATGGGATAAGTAGTGCACTACTTCTGACCAGAGGCCTATGGGATAAGTAGTGCACTACTTCTGACCAGAGGCCTATGGGATAAGTAGTGCACTACTTCTGACCAGAGGCCTATGGGATAAGTAGTGCACTACTTCTGACCAGAGACCTATGGGATAAGTAGCGCACTACTTCTGACCAGAGACCTATGGGATAAGTAGCGCACTACTTCTGACCAGAGGCCTATGGGATAAGTTGTGCACTATATAAGGCATGGCCCACAGAGCATTTTCCTAAGATCGGTGTCAACTTACTGACTTAGAATAAAAAGGTACAATTTCAAAATGTGGCATTGAATCATTACATTTACATTTACATTTAAGTCATTTAGCAGACGCTCTTATCCAGAGCGACTTACAAATTGGATCATCAGTTTCTCTTGTTATGTCAGTCACTCAATTAGGCTATGTCAGCTACATTTTTTAGAATAGTTTACCCAGCCATCTAAACTTTTAGTAACCATGGTCAAATTATTAAATTTTGTTAGTCCCTCTCACTCAGGCAATCAAAACTGTAAACATTTCTCTACACCCTAGGGCAAAATGAGTAGAAATGCATGAAATGTGTTATAAAATGTCTAAATCTTCACTCCGCCCCATGGCAAAATGTGTAGAATTGTAGAACTCTAAAAATAATTATCCGCTGTCAAGAGGGGGGGCCGCAAAACATGTTTTGCTTGTAATATGGGGGGGACCCTCCCAACAGAATGTCACTTAGGGCCCCCAAAAGGCTAGGGCCAGCTCTGACTGCATGTGTGGGTATGGGTATGGAGACCCACAAGTCACTGCGGTCTCATGAGTTCAGATTTTTTTGTGGCCCCCACCCCCATCAAAGTTACCCATCCCTGATATAGGGAATAGGGTGTCCTTTGGGACGCATGTGACTATGGTTCAGATCCACTTACCCAGAAGAATCTGGGGTTAAGGCTATGTCGCTCTGGGATATGGAGTTGTCTGGCAACAGTATGGATATCTGAGGGTACTCATCTGTGCAGGGATTAGGTGTGAACCTGGAAATAAGGTACAGTACACACACAGAGGGTAAGCAGAGGGTAAAGAGCTGTTCCAGCCACACAATGCTAAAAGTAAAACAAATATGAAGTGATATTGGTGACATTGCACAACAAAATGCATGGAGAACATTATGGGATTTGATTATTTTAGTTTGTGACCAACTTTTTATTTAGTTCGGTCTTTTTGAAGGGCGGGGTGGGTGGGGTGGAACTACAGAAATTCAGCCGTGACAACATACTCATTTTGATTTGGCTAATGAAAAAGCAGCCTTTTGTACAAATGGTGCTCTATTTTTTGCGAGTGCTTTTGGAGCAGGTGTGTTTCTTGGGTCATCGCTATATCAACATGGTTTCTTATTAGGATATCAAGAAAGCTGGAACGTTTATTATAGGACAGTTTGGGCCTTTCAAATGCCAAGACAAAATAGCTAGCATTGCCTTTTATCTTTAGTGTTAGTAAGCCCATGGATGTGAAACAAAAAAGGCTGGACCCACAAGGAAACCCACATTGCGCGCACGCGCGCCCTCCCCCCATGTGAACCACTCTAAATTACCCCTAAATATAATGTACCCTCAATTTGTATTAAGCATGTATGTGCTCTATGTAAAAAGAAAAATGTTTTAAAAAGGCAGGGGGGGGGGTGTATGTGCAATAAATGTAGTCTAATCTAGATCTTCACAATAATTAATCATGACCTGTAGGCCAAGTCGTCCCTGGGAGATAAATTCAGCAGCGTAAACAGAGGGGGACAGCTATCCTAAACAGTTTAGCCCAAAGGGATGAAATGCTCTATAGCCCCACAAGGAAGCAACCCGTGTAAATGTTACCACACTATTGACTCATACAATCTAGAACAGTATCCCCATTCCGTCTCCATGTCTTCGACCAGGGCTCTAAAGTACAACCCTTTGGATCGCAATATGGGGCGGCAGGGTAGCCTAGTGGGTAGAGCGTTTGACTAGTAACCGAAAGGTTGCAAGTTCAAATCCCCGAGCTGACAAGGTACAAATCTGTCGTTCTGCCCCTGAACAGGCAGTTGAAAATAAGAATTTGTTCTTAACTGACTTGCCAAGTTTTAAATAAAGGTAAAACATTTTTTTTTTTTTAAATAAATAAATAATAATATGCTCCTAGATATTTTGCTGTGTGACATTACATATTATTTTGGGAGCACCAGTGAGACAAAACATGTAATAAAAATAAACATCCAGAGAATTGCTGTAATGGTAGGGTTCAGTGTGCAGATGTTTCCAAGTCCCCTAGAGAAAAAAGCAAGCACAGATGAATTTGTTTAATCCAAAGCCTACATGTAAATAATAATAATAAAGACCGCTTCAGTGATTTGTATTTCTTGCAACTTTCTGAAGAAGTCATGCGTCTACCACTGTGCCGGCAAAACTTATTTTTCAAGGCTTCCCCAAAAAACTTGGGGAATGATATATCATGATTTGTATCAATCGGGTAGTTTTTTGTTTTGCAAACTCTATTCCACATGCAGTACAGAAACACCGTCAGCCAAACACCAGTCTCTTGAGGTGCGTAATTGAAATAAAAGGGCAACTATACTTGCCAAAATATTTTATTGTGGTCTGCTGATGTGGTTTAATCATTGTTATCGAAATGTTGTTTGATATGAAAAGTGAGATTTTTAAGCATGAAAACCAGAAGGGGGAAGAAAACAAAGGGGAAATCCAAAACGTTTGTTTCTTGTGTTATGGCGAATAAATGTATTGACTGGTAAGAATTCTGAGTGGCTGGTAGTTATTTTCATATAACTGCCATAGTGGTTGGTGGACCAAAAAGTTGGTTTATGAACAGTGCCTAAAAACTATCACGAGTCGTTCCCAAACCACTCATGGGCATTCGTTTACACCTGGTTACTCTACCAGTACATCAAAACATTTGGGGGCACAAAAAGAAAGGAAAAAGGTCAGCTTCTTTAGAAGACCACTGATCATAGCAATGAATGAATGAGTGATCTCTTGCATGTCGTCACTCACAAACTTAACGTGCTTAAAGAGACAGGGTAGAATTGTCTATGTAATGCATCTCACTAGGTTGTGCTTTTACACGATATAGAAAGCTAATATAAAAATATATCTTCTGGCACTCCTAGATTTGTTGTGGGAAAACTAGTGCTACCAATGAAAAATGCTAATTTAGAACCCTGTCCTCGACAGACTCACCGTTTTGTCATAGTGTCCATGTCCACACACACAGTGGGAACTTTGCTGCTGCAGTGCTGGTGAAACTTGTAGCCACATGTCTGACATCTGAAGCCGTTGAACAGAAACTTGTGGCAGAAGTCACAATAGGCCAACTTGAAGAAGGTTTTCCGTACCTGCAATAAAAATAATGTGAAAGTATATTTGTCAGACATTTCAGTTGAAGAGAAAGTGAGGTGAGAGTTGTGACAAAGTAGTGTTAAGTCTGCTATACTAACCCACACAGTCTGTACATGTGTGCAGAAGGTGGTGGTGTTAACCACTTCTGGAAAAATAAGTGTTGCCTTACAATACACAAATGCAAAGGTGAAACATTTACAAGAGCTACTTACAAAGTTATGCATGGCGAGAGGGACATCATCCAACACATCTACAAGCAGCTCTTCTCCTACCAGCGGGGTGATGTCAGTGTTCCAATCAGTTAGTCTCTTGCGACTGTGGGGGAGAGGGGGGGGTCAGATAAAAAAAAGTAATAATGATATAAAAAAAACACAAAAAAAAATCTGAAAACTGTATTACCATGAAAGAAATGTTGCCAGAAATGTATCTTGGGGTTAAGACGCATCAACAATGAACCACTTACAGATTATTTCGTAAACAGACACTGCTATGAACCTTTTACTTATTGAACTGTACACACACCTTGCCAGATCAGACAAGAAAGATGCTTAAAAATGGAGATGGTGCAAAACAAGATATTAAAATGGGCTAGGGCAGACACTTACCCCTCTAGGAGTCGAAACACTGCGCAACAGTCCTGGCTCAGGCCCCTCACTTTAAGGGCTTTATCCAAACTGTCATAAACAGTCTGGCCAGGGCGAACATTCACCTGCAGACACAAACAGTAGGGAGTTTCATGTAGTTTAGCAATTTCAAGTAGGGTGTGCAAGTGGCTTGTTGTGTCAGCGAAAGATAACTACTTTCACATAATAAAATATAGCACCAACTTCATTTACAGTTATGAAATTGTGTGAGTATTCACAGTGAATTATTTGGATCTCTATGGTAAATCATGCGTTTTATGATAAGAAATAGATTGGAACTGGGCCTTAGGCACCAGCTGTCTGCTAGGAGTTAGTCATTGATGCAGTCGTGAATCATTAGTGTTGAAAATAATTCAATTTTCCGTGTAATATAAATGCCCAAAAGATTATTGTGAAACTCTTACCACAGTCCTCTGTTTATTGGGGAGGTAGACACGGATGGTGCCGCCACCTCGGGGCACATCCTCTGGACTGGTCTCACCAGAGGAGGAGCAAGAGGAGGAGTTGGAGGACATGATGAAAGGCAGGAGGAGCAGGGGAGGCAGCACTGAGATGCTTCAACCGCAGGCGAACTTCATGCACTGGGGATCCGGGGGAGTGAGCCCTTACCTGGAACAGACAGTGCTACGAATTAGCTACGATCCATCTGAATTCAATCAAACGAGTGAGACAAATGTGCCCACAATTATGAACATAGATTGACTAAGTATGTTGCAACTTGCAAGGATTATACAACATTGTGTAAACTAGGTAAATAACTGCTAAATACACAGAAGAGGCCTCATTTTTACAACTCCAAAAAATAGCTTCTCACAGTAAAAACAGTCTAAAAAGGGTTGCTTGTACCAAACAGCTGAGTTGGTGTAGGTTGTCAATGGCTCGAACAAATGTTATTTATCATGGATGATTACTACTTTGACACTAACTAGTTAAACTTACTAACCAGCTAGCTAACTTCATAGGCAACTTTACGTAGCCTAGACATTGCTAGTTAACGTTCATTACTACAGCATGTCTCGCTGCACTTTGACTCACAGCTAGACATTTAACGTTAATGTGCACGCGAAATTGCATTATTGTTGTCAAGTACCGTAGGAGCCTTGTTGGCTTTGTAAAGCTACAAATGTTATAGCTAAAGTCGTTGGCAAGGTAATTACGTAGCTATCCTAGCTTAGCATATAGTAATGATATGACTGTTTAGCAATATGACATTTCCACATTTTGGAAGCCATATTTCTCTCAGCATAACTACCACTGAGGCGTGCAATTTGTTTATATTATTTTGACGGAATGACAATACCGCGTCGACGAGGTTGTTATAAATAGTTTCTTAATTCCTGTCAGGTGTTTTTTTCACGTTCGAGTGCTTTCATGAGGCGGAAAGGGATTAGCTAGCTAGCGCGTTAGGTTGCTACTTTTGCTGTCTGATACCATCAAGTAACGAAAAGCTTCTTTCACTCTAATTTACGTAATAACATAAGCAACTGCTTAATTCATAATCGGCAATTCAGTACCATTGCAAAACGAGTAATTCATAAACAACTAACCGCAAATTTGGTTTTGGAATAGTCTTACCTGAAGGAGCCATCTTGAATGCTCTTCATCAGAAGTAGAATCTCTTGGAAAGCGGAACACCTCCGTGATGCGCGCTCCCTATTGGTCAATTCTCACATGTACACTCGCTCATTGGATAACATAATATAACAATGGGGCGGGTGTTACAAGTAAACATGATAAAAAAAAGAAAAAAGTTAACATTCTACAAACTTATGTTACAGTAAACTACAGACAAACGACGTGGATATGATTCAGTTGACCTATTAAATATCCGGGGGGAACATTGTTACATCTGAATCTACCATATTAAATGGCACATCCATAACTATTAATTTTAAATAGCTACATGCAATAAATGGTGGTTGGGCCTCATTCTGTGATAAAGCAAATGTACAGTATGTATGATCCTGATTTTTTTTGCAGTAAAGTAGTTTGTATCATATGAGCAAGTAAAAACAAGATTAAAACCTGGGACTGATTTTATTTTCACATGTTGATCATCTCTTCGCAAGTCACTAGCTCAGTTACAGTACATATTTATTTTTTATTTAACTAGGCAAGTCAGTTAAGAACAAATGCTTATTTACCATGCTGCGCCAATTGTGCACCGCCCAATGGGACTCCCAATCACAGCTGGATGTGATGCAGCCTGGATTTGAACCAGAGACTGCAGTGACCCCTTTTGCACTGAGATGCAGTGCCTTAGACCGCTGCGCCACTCAGGAGCCCAAATGTGTGTCTTTCTATAAACTTGTGTACCAGTGAACATTTCTTGTGGTTATTATTGTGAATAATTTTGTTGACAGAACTCGTTGTATTAAATACCAATTATTTAAAAAATATTGAAATGCTGTTATCTTTTTCATTCTCTGGAAGGTTTACCATGGCTATTATACATTTAAGAAAAGTTGACTAAAGCAAACAGACATGCCTACTAGGCATGACAAAGAAACATGCAGTTTAACGCCATATTACCATGAAATACATATACGAGGAATGATGTGTAAAACTTAACACAGCATTATGCAACTATGTGGTTGGGCTGCTTTTGCCATGAGCGGTCCATGAAAGGGGCATACTGGTTGAGCCTACTCCACGCTGAGAAACTTCCTCTTTTTGGCAGTGTGTGTGTACGAGTGGTGGCGCCATTCAACGTCCGCGGTAGCCTCATTCTCCAGGGTACCAAGCTTGATCATGTACACTACAGACGGAAAACCAGTTGTTAAAGCACTAGTGTTTAATATAACAATTATAATGATGTGTGTACATCATCAACACACACAAGAGGAAGATACACAAATGGTTTATGGGCTGCAGTGCAAGAAAGGGTAAAACACAATTAATACAAAATTCCACCTTGTAAAAAAAATAAATAAAAAACTCCTTTGATGTTGCTAATGATGAGAAGGGGAAAACATTGCACTTACATTTCATTTCAAATCTGGGCCCAACTTCTGACAACTCAACGTTCTTGTGGTCTGTTTTCTTATAAGTGTGATGTCTGCAATGAAAATAGGTCCTTACTTTAAGTGAATAAGTCTGAGCCTAGAAAATTAAATCAGAAAAACACAAGGTACATTTTCCCAAATAGCTCATCCAAAGCATCCCTCTACTCACCTGAAAGATATAAAATCCTCCTGGTTGGCAAATGTGATAACTCGTCTACTGTCCTCTTTAGGCACTGGGAACAAATACTTGAGGATATTGGAAACCTGATTGAGATTTACTTAGTCAGTGTCAAACATTTGCATACATTACTCAAATAATAAGTCTAAACATTTATTAAGAATTGTTAAGTGTCAAGACTCACCCTCTGTCCAAGTCGTGAAGAGAAGTTGTGAAAGATGAGGTGGGGGTAGGCCTCAGACATGGTTTCAATGTCCGGCACATCATGTCTCATTACCACATTGTAAAGGGTGAAGTATGCAGTTGGTCCAAAAGGTAGGTGGCACACCACCAGGCCATCTATTAATACCACAGGCAATATAAAAGTAGTTATTTTAAGGTTACCTCAATGCAGTGTTTTTATACTTGGAAATAGTCATTATAGTCTACCCAGACCCATTTGTGCACTCTTGCCTACACTATTGCTGTTCTTGTGAAGCCAAACATGTCAAGGAGTGACAAGGAAATAGCACGATATAGCACAAACAGACTGGATAATTACAACCTCTGTTTGCATTAAACAAACACCTAATATTATTAAACCTAGAGGAATATTAGTGCAGGGCTATGATACTTAATTGAGAGGATTTGGTGTTGGTTATGGATGGGCTTACCTGGCTGTCCTCTGGTTTCATGAACAATGACCAGGTCTGTAACATTGTTGGCTTTACAGGCTTGTACCAGAGCATTGATCTCATGACCTCCCCTGTTCATACGCTGAGCCCCTGGAAAGATCAGCTTCACCTCCTGTCAACAGTAAAAGTTACACACCAGGCACAATTGAGGAGATGTCATTACTGTAAACATACTTTGTGTTAGAGATTGGGCAGAGGACAGACATTTAACAAGAAGGCATCTCTCAATGAACCTTTCTACGATTCCTTAATCCTATCTCCTTGCCTCCTATATTCTCCAAAGCCTTTTTAGAAGGAGGCGAATAAAGAGGATGCAAGGAATCAAGGAAAGACAAATTGAGATAGGGCCAATATCCTGAGACATATAATGGGGACAGACTTTGACAAACATCTTGAGTCGAGAGCTGGGGTCTCTTGATGTTGTGACCATGACCTTTGGATCCTCCACTCCAGCCCATTTATATTCATCATCCATGTGAGAGCTGACACCTGCAAACACAGAGAAGGTCCCAGTCAGTCACTGGTTTGCTCATTGTCATGAGCGATATAATATTTACAGTGTATGTGCAGATGCAGAACCTGATGTGTGTAAAAAAAAACAGAATTATATGGAGAATGTCATTCTATTTCTATGGAACAAACCTTCAGCTCCCTCATCGTCATACTCCAGCAATTTCTGTAACTGTACTGCTTCTCTGCGAACCTCCGTAGGGATGAGACGATTGTCTGCGAAAAAAGAAGAAGAGTCATAGTCTCGGAACTAACTAACGTTACCCAAAATGTCACTTGTTTTCAAGGCCATGCCTATTGCCAGCCTAAAAAGTATCAAAACATTTCAGATTGTTCATCATTCACCCAATCTTCTGAATTACATGCAATCCTCACCATCAAGAGCAGATTTCAGCTTCTGTTTCTTCTCCTCAATAGTCCGCACTCTGTCCTCCTGGGCCTTCCTATACAAATACTCCCGTCTCAGTCTCGTCTCTCGGCGAAGCTACAATCAGACAAAAACACACCATGTACAGTTGAACGCTGGCTATATCATTCATTCATAAAACAGTATCATAGATTAAAGTTTCAAAAAATTAAATTAAAACACCAGACATAAATCAAAATAGTGGCTATCCATTAAACTCATGTAGCATAAATAAAACCAACCCAGATCAGTCTAATAAAATCTTAAATACACAACAGTTCAAAATGTCCACTTGGCTGTGTTTGGCTTGCAAACTAGCTAGCTAGCTAACGCTAAGAAGCGTACCATTGCCAGCATGGTAACCTGGATCAGCAACGTTTAAACAGAGTCCGACATCAAAATATTTGTTTAATTTCTACTCTGAAGTCGGAAATAATCTGATGTTTTAAGAAATATGAGATTATTAAAAGCTAAACAAATGTTCAGTAAATTTACCATTGTGTTGCTTTGCTAACACTCACACGCATGGGAGGCTGTAAGGAAGACACCAACACTCTTTTTCATTGGATACGCCAACAGCCAATGGCAGTGAGCAAAACTGTCTAGCAAGATGACACGTTCGCGCCATCGAAAAATAAAAGTCCCAGGGACAAGCCATAAGAAACATTGATTGAACCAAATATTGGAAATTCATAAGCATTTAACGTTCGCATATTGAGTCATTAGCTGTTTTTTATTTTCACAGATATAAAGACAGCTTCCATTCACATTTGTAAATGTGTACTAAGCTATCCTATATTTGCGTATTAAACATTCACAACTTTATATGATTCAATGTGATTAAATCAACCCAACTATGCAAAAACAAGAAGAAGAAAACAAGCGCTCTCTCTATTAGGCTCGATATGTTTGGTTGGCCATTTTCTGACATGCCCCTCTCAGACACTGACATACGCTGACAAAACCACCTTCTGCTCAGTTTTACCTCATATTTTGAACATTCAACATTCAACAACATAAATGATTCTACTGACTACAGTGTTGTTCTGGCTTGGAGGTAAGGTCCAGATATGCTTTAAAAAAGTGCTTGAGAATTTTTGGTGTATTTGTTTTGAACATTTGCTGTTTTTGATCTGACCAAGGATATATTTCAATAACCAAAGCTAAATGAAGGCATAGCAACAAAAAAATTGTTTTACAGAGTGAATATTGTTTTGACTGAACTGATATTCAAAACTTTATTTAAGTGTTTGTTACAATGTTACAAAACACTGTCAGCTGTTTTCAAAATAGAAAAGTTAAAGATGACTCAAATAAACAATTAAATATACTTTATGAAACCATTTGGGATGCGTAACAAGTTTAATTCTACTGCCATTCACATGCTAACAGATTCTACCCCCAACCCACAAGACTGCTGAACATTTAATCAAATAGCCAACAGGACAATTTACATTGACACCCCCCCCTCCCTTTGTTTTTACACTGCTGCTACTCCCTGTTTATTATCTATGCATAGTCACTTTACCCCTACCTACATGTACAAATTTACCTCGACTAACCTGTACCACCGCACATTGACTAGGTACCGGTACCGCCTTTATATAGCCTCGTTATTGTTATTTTATTGTGTTACTTTTTCTTACATTTTTTACTTTAGTTTATTTAGTAAATATTTTCTTAACTCTATTTCTTGAACTGCATTGTTGGTTAAGGGTTAAGGGCTTGTAAGTAAGCATTTCATGGTAAGGTCTTCCTACACCTGTTGTATTTGGCACATGTGACAAATTTGATTTGGTTGTGATATTTAAGACGGGAAATTCAAAATAACTTTTCTTGAACTGATGTCTTGATAGGTCTACGCCTACAAGTACAATTAGAAAATTAGCTATGTAGCTTACGAACGGTTTGGCCTACAAACTAATATGACCACTCCATGGACTCATTTGAAGGTAACCAGTACCAGCTAAGTAACATAATACAATAATCCTCATCAAAATCTGTTAGTGTAAGTTAGCAATGTTTTTTTGCATGGGCTGCGTCTCAATCCGCATATATATAAGGCCGCTCGAAGCTACACTCTGTTGATCTACTTGTGTGCACATGGGTGGAGTGGGATTTTTGGGGGCAGCGGACTCTTTTCGTTGTGTTCCACGCAGAGAGGAAGTCCACCTTGTGTAGTGTATATCCACTAGGGACTTGAGGAGCCAGAATAGTTTACCAAGCTAGAGGGGCCGAGGCACTCTTTTTTTACTGTAGCTAAAGACAACATGCCTGTTTACAAATACTAGTAGCTAGCTAGTTACATGTCAGTCTAGCAATTTTGGTTCCCCACTCATTGCAGGCCAGCTGCTGCTACCAATGCCAGAGTGATGGCTGGGGACCCAAACACCAAGCCCTTATGTCTTTGTGGGATGCGAGGCATTCCCTCTGAGGGTAAACCTGATGCAACCATATCCAGGTAATAAACATTAAATACATGTGACTATATACATTTATGAAAATTATACCAATATAGACATTGTAATTATATGCATAAAAGTGATCAAGCATCTTAGTAAGAGAATAAGGGCCTTTGTCCAAAGCATATGCTACACAGTTGTTACAGTACATTGATAGCCTTCATATTCCTGTTCAATACTAATGGAAATGCTTATTTTATTCAAAGGGTCTTCTGGCCTTGATGACACTAAGATCTACAGCTACTGCCACTCAAGAACCAGAAGAATTTCAGAGAACTGCTTTGGGATCCTTGCTACAAGACGTGAGGATCCTATAGAAAGCTGAGACCATTGTGAAGGCCTGCATGGCCCTCCACAATTACCTGCACCACAGACACTAGACATTGACAACACAGTCATCAACACAGTACATCCACCCCATGTTTGTTGACTACTCCATAACCACTGGGGATCTGTGTCCAGGAGAGTGAAGACAGCTCCCTGGACCAAAAAACATGTAAATGTTGGGAGTGTGGATTGGAAAACGTGTTTACATACATTCTCTTATTTTGGTTGATGTCTGTCATGTTGAGTTACACACAATGGTTTTCTGTTCTTCTTATTCACACTTTACAAATCACAACAAAGACTACAATAATGACAGTCACTTCATCCTTGTTTTAGCTTTTCATATTCTTTGGAGGCTCAACCTTGTTATGTGTAGTGGCCTTTCAGTGGAGACCTTGCTGCTATAGTACATGGGTGAGATTGAGTGTCCAACTGTAGACAATAAGGACAGACCCCCCAAGACATTAACCTAATCTACAAAGTAGTACAAGTTTACTGAGTGATTGATTCAAAACAGTAATATTTTCTGCCACAAGTGCAAATACATTTGCAGACCTTTTAGATATTTATTTACTATCTCAAGAGGAAAAGAGTGATAAGTAAAACACAGGGTAAACGTGTGGTGAAAGGGGAAATAAGAGAAAAAACTAAGTAAAAACCAGTAACAAGAATTATTTCCTCAGTCAATATAAAAAATCATGCAAAAAAAACCTGTAAATTACCCACCACTCTTACGTGTGAATAAGAAAAAAAGCACACAACACACGTTTTTGGAGTGAGACGGAGGGCTCTGTATCACTCGAGAGCGGATGGGTCGGACACTGTACTAATTGATGGCCCTGTGAAAGTACATCATCACGTCCCTGACAAACGGGAGACATTGATCAGCTGGAATAAATACTATCCATGGTACCATGACATCGAAGATGGCCATTGCTGGACACTGCTGCCGTTTCTGTAACTCCTGTTGCCAAGTCATCCACCTGCTGCATAATGTCAGTGTCCAAAGGATCCTCAGCTGTCTTCCTCAGTTGGCCATTGGAGCTGGGTCAGGAAGATGGAGCGGAGGTTGATGAGTTGCAGGGCAGAGAGCAAGGGTGCGCCTGGACAGTACGTTGGGTGTTGGTGAGAAGGGCATTGGGGAAAGGGGCCGGGAGGTGAAGAATCAGGAGGCGATTAACCACTTTTAGATAGGCCCTCAGGGCTCTGCTTTGTCCAAAACACCAGCCCCCCCAAAACTACAAGCAGATTATGAATACATTAGAATACAATGCACACAATCTTAAAACATCTCCATGCGCTCCTTTGAGATAAAATGTTTACCCAAAATAACTGATTTAATAAACATCTCAATCTAATTATCACACTGTCTGTTTTCAGATGTTTGAACTAACCCTGCTATTCATTATGATTTGACAACACAGGCTCTGAATATTTCCCACTAACAATTTATTCCATACAGAAAAGAGCTGATTCCTCATGTTCTAACTAGGTCGGCTAAACATAAGATATCATGACGAGAATATACCATATCTGGCATATTGATGTCTGACGATGTTTCACGTGAACACGAAGCTAATCCAGTTGTCAGACAATCGGCGGGACACACACGAGCGGCAGCCCCACTCCTCGTCTCCTTCACCTTTTTCAGATTGCGAATGGGTCCGGAATCCTTCTCCATGTTTCTTTGATATTAATATCGGGTCAAGAATCCTTCTCCATGTTTCTTTGATATTAATATCGGGTCTGGAATCCTTCTCCATGTTTCTTTGATATTAATATCGGGTCCGGAATCCTTCTACATGTTTCTTTGATATTAATAACGGGTCCGGAATCCTTCTCCATGCTTCTTTGATATTAATATCGGGTCCGGGAATCCTTCTCCATGTTTCTTTGATATTAATATCGGGTCCGGAATCCTTCTCCATGTTTCTTTGATGTTAATATCGGGTCTGGAATCCTTCTCCATGTTTCTTTGATATTAATATCGGGTCCGGAATCCTTCTACATGTTTCTTTGATATTAATAACAGGTTTCTACATGTTTCTTTGAATTAATATCCTTCTACATGTTTCTTTGATATTAATAACAGGTCCGGAATCCTTCTCCATGCTTCTTTGATATTAATATCGGGTCCGGGAATCCTTCTCCATGTTTCTTTGATATTAATATCGGGTCCGGAATACTTCTCCATGTTTCTTTGATATCAATATCGGGTCCGGAATCCTTCTCCATGTTTCTTTGATATTAATATCGGGTCCGGAATCCTTCTCCATGTTTCTTTGATGTTAATATCGGGTCTGGAATCCTTCTCCATGTTTCTTTGATATTAATATCGGGTCCGGAATCCTTCTACATGTTTCTTTGATATTAATAACAGGTTCCGGAATCCTTCTCCATGTTTCTTTGATATTAATATCGGGTCTGGAATCCTTCTCCATGTTTCTTTGATATTAATCTCGGGTCAGGAATCCTTCTACATGGTTCTTTGATATTAATATCGGGTCTGGAATCCTTCTCCATGTTTCTTTGATATTAATCTCGGGTCAGGAATACTTCTCCATGTTTCTTTGATATTAATATCGGGTCAGGAATCCTTCTCCATGTTTCTTTGATATTAATATCGGGTCAGGAATCCTTCTACATGTTTCTTTGATATTAATATCGGGTCAGGAATCCTTCTACATGTTTCTTTGATATTAATATCGGGTCCGGAATCCTTCTCCATGTTTCTTTGATATTAATATCGGGTCCGGAATCCTTCTACATGTTTCTTTGATATTAATATCGGGTCCGGAATCCTTCTCCATGTTTCTTTGATATTAATATCGGGTCAGGAATCCTTCTACATGTTTCTTTGATATTAATATCGGGTCCGGAATACTTCTCCATGTTTCTTTGATATTAATATCGGGTCCGGAATCCTTCTCCATGTTTCTTTGATATTAATATCGGGTCCGGAATCCTTCTCCATGTTTCTTTGATATTAATATCGGGTCCGAATCCTTCTCCATGTTTCTTTGATATTAATATCGGGTCCGAATCCTTCTCCATGTTTCTTTGATATTAATATCGGGTCCGGAATCCTTCTCCATGTTTCTTTGATATTAATATCGGGTCCGGAATCCTTCTCCATGTTTCTTTGATATTAATATCGGGTCAGAATCCTTCTCCATGTTTCTTTGATATTAATATCGGGTCAGGAATCCTTCTACATGTTTCTTTGATATTAATATCGGGTCCGAATCCTTCTCCATGTTTCTTTGATATTAATATCGGGTCTTTGATATTAATATCGAATCCTTCTCCATGTTTCTTTGATATTAATATCGGGTCCGGAATCCTTCTCCATGTTTCTTTGATATTAATATCGGGTCCGGAATCCTTCTCCATGTTTCTTTGATATTAATATCGGGTCCGGAATCCTTCTACATGTTTCTTTGATATTAATATCGGGTCCGGAATCCTTCTACATGTTTCTTTGATATTAATATCGGGTCCGGAATCCTTCTACATGTTTCTTTGATATTAATATCGGGTCCGGAATCCTTCTCCATGTTTCTTTGATATTAATATCGGGTCCGGAATCCTTCTACATGTTTCTTTGATATTAATATCGGGTCCGGAATCCTTCTACATGTTTCTTTGATATTAATATCGGGTCCGGAATCCTTCTACATGTTTCTTTGATATTAATATCGGGTCCGGAATACTTCTCCATGTTTCTTTGATATTAATATCGGGTCCGGAATCCTTCTCCATGTTTCTTTGATATTAATATCGGGTCAGGAATCCTTCTACATGTTTCTTTGATATTAATATCGGGTCTGGAATCCTTCTCCATGTTTCTTTGATATTAATATCGGGTCCGGAATCCTTCTCCATGTTTCTTTGATATTAATATCGGGTCCGGAATCCTTCTACATGTTTCTTTGATATTAATATCGGGTCCGGAATCCTTCTACATGTTTCTTTGATATTAATATCGGGTCCGGAATCCTTCTCCATGTTTCTTTGATATTAATATCGGGTCCGGAATCCTTCTCCATGTTTCTTTGATATTAATATCGGGTCCGGAATCCTTCTCCATGTTTCTTTGATATTAATATCGGGTCCGGAATCCTTCTACATGTTTCTTTGATATTAATATCGGGTCCGGAATCCTTCTCATGTTTCTTTGATATTAATATCGGGTCCGGAATCCTTCTCCATGTTTCTTTGATATTAATATCGGGTCCGGAATCCTTCTCCATGTTTCTTTGATATTAATATCGGGTCCGGAATCCTTCTACATGTTTCTTTGATATTAATATCGGGTCCGGAATCCTTCTCCATGTTTCTTTGATATTAATATCGGGTCCGGAATCCTTCTCCATGTTTCTTTGATATTAATATCGGGTCCGGAATCCTTCTCCATGTTTCTTTGATATTAATATCGGGTCCGGAATCCTTCTCCATGTTTCTTTGATATTAATATCGGGTCAGGAATCCTTCTACATGTTTCTTTGATATTAATATCGGGTCTGGAATCCTTCTCCATGTTTCTTTGATATTAATATCGGGTCAGGAATCCTTCTCCATGTTTCTTTGATATTAATATCGGGTCCGGAATCCTTCTACATGTTTCTTTGATATTAATATCGGGTCCGGAATCCTTCTACATGTTTCTTTGATATTAATATCGGGTCCGGAATCCTTCTACATGTTTCTTTGATATTAATATCGGGTCAGGAATCCTTCTTTGATATTAATATCCATGTTTCTTTGATATTAATATCGGGTCCGGAATCCTTCTCCATGTTTCTTTGATATTAATATCGGGTCCGGAATCCTTCTCCATGTTTCTTTGATATTAATATCGGGTCCGGAATCCTTCTCCATGTTTCTTTGATATTAATATCGGGTCAGGAATCCTTCTACATGTTTCTTTGATATTAATATCGGGTCCGGAATACTTCTCCATGTTTCTTTGATATTAATATCGGGTCCGGAATCCTTCTCCATGTTTCTTTGATATTAATATCGGGTCCGGAATCCTTCTCCATGTTTCTTTGATATTAATATCGGGTCCGGAATCCTTCTCCATGTTTCTTTGATATTAATATCGGGTCCGGAATCCTTCTACATGTTTCTTTGATATTAATATCGGGTCTGGAATCCTTCTCCATGTTTCTTTGATATTAATATCGGGTCCGAATCCTTCTCCATGTTTCTTTGATATTAATATCGGGTCCGGAATCCTTCTCCATGTTTCTTTGATATTAATATCGGGTCCGTTTCTTTGAATCCTTCTCCATGTTTCTTTGATATTAGTTTCTTTGATATGTATCCAATCCTTCATGACTATCGGGTCCGAATAATATTAATATCGGGTCAGGAATCTTCTGTTTCTTTGATATTAATATCGGGTCAGCTAAATGGCATATATTATTATCGGGTCCGAATATTCTCCATGTTTCTTTGATATTAATATCGGGTCCGGAATCCTTCTCCATGTTTCTTTGATATTAATATCGGGTCCGGAATCCTTCTCCATGTTTCTTTGATATTAATATCGGGTCCGGAATCCTTCTCCATGTTTCTTTGATATTAATATCGGGTCCGGAATCCTTCTCCATGTTTCTTTGATATTAATATCGGGTCTGGAATCCTTCTCCATGTTTCTTTGATATTAATATCGGGTCCGGAATACTTCTCCATGTTTCTTTGATATTAATATCATGTTTCTTTGATATTAATATCGGGTCCGGAATCCTTCTCCATGTTTCTTTGATATTAATATCGGGTCCGGAATACTTCTCCATGTTTCTTTGATATTAATATCGGGTCCGGAATCCTTCTCCATGTTTCTTTGATATTAATATCGGGTCAGGAATCCTTCTCCATGTTTCTTTGATATTAATATCGGGTCCGGAATCCTTCTCCATGTTTCTTTGATATTAATATCGGGTCAGGAATCCTTCTACATGTTTCTTTGATATTAATATCGGGTCTGGAATCCTTCTCCATGTTTCTTTGATATTAATATCGGGTCCGGAATCCTTCTACATGTTTCTTTGATATTAATATCGGGTCCGGAATCCTTCTCCATGTTTCTTTGATATTAATATCGGGTCCGAATCCTTCTACATGTTTCTTTGATATTAATATCGGGTCCCTTCTACATGTTTCTTTGATATTAATATCGGGTCCGGAATCCTTCTCCATGTTTCTTTGAATCCTTCTACATGTTTCTTTGATATTAATCTCGGGTCAGGAATCCTTCTACATGTTTCTTTGATATTAATATCGGGTCCGTCCGTTTCTTTTATTAATCCTTCTCCATGTTTCTTTGATATTAATATCGGGTCCGGAATCCTTCTGCATGTTTCTTTGATATTAATATCGGGTCAGGAATCCTTCTACATGTTTCTTTGATATTAATCTCGGGTCAGGAATCCTTCTACATGTTTCTTTGACATTAATATCGGGTCCGGAATCCTTCTACATGTTTCTTTGATATTAATATTGGGTCAGGAATCCTTCTACATGTTTCTTTGATATTAATATCGGTGTTCAAATTTCGTGATATCTCCCTCCAGCTGTTGTTTTTGCATACTTGGCCCAATACAACCGTATGGAAGGGTTTTAAATGTTCTCGTATTCTCACCAGCTCGCACAGACACTCCTTAGAACTGCACATTGACATAATTGCACATAGCAAATCTCAAAATAAAAGCACAAGAAAAAGCTTAATAGCAGACCTTTCTTCTTCTTCAGTATATTGGCGATCGCACAAGTTAATGGGGCATCCTGCCACCTACTGTGCGGAATGGAAACAGGATTCCCCAAAATGCAACAAAATACCAACAAAATGAATACAAATACTACCATAAATAAAATACATAAAATATAAACTAAGGGGAATCTGGGATGGCGGTTCTTGTGGCGCCAGTACCCATTGCAAAATCTTTAAGACCCAAAAGCCTTTCTGCTGCAGTCACAATACTGTCCAGTTTCGTAGACTTCTTCGAGACTTGTGCCGTACAGTTTATAACTGTGGCAATGAATGCCACATAATCCACCTTTTTAACAAGCAGGGTATCTTTTTATTTCAGGCTAAGGTGCGTCCACTACCATATCTTCCCTAGCATATTTTTAATTGCCTCCGCATAGGATATTCAATTGAACGCTCTAAATTTTGCCACCTCAACCTCCTTTACAGGGCACTCCAGGAACTGGGGATCATGACTCTCATCACAATTGCAACACCGTTGTCCTTCTACACACCATTCTTCAATATACTTGGTCTGTCTGCACACACATGAAACATGGCCAAATCCTTTACAATTGTTACACTGCAATGCTTTGGGGGCGAAAGCTCTTACAGCGTATCTTATATAACCAAGCTTCAAATGCATAGGTATTTGCCCTTTATCAAAAAACAACAGGACCGACAGACTTGTATTTGTTTTTCTCCATTCACCTATCGGGTCAGACGCTGTGCACCAACCACACCAGGAATTATCTTCAGGTATTCAACCTGAACATCAGTTGTCACCCCTGAGATGACTCCTTTGACGGTTGATCTACTCAAGAGTTCAAAACACAAAACTTCTGTTGTTCGGATTCTATTGAGGCTCACTGCAATCTTGCTATGTTCTTCAGAAATACAATTCATCAAAATAAGACCACTCAAATGGGCCAAATCAAATCAAAGTTTATTTCTCACGTGCGCTGAATACAACAGATGTAGACCTTACAGTGAAATGCTTACTTACAGGCTCTAACCAATAGTGCAAAAAAGGTGTAAACAATAGGTAAGTAAAGAAAAGAAACAGTACAAAAACAGGCTATAAAAGTAGTGAGGCTATAAAAGTAGCCACATACAGACACCGGTTAGTCAGGCTGATTGAGGTAATATGTACATGTAGATATGGTTAAAGTGACTATGCATATATGATGAACAGAGAGTAGCAGTAGCATAAAAGAGGAGTTGGCAGGTGGTGGGACACAATGCAGATAGCCCGGTTAGCCAAGCACTGGTTAGTCGGCCCAATTGAGGTAGTATGTACATGAATGTATAGTTAAAGTGACTATGCATATATGATAAACAGATAGTAGCAGCAGTGGAAAAAGAGGGTTGTGGGGGGAACACAATGCAAATAGATTTGCAGGTTTGATTACCTGTTCAGTAGTCTTATGGCTTGGGGGTAAAAACTGTTGAGAAGCCTTTTTCTCCAAGACTTGTCACTCCGGTACCGCTTGCTATGTGGTAGTAGAGAGAACAGTCTATGACTGGGGTGGCTGGGGTCTTTGACCATTTTTAGGGCCTTCCTCTGAAACCGCCTGGTGTAGAGGTCCTGGATGGCAGGCATCTTAGCCCCAGTGATGTTCTGGGTCGTATGCACTACCCTCTGTAGTGCCTTGCGGTCAGAGGCCGAGCAATTGCCATACCAGGCAGTGATGCAACCAGTGCTCTCGATGTTGCAGCTGTAGAACCTTTTGAGGATCTCAGGACCCATGCCAAATCTTTTTAGTTTCCTGAGGAGGAATAGGCTTTGTCGTGCCCTCTTCACAACTGTCTTGGTGTGTTTGGATCATGTTAGTTTGTTGTTGATGTAGACACTGAGGAACTTGAAGCTCTCAACCTGCTCCACTACAGCCCCGTCGATGAGAATGGGGGCGTGCTCAGTCCTCCTTTTCCTGTAGTCCACAATCATCTCCTTAGTCTTGGCTAAATTGAGGGATAGGTTGTTATTCTGGCACCACACGGCCAGGTCTCTGACCTCCTCCCTATAGGCTGTCTCGTCGTTGTCTGTGATCAGGCCTACCACTGTTGTGTCGTCTGCAAACTTAATGATGGTTTTGAAATTGTGCCTGGCCATGCAGTCATGGGTGAACAGGTAGGACAGGAGGGGACTGAGCACGCACCCCTGTGGAGCTCTAGTGTTGAGGATCAGCGTGGCAGATGTATTGCTACCTACCCTTACCACATGGGGGCGGCCCGTCAGGAAGTCCAGGATCTAGATGCAGAGGTGTTTAGTCTCAGGATCCTTAGCTTAGTGATGAGCTTTGAGGGTACTATGGTGTTGAATGCTGAGCTGTAGTCAAGGAATAGCATTTTCACATAAGTGTTCCTTTTGTCCAGGTGGGAAAGGGCAGTGTGATGTGCAATAGAGATTGCATCATCTGTGGATCTGTTTGGGTGGTATGCAAATTGGAGTGGGTCTATGGTTTCTGGGATAATGGTGTTTATGTGAGCCATTTCCAACCTTTCAAAGCACTTCATATATATATATATGTAACGGATGTGAAACGGCTAGCTTAGGTGGTGCGCGCTAAATAGCGTTTCAATCGGTGACGTCACTTGCTCTGAGACCTTGAAATAGTAGTTCCCCTTTTGTGGAGCGATGGGTAACGGCTTTTGTGGAGTGATGGGTAACGATGCTTCGTGGGTGTCAGTTGTTGATGTGTGCAGAGGGTCCCTGGTTCGCGCCCGGGTATGGGCGAGGGGACGGTCTAAAGTTATACTGTTACATATATATATATATATATATATATATATATATATATATATATATATATATATATATATATATCAGCGTGGTCTAGTTCATCCTGATAACCTTGTAGTCCTCACGCAGATGAGTAGGGACTCAGGACATCTTTTTTTTGTGTTTTTCAGAGTCAGTAGATAGGCCTCTTTCGTGTCCTAAATGTTCATAACTGTGACCTTAATTGCCTACCGCCTACCGTAAGCTGTTAGTGTCTTAAAGACCACAGGTGCATGTTCATTAATTGTTTATGGTTCATTGAACAAGCATGGGAAACAGTGTTTAAACCCTTCACAATGAAGATCTGAAGTTAATTGGATTTTTTAAAATTATCTTTGAAAGACAGGGTCCTGAAAAAGTTTATTTTTTTGCTGAGTTTATCTTACTATACACCAGGGGTTCTCAAACAGGGTCCGTGGACCCCTACGGGTCCCTGGTGTAATTGCAAGGGGTCCGTGAAATAAAAAGTGTTATGAATGTTTCCAGTAACTTTACATTTAATATAGAAGGGGCGGGGGTCCCTGAAGACCACTCAAAACCTTGCCTGCCTTGCCTCAAAATATGAAGGAGTTCCTGTACCCAAAAAAGGTTGAGATCCACTGCTATACCCACTACTGAACTAATGAACAAAAGAAGCAAACATATGTTTGTGGGTTTCAATGGATCCAACAAATTGCTTGCAGATATTTTCCCTCTTGAGACTGTCCAGCCTGTCTTTATGTACATTACAGACAACTACGCTGTTCAGTCTCTCTTTGCCCATGCTAGCCCATAGCCAAGTCTCCAACCTGCGGAGTGCACTGAAACTCCTCTCAGCCTCACATGAAGACACTGGCACTACAAACAAAATTCTGATCAGCACCTCAACTTGGTCAAACAACCCCCGCACCTCCAATGGAAGCCTCCTGAGATCCTCTGCTGCCTCTCCACTGCTGCTACATGGGTATTTGTTGCAAAAGAGAGGCAACTGCACTGAAAGAGAATCTATGTTCAGCTCAGGGTACTGATATAGAGGCTCATCCAACTCCCCCGTGAAAAGCGCTCTTTCCAACTTTTGCAGGACGTTTAGACTGTCCTGGTCAAAACGGTCGCCAAACTGAACCTTCACACAATCCAACACTTAAAAAGATTCTGCCCAAATTCATCCACTGCTTTGCCAGCAAATCGTCTTGAGTGTGTCTCAATGAATTCAATGGAGTCATTCTATGTTGTTGCTTTCTCATACAGTGCAAGGAAGCTTTCGTCTTTTCTCTTGCCCCTAAGAGGACACACAGTCGACTGCAGCCTGCATACCAGAGACAGTCTGAGTTTCCTTCTGCAGTGAAATGTTTAGGCATTCAAGCTCTCCAAGAACAGCAGAGGCAAGTGTGAGGCCCAACAGTCTTGCCTTTGCTGAAGTGCTCAAATAAGCCACTGGCAGTTGAAGCTGTCTTGGATGCAGTTTTTGCCATCTCCTCTAGGCTGCTTTGTACCCGCTCATACTGCCCTAGCACAGCTCTAATAGCAGTATTCCGCACAGTCCACCTTGTTGGACATAGGGGTTTCAGGGTGGTCAGATGTGTATCTTTGGACGTGGCAATTGATTCAAACATGCTCTTAAACTTTCATGACTGTGACATCGGCTGATGTAAAAACGGCTTTATGAATACATTTGATTGATAGAGGACACCTAACTGATGGACACAAGAAAGGAAATCCCGGGTCAGTGGGGAGGCTGAGCAGTCAGCCTGTGTAATCAGATTTACACAGTGTGCTCCACAATGCACATAGAGGGCTAATGGCTGCCGCCTCCTCACAATTGCCTGTGCACCTGTCTATTTTCCTGCCATGTTTGAGGCACCATCATAACTCTGCCCACGTAAACCAGACATGGGCAAATTGAGCCTCAACAACACATCAGTTGCAATTTTGTAATGCCCTCGCCTGTTGTCTCCGACACCCTGTATAGCCCAATAAACTCCTTGTGAGGGACAAGGTCATGGTAAACATAACGCAGGCAGACACTCTCCTGTTCAGCACCAGACATCTTGAGTACCATCAACAATTACTGAAAATTGTACAATCGGAAGAGACCTAATCTCAGCTGCAATGCCTCGAATGACTGTATTGGCCATGATGTTCAGAATCTCATTCTGTGCTTTGGGGCCTGTGTACATTGTGGTACGCTGTTAACCACTTCAGTAAAATGGGATCATCCTCTTCTGCCCTAAGTTTCAAAATCTGGTATAAATTCCAACCGTCATCCGTGTGGCCTCTAAAGGCTTGTCCCCGTCTTGCTGCATGCCGCACCGAAGTAATAATTTTCATCAAGCAATGCCTTGCGTCTTCCTGCTGTTTACCCCACGCGCTGGATAACTGGGCACTGGATTTAGCTGGTGTGCTGTTAGTTACAAAGTAGTGGTGGGTTTGGAAGTTTTGATGTGCTGTGAATTTTACAATGGCTCTTCTCCAGTTCCTAATTCCTGCACTAATGAAGGCAGCATCCGCTCTTTGGCCAAAAGATGGCTGGCTTGAAAACCCTTGGCTACAGTGAAAACACAACACTCCTTTGTTTGATGGATTATGATGTGGCCAGAGGAAATCGCAAAACCATCACTCTTGAAACGTCAACACACTGTTGGCAAGAGTTTGCGGTTCTATAAATTGTGGGTGTGGCTGATATGGTTTTGTGCCATCACTGAGGTAACTGGACAATGCTGTGCCGCTGTCCCCTATACTGGTGCTGCTGGCAACAAGGTTTGCACCTGGTCCTGCCGTGGCTGTGACACTGTCATCTGAAGTCTCTTTCCCTTTCACTACCCTCACTTACTCGCAGTCTGTCGCCTAGAAAATAAACAAGGTGTTTGCCATACTCCTAACTACCGGTACCCAAAACTACACAATCACAACGGCAATACGATTGCCTTACCACAAATATTGGTTCAGAGTGGGGGTATCCATGGCATTGTCCAATGATGTTCCCTATTTTACAAGTCTAAAAAAGAGAGAACCGAGAGAAAAAGAGAGAACAGCTCTGCTGTCTGTGTGCCATCTGTTGCCTGCTCTGCCTAATGACATCATTATGAAACATTTCATTTCTTTCTTATGAACACAACTAGTCTTTGAGATATTAGACTACTGTGGTTCTTACTTTGTGTTTTGGTGTACTGAAAAATGCTCTGATGCCCATCTTTTTTTCTGCCATTTTTCTACCTGGCTGACGACACACACATATACATACAGTGTGCAGGTTATTTACAGTAGGAGATGAGCTTCTATCATTCTATAATGAGATTCGATCTACCAGGTTGCTAGCTAGTCAGCTGGCAAATGTGAAACGGATTGAAGTGACAAGGGTTGACAGCTGTATGAGTTCATTTACACAACATAAGCTGCAACCTTTTGTAATTGTAATATAGTTTGTTTTCTTTTTATACTGGCTGGTTTACCACAATAGATTAATTTGTAGAGCTAGCGAGCACCAATTCTGTTTCTGTGGTGTTTGCTATCTTTACTATCGTCAGTTTACTCCAAGATCGCCACACAGGTGCTTCGAAGTCCCCTAGCGTCAATTTAGCTTTTGCAACGAGACCATTAAATATATTTAAGACAATGGTAGAAGAGTGTAGTTCTGTTCAGTTTATCGCTAACCTTATCACAGGGACTTCGAAGCACTACAGCTGCATGCTGATCTTGGAATAAACTGACGATAGCAAAGATATGGAATAGGTGCTTGCTAGCTAATGTTTGCTTTAGTTTGTTCCATCGGTTTGCTCGCTAGCTCTGAAAATTCAGCTATTGTGTGTGTGAACCCTGCAAACATAAAACAACATCGCTATGGTGTGTTTGACTGGATTAACCTCACGTTAGTTACGTGCATTGAGTGCCTTTCAGACGGTAACTAGACACGAACACTCTGTCACCTTGCCAGCTAAAGCACACTACATTACATTGCATTGCTTGCTTCATTGACTCGAATTCAAACAGTGACCTGTAATTCATGGCAGCGAAAATGAAGACTGATGACGGTTGTGTTTTATTGTATTGCGTGGTAGAAGTAAAGAAATCTCTAACATATCCTTTGTTTGAACTACTTACTGGAGGTCAGCCACCAAGGACAGACTGTCAGATTCCCACACATGCACAGTACCTGCATCATGTGCCACTGCTGAGGGGTGGGGGCAGTGGATGAAACCATTGAGGCAAAGGGCGGGGTCGCAATCTTTTGAAACTTAAAAATGCGCTATTATGTGTCTATAATCAGCACAAGTGCTTTCATTGAATATTATTATTAGTGTGATTACATAGTTATGTTTAAAGTGATATATTGGGGGGTGACAAATCATATTTTTCCCAGAATGGGGGGGGTTTAAATTCTACAAAATAAGACATGCATTACTGCTTTTTAAAGTTACAAACGTGTAACTTATTCGAATCTAAAGCCATTGTATTTAATTTTAATATACACATAGCCTATCCTGTACTTCACTTTCATCTGAATAACTAAATGTCAAGAAAAGTTACTCTGCTCCCTGGTGGTAACAAGAGCTAAGTGCTGATTATATTTGTTTTGTTGTTGTTCGCAATAGCGTTCATTATTTTCAAAGCAGTAAAAATGAAACGCCATCGATGAAGAAATACGTTTGCATTTATTAGACAAACCAAACACAAGTTCACATCCAGTGAGAATATGGAAACATTTCATGGGATGAAAATAAATATACAAATTGTTCCTTTCAATACATTAGTTTGTTATTGCACAACATATATCTCATGCTTCAATTGGAACTGTGCTTTTAGCATTTTGCTATGAACAACCCAATGACAACTACAAACAAGGAAGCAGATCACACAGTATTCAAGATCAATGCATTGTTTCAGATTTTAAAACATAAATTTTACATTTCATTTTGATATCAGACCAGTAAGAGTGCACTGTAAACTGACAAATGTAACATCTAAAAGTCTGTAAGTTAAAAAACATACCTTGTAACATTGTGGAAATAAAATGTATGTCATTCCTGAATAACACTTGCATTTATTTCCTTGTCTGATATGCATATGAATGCATGCTGCTCTTAATTAAATTGATGGGTGTCTGTCATTACAGAATAGCATGGTGGTCTTCCCAAGGTAAACAGATTGGAATTACTCGTTACTTTTTGTGATGCAACTATTCAACCTGATGTAGCACACCAACCAACACATGGGAGATCTACACATTTGGAGTAGCCAATAGAACCCTTTGTATTTCAGACAAACCAGGTGATATACATATGACCTGGTTGTAATCTTAGTATGAAACAATCCCATTTGTATTTCCTCGTAATAAAAACTTTGATGAGAGTAGTATTAATGAAGCACTACTGTTGTCGACAAGTTTCAGGCCATAAAAAGCTGCATTCAATGTTAGTAGGCTGCCTTTGAAATATCTCCAAGAAAAACAGCCATTGCAAAAAATAATATTTCAAATGAACTTCAAAACGAGACAGTAATGCTTAGTTAAAATAATAGGAGTTTTGAAATGCAGAACATTTATGAAATAACAATTCATTGTTTGTTTTGCCTTATTTGTGTAAGCAGTTTATTACTTCTTCAATTATTCATAAATTGTTATTGTCTTTACAATATAAAACATGATTCCAATCCAAGGTCCAAGCAGCAGCTCTGAATAAAAGCAAACATTTCCATATATTGTGTGTTGGGCTGCCGAGGTTGTGGTACTGGCTCTAATTCAAAGTACACATATGATACGTTGGAGTAAAATACAGTTACAGTTCACCTATCGAAGGCACCGGACATCTGTCTGATGCTACTTCCTGTCAGTTCGGATGCAGTTCAATTGACTTACAGTAAGAGCACTTTACACTTGGTTGGTGTTTGTATGCAACTTCCTTTTAAGGCAAATAAGGAAAACACACTGAAAATGTGTACTGAGGCGCTAAAGGTGACACAAAGCTAAAGGTGACACAAAGTCTGCGTCCTAAATGGCACCCTATTCCCTATATAGTGCATTACTTTTGATCAGAGCCCTATGGGCCCTAGTGAAAAATACCACCCTATATAGGGAAAAGGGTGCATTTGGGATGTAGAAAAAATAAAACTACGGTCAGTTTAGCTGTAAAATGGTGCATTGGGGAACCTGTTCCATTTTGAGGGAGTGCATTATCATATAAACAGAGATAGCAGTTCTTTAGGCTAGATTAAAGCAGCACAACTTCCAACAACCATTACATCACTGAGTCAGAGAAACACAACCAGTGGATCAAAATAAGAGGGCAATCTTCAATATGTGAAATATGACCATCTACCTTGAAAAGGCTCCACAATGTAATATCTACACTGCCAATCAGTCAAGCAATTATTATAGGAAATAGAGGACATTCAGACAAAAACATGTTAGCCCTGCCTAGCCCTTTTGGAGTGGTTCACTTTAGGTTGGCATCTTTTAAAAAGTTAAAAGGAAAAACCGTAAGCAAATACAAATGTTAGGTTAAATGTTCAGAAAATAAAAAAGTAAAATCTTTCCTTAGTGGCTCCTTGATCTTTGTGTGTAAGTCTCCTTCCTGTTTCTCATCTCATCCAAAGGTCAAGAGGGTGATGTCATCAGTAGTGCTCATGGGAAATAATATCAATGCAACACACAGCCACCACAGAGTCTAGGTTTTTACCTGGGAATGGGTGAGCATGACAATGGTTATGGCTTGCGATGCTGCTTGTGCACAAATGAATCTGGTTCTAGGAACCAAAAGGTTTCAAATGACAAGTTGGGTTCTGCAGCTCTTCAGAGTCAAGTTCCAAAAAAGGAGTACTTGGGTTCTAGAGTTCTTCATAGTCTCCACCCTCTCGATTTTCTGACCCCTCCCCTCCGGCCAAGAAATCCTCCAAGTCATCCACATCCTCGGTTTTCTTGGTCCGAGATTTCTTCTTTTTCTTCTCTTTGTCATCTCCTGTTCCTGTCTCATCTTTCTCTTTTTTCTTGTCCTTTCTATGCTTCTTCTTGCTGCTCTTCTCCTCCTCCTAAGAAAAAAGGCAGAATAATTTCACAGAATGTCAGATTTTTTTTCTTCTCCAAATGTATGCCTACTATGCTGTATACAGTAAACACTCGCCACTTCACTTGACATGATAACCATCTGAAAAGACATCCACTCCCTTACCTCTTTGTTTTTCTTCTTCTTTTTCTTCTTTTCTTTTGAGGAGTGTTTGCTTTCCTTCTCTGAAAAGCAATTTGTATAATTTGAGCAATAAATACAAAGCAATTTTGTGTCATAATGTGATACACTTTGGTATTGTTCTCGGTCATGTGCTACGGTACTATTCTATGGTACTGGGTCATATTCATTAGATAACAAATGGAAGAAAATGGACTGAAACAGGGTAGAACTACCTTAACTCTTGTCCAATAAGACACTTTTTTCTTTTTACGTTGCAAAACATTTTAATACAGTATGCACTGATGAATACGACCCTGTTCTCGATATATTTGTGGCAGTGGACTTGCCTTCTAGGTCCTCACTGCTGTCCTTGGCTCTGGGGGCCTCCTCAGTGAAGCCCAAGCCAAACAGGTCTGTCTCATTCTTGCTCTTAAAGGAGGGCTTCAGGACCGGCGTGGCCTTCAGAGGCTCAGGGATCAGAACGGCTGGAAGGATGTCATCATCTGACAGCTCCAGATCAGACAGTACTTCATCCCTGACTGGGAAAACCTCCTGTGGATGGATGCAGAGGGAAATAATGATATCCCACAAGTTCAGACTATCACATATAGATTTTAACCATGTATCCTAACATAAAATAACAATAAAATAATTTATTGAAAATGTGTATTACACCCACATGTATAAAATTAATATTTCACAAATGCAGCTCTACATATTTTACCAGGAAAGTAATTTCTATAGGTTGACAACTACTCAATCTAACCATGATGAATTGTAGCTTACAACCCTAAATAACATCCTTTTGCCATAGCTACCTTAGTTATCTTCTGGATGACCACCTCCTGCTCAGACTCAAAATCAGGATCATCCATGATGAAGGAAAGCATCTGTTCAGCAACAGGGGCCTCTGGGTCAGAGTCTGAACCCTCCACCCCAGGGCTTCCCCCCTTCTTTGCTCTGGGTGGGCCTGGCTGGGGGCCTGGCTGCTCCAGGGCTACTGCAGGGATCATGGTGAGGGAGATTGGCTCTGCCTCCAAGAGGACAGTGTTCTCCAGGAGCTGGGAAGCAGGAGTCAAAGGCTCCGGAGCTTGAGGCTCCATGGCATGGGGCATTATGGACTCAGTGCCCAGTCTAAAATGGAAAACAAAAATACCACTTACAAACACTGATTATTACTATAAATTACACTACATTAAAAAATATGAACGATATAAGAGGGGTGTAAAACAAAAAGGAGACTACATTAACAAATATGAACGATATAAGAGGGGCGTAAAACAGAAAGGAGACTACATTAACGGATATGAACGATATAAGAGGGGCGTAAAACAGAAAGGAGACTACATTAACGGATATGAACGATATAAGAGGGGCGTAAAACAGAAAGGAGACTACATTAACGGATATGAACGATATAAGAGGGGCGTAAAACAGAAAGGAGACTACATTAACGGATATGAACGATATAAGAGGGGCGTAAAACAGAAAGAAGACTACATTAACAAATATGAACGATATAAGAGGGGCGTAAAACAGAAAGGAAACTACATTAACGGATATGAACGATATAAGAGGGGCGTAAAACAGAAAGGAGACTACATTAACGGATATGAACGATATAAGAGGGGCGTAAAACAGAAAGGAGACAACATTAACGGATATGAACGATATAAGAGGGGCGTAAAACAGAAAGGAGACAACATTAACGGATATGAACGATATAAGAGGGGCGTAAAATAGAAAGGAGACTACATTAACGGATATGAACGATATAAGAGGGGCGTAAAACAGAAAGGAGACTACATTAACGGATATGAACGATATAAGAGGGGCGTAAAACAGAAAGGAGACTACATTAACGGATATGAACGATATAAGAGTGGCGTAAATCAGAAAGGAGACTACATTAACGGATATGAACGATATAAGAGGGGCATAAAACAGAAAGGAGACTACATTAACGGATATGAACGATATAAGAGGGGCGTAAAATAGAAAGGAGACTACATTAACGGATATGAACGACATAAGAGGGGCGTAAAACAGAAAGGAGACTACATTAACGGATATGCTGGACATTTATTTGGGGCTTACTTTTTTAGCTCTGATTCACGGTCAAGGTGGTCATCCTGCGCGGCAGGAGGGGGTGCTTCCTCCTCATCGCTGGACATGGTGAAGTCTTTACTGGTGAGAAGGCCCAGGGTGCTGGGCTGGGGCAGCTCTTTGTCATCTGGGTCTAGTTCATCCTGATAACCTGCCACCATAGGGTTCCCTCTGTCTTCTCCCTCACTGGGGACACACAACAGAGCATCTAACGTTTTTATTTTCGCCTTTTTAAATATATGTATTTTAGACAGAGCAGAATGGTAGAGGCATTCCAGTGTTCTCTCATCTCCAATTAAAACATTGTTGGTGATTCTTAAATCCTCCTCCACATTCTATTTCAAAGGAAGCGTTGAGTAAATAGAGCCATCTGAAAACTCTCACCACAGATGGCTTCTCCCAGATGGTACTGCGTACTGTTAACTTACAGTAGACATTTTTTATCTAGTAGGGAAGGAAAGAACTAGTGGCAATTTTTTTATTTTACCAGGTAAGTTGACTGACATTGTCATTTACAGCAACGACCTGAGGAATAGTTACAGGGGAGAGGAGGGGGATGAATGAGCCAACTATAAACTGGGGATGATTAGGTGGCCATGATGGTTTGAGGGCCAGATTGGGAATTTAGCCAGGACACCGGGGTTATCTTGGGGTTATATGGGATCTTTAATGATCTCAGAATCAGGACACCCGTTTAACGTCCCATCCAAATATAGACAGGCCCTACATACAAAATGGCACCTTATTCCCTATATAGTGCACACATTTTCGCCAGAGCCCTATGGGAATGGGGTGCCATTTAAGATGCATCTAGGGACATATAAATAAGAATAAATAGAAAGGTTGTGTCCATTCAAGTCAATGTTGGCATAAAGGGTGACCTGGCGGCCATCGCGAGTGTGCCTTAGGAGCAAAGCAGGAAGTAAAAGCAGGAAGTGTAACGATCAATCTGTGCTGTGATTTGAGGAATCAACTAAAATGACATTACAAGAAAATACACTCCATTGCATGAGCCATATCAGGAAGCATCATTTGAATGAACATTCTACATTACCATGGAAATTATTACATCACAATACCAGGAAGACATTGTGAGTGTACCCACGAGTTTACCAGTCAAATTGCCACGGTTAGAAGTTCCAAGCCCATTCTATTTATTCTTATTTCTATGGCCAGGGACACATTCTCATTTGTGAAAGTAAGAACTCTGCTACTGCTTACCTGTCACTGTCCAGTGCAGGTGCTGGCTGGGGGACCTTGACTTTAGAGGGGAAGCTGTCCTCCAGGAAGCTTTTATCCAGACCCTCGTCTGGCACAAAGTCATCCACACTCTGAACTTTAGCAGGACACACAGGGGAAGGCTCTGGCTCTGGCTCTGCAGACAGAGACAAAACAGTGAACAAAAGAGCCTTGATGCGTAAATGGCATCATATCCCCTATTTAGTCCACTACTTTTGACCTATATAGGGAATAGGGTGCCATTAGGGATTGATCCTTTAACACCACAGACTTACACTGATATTGGTACAGTGATAACTCACCTCAGAATCCATGTTTTTACCAGCAATACATGAAAAAAACCCAGCACAAATGAGGGGAGAATCTAGAGCAAACAGAATGCTTAAAACCTGCTAAACTGTATTGGGCTAAAAGATCAATGTTACCTCCCTCAATACAAAGTGTTGTTCTGTAAAACTGTCAAAAAGAATCTGGCGGTTACCACATGGAAGGTTCGAGCATGCAGTTTTCCTTAATTCAGATTTTTATTTTTTATTAATCCCCTCAGATGAGATTCTAGTGCCAAGCAGTGCAATGGTCCTTACAAATACTTCACAAAAATCCAATCAATCATTCACAAAGATTTCCTGTGACTACTTCCTGGTCGAGTACACACAGGTTTTACATGCATAGCTTAGTCCTTTCCTAAGCTTTTTGGATACAATATTGGACAAAACACACTGTGACAACAAACGGTTAAAAGCAGTGTTTGGCCATCCTATTGCCATTGAACAGAACATTGTCTGTCATTTTCTGTTAATTTCCAGATGATTCTACATGTTAAATTCCCACACCATACAGGTGATCGCTAGCATTCCGTGGCCACTCAGTGCTTCTGTCCATTCGTCAGTGCAGTGTGTGTTTGTTATGGAAATAGTCAAATACTGATGCAGCGACTACTTACCTGGCATGGCTGCAGGGAATTCTGGGGCAGGGGCGGAGCCAAAGAGACGTGAGATGAGGCCACGTTTCTGAGGCGGTGCCTGGGCAGGGGGGGATGGTGATGGTCCAAGATGATCAGGACTCCGAGCCTGCGTCAGAGTGGGGGACTGAGGCTCAGTGGAGGGGGAAACCATCCCGGCTGGCAAGGCAGGAGGTGGAGGAGAGGGAGAAGGCGAGAGAGACTGGAGGCTAGGGACCTGGGCAGCGATGGGTGGCTGCTGAGGGGTCCCAGGGCTAGAGCTGCCAGTGGAGGCCCCACTTGGAGTGACGATGGGGGATTGGGAGCCCGAGCAAGGGCTCTGACCGTTGGCTGGACAAGGTGAACCATAGCCTTTATTGCGGGTCTCCGTATTCTCCAAGAAACTGCAAAACAATGGGTGCTGTGTTGTTAGTATTGGCAAATCAGTGCTGCATCAAGGAAAGAAACATTAAAAAATTTGCTATAAGTGTTAAAGAACAACACAAATACACTGCTATCAAGGCAAATACACATTGTGATAATCAGTGTACATGCCAAAAACTGATAAAGTATAAATATCACTGAACACACCAAACAAACTAATACAGTGAAAATATCATATTACATTTCATAGTTTTGATCCTCAGTCTCCTGCTGCACGCAGAGCTCCTCCAGAGTGGCGTCCATGTCTAACTGGTTGGTCTCGAGCTGCCGTAACAGAGTCTCCCTCTGTAAAGATCAACAGAGGCTTGGAATGACTGACCATGAACCAGAGCACTAATACTCCTTTCACAAGCACTCTCAGAAACCCTTTCACAGGGAGTGGTTAGTACTTAGTCTGTGCCTGCTGTATTTCTGATGTGATTTCATGACCTCCATGAAATTCACAAGATGGTTATGACCAGAGGTATATATTTCATAATACAATGTAGTAAAAGCTAGAACTAACCTGCAGTTGCAGGAAAGGGATGTTGAAAAATCGGTGTAAATATTTCAAGCCAAATCCATTCTTCATAGAGGCTTCAGCGTAGTGAATATAGGAGGAACCCATGGGTCTGCAAGAAACCATCAGTCAAGTATATAGACACAGCTTATGACTACTTCTAATTGTTGCAAAATGTAGGCAACATTCCCCAATTTCCCAAGTGTTCCAAAAATCTTGGTTGGGGGATCCAGGATTTTGTTCTTATTCCCTCCTGATTTCAGGAAAACCAGGACTTTTTTGGGGGAAAAAATCTTTGCAACCCAAATAAGACTAAAACAGGGAGTTCAGTTAACTACCTATTGAGATTAGCAATAACCTGGCGGATGTCATCAGGTAGGATGACACGGTGGTCACCCATGTCCCTGTGGTTGCCTAGGACACAGACTGGAACATGAGTGGGTACTTTGGGTAGTTCTCTCAGGATGTAGTTGAACGTCCTGCAACGTCATAAAAAAAGAATAAAACAAACTTATAGCTATTGTTTCTCCCTATGTGAGGAATTACAAATATGTGTGTCTCCCCATACTTGGCCAAGTTCAAAGTAAATACAATGGTAATCTGTTTCACACTGTTCTGACTTTGAAGCTAAGCTGAGTCAGATGCCTGCCAGTGACTGTGGGCTAAGTGGTTCATGGCCACACACCGGCTTACTGAGACCTAATCCCCCATGCATGTTCCATTAGAGTTCATTGATTTATTAATTGAACCATGGCTCCATCCCAAATGTCCCCCTATTGCCTATGTTGTGCACTACTTTTCACCAGGGGCTTATGGTCTCCTAAATTCTACTTGAATATCTGCCATTTAATGTAAACCTTGTAACTAATGTACTGGACTGTTCTATAATGCACAACACAGACTGACCATTGCTTGGTGATGTCAAACATCATGATCACACCGTTGCAGTTCTTGTAAACGTCAAGGAACTCTGCATCCAAGGCCACCTCGTCAGACTATAACAAATCAATTGTTATTATTTAGATAATTGAAAATAAATGAGTCTTATGAGAATGTGACCTTTGTTTACCACTTACTAGCTACTATACAAAAAGCTCCCCAGTGGGACTCGTTAGATAAGCCAAATAGAGGAATCTTAAACGTGATAGTCACCTCTTGGGGTTCATTCTCCACTTTCAAAGTGTCCCCTCGTTTTTTACCTCGGCCTGTGAGAAAGCAGAATGTCAAGAAGCTGCAATTCAGAACATTAAACTGGACATTACATTGAACTATTGCTGTCAAGCATTACAACACGAGAGAAAGCCATGTCATAGAAATAAAATCCCTCGAATGGGCATCCTCATTCAAATCAATGAGTCTGTAATACAGTCAGAGGGGCTATTCCAGTTCTAGTGATTCTATTTCTATGAACCATATACATACAGTATGATTAAACATGGCATTATTTTAAAACAAAAATGTGAATTCCTTTATTTCTAGCTTTACCGTCTGCTAAGTGCAACAAATACAGGATTGCCAGAAGCAGAAAAGCTCTTATGTTCTTATTGGCAAACACATACTCAATTCTCTTCTTTTAAAAAGAGACAGTAGCTCCAGGTTATAGCATACAAAGTAGTCAAACAGTCATTTTCTTGCAAGCAATGAGCAATCTTTTTATTTCAGCCACACTGCAAACTAAGTAACGACCAACCTTCACAAGAGGGACAAACCCAGTGCACATAAGCAACTCATTTCTAGGAACAACAGATGTAGGATCTTAATTTGAGCCAGCTTGCTACAGCAGGAAAATAATCCTGCAGCAACAGCAAATGTGAATTGTATGTGGATTATAATTGATGGACATTTTTATAGGGTATGATAGATTTTTCAGTAGGGGAAAAAAAGTGGAAATTACAATCTTCAGAAGCATTTTTAATCCTTAAACACACTACATGTTTTTGCATTGCAGGAAAGTTCTCCTGTAACAGGGAGATCAAATTAAGATCCTACATCAGTGCACACAGTGACTCTCACCTACACCCTCAGGGAGAGGGTATTTTTGGCCTGAGGCAAGTGCAAAAGAGGAGCAAGAAAAACAACATTAATATTGCGAGGAGAAAAAAATGACACAGAAACAAGATTTATTTATAAACATTTCTGAACAAAAAAATAGTAAAAGTATGGATGGACAATGGGATAATACATGGACACTAATACATCAGTAGAAACAGTAGCTATCAACTGATTGACTCATGAGTCACATACATTCACCCAACAAAGTCATCACACTCACCTTTATCCACCACGTCCCACACCTCCACCTTGACCACGTCATCAGTGGCTGAGATACAGAGAAACAGTCATCACAAGCCTCAACTGACAAAGCCTCACATACTAAAGCACAAACTACTATGTATCCCAAGGCTCTGTGCACACATATGATAGCTGGGAAAGACAAGCTGGAAAAAGTTGTTTCTGTACTACAGGTGGAATTGCATCATTACCCATGGGCCTCTTTATTAATCACATGGTCTGAGGAGGGAAATTGTTTGAGGGAATAGGCCTACTGTGGTCTGGATGTACACTAGAGATTGTTTTCACTACCCCACTAATGCCACAAAACACTTGTAGGCAAAACTACTGATCAAGCTAACTACGCAATACTATTTCTCAAACATAGTAGGCTTAAATGGATATTATTTACCTTTATATGTGCCATGTTCAACTGTGAATTACAGTTGCAGAAGTAGGAAAAGTAAACTTCACAAGTATATATTGTTGGCAGGATTAGATAGGTTTTAGCCTGGAGTGAATAAAAAAAATATAGGACTAAAAGCGTTGATCAAGGTGTGAAGTAAAGTGTAGAATCCCAGTTCTCTTACTTTTGTAGTTCCAATGGATGCTGGTTGCCTGGATCTCTTGAGTGGGGACGTAGTCATCCGTGAATTTCTTTCCTTGCAGTCGATGCCATAGAGTGCTCTTTCCAGTATTTCTGTCTCCACGGATAACTATTTTCACTTGTGAGAAATAATAAAACAAAGAATGACTAGCCTACCTCTTAAGTACAGTAACCTACAGTACCAGTCAAAAGTTGACACACCTACTCATTCAATGGTTTTTCTTTATTTTTACATTGTAGAATAATAGTGAAGACATCAAAACGATGAAATAATACATAACACATATGGAATCATGTAACAACCAAAACAGTGTTAAATTGTTTTTTTTATATGAGATTCTTCAAAGTAGCCACCATTTTCCTTGATGACCGCTTTGCACACGCTTGGCATTCTCTCAACCAGCTTCTTGAGGTAGTCCCTAGAATGCATTTCAATTAACAGGGGTGCCTTCTCAAAAGTTAATTTATGGAATTTCTTTCCTTCTTAATGTGTTCAAACCAATTTGTTGTGTTGTGACAAGGTAGGAGTGATATACAACCGATACCCCTATTTGGTAAAAGACCAAGTCCATATTATGGCAAGAACAGGTCAAATAAGCAAAGCGAAATGACAGTCCATCATTACTTTCAGACATGAAGGTCAGTCAATCTGGAAAATGTCATGAACTTCAAAAACCATCAAGCGCTATGATGAAACTGGCTCTAATGAGGACCGCCACAGGAAAGGAAGACCCAGAGTTACCGCTGCTGCAGAGGATACGTTTATTAGAGTTAACTGCTGGTTGCAGCCCAAATAAATGCTTCACAGAGTTCAAGTAAACAGACACATCTCAACATCAACTGTTCAGAGGAGACTCAGGCCTTCATGGTTGAATTTCTGCAAAGGAAGAAGAGCATTGCTTGGGCCAAGAAACATGAGCAATGGACATTAGACTGGTGGAAATTTGTCCTTTGGTCTGATGAGTCCAAATTAGAGATTTTTGGTCCCAACCGCCGTGTATTTGTGAGACGCAGAGTAGGTAAACGGATGATCTCCGCATGTGTGGTTCCCACCGTGAAGCATGGAGGAGGTGTGATGGTGCTTTGCTGGTGACACGGTCTGTGATTTATTTAGAATTCAAGGCAGACTTAACCAGCATGGCTACCACAGCATTCTGCAGCGATATGCCATCCCATCTGGTTTGTGCTTATTGGGACTATCATTTGTTTATCAACAATACAATGACCCAAAACACACCTCAAGGGCTATTTGACCAAGGAGAATGATGAAGTGCTGCATCAGATGACCTGGTCTCCACAATCCCCAGACCTCAACCTGATTGAGATAGTTTGGGATGAGTTGGACCACAGAGTGAAGGAAAAGCAGTGAACAAGTGCTCAGCATATGTGGGAACTCCTTCAAGACTGTTGGAAAAGCCTTCCTCGTGAAGCTAGTTGAGAAATTGCCAAGAATGTGCAAAGCTGTCATCAAGGCAAAGGATGGCTACTTAGAATCTAAAATATATTTGGATTTGTTGAACACTTTTTTTGGTTACTATTATTTAAACGTTTTGTTGTATTCACTATTATTCTACAATGTAGAAAATAGTAAAATTAAAGAAAAACCGTTGAATGAGGTGGTGTCCAAACTTGTGACTGGTACTGTTAATTATATGCATAAAAAAAACACACAACTTACTGTTGTACTGTACTCCTTTGGCAAAGCGTCTCTGTAAACTATGATTCATGGACTGCATACCAGCGGGGATGTTCTTGTCCCTCGGCTGGCCTGGTTCAGAACCAACTAGCTTCTTCAGAGCTGAAAACATCTCGACAGGAAGCTGATTTTACTAACCCTCAGTCAGAAATGTGTGAAATACAGTAATGTTTGACAGAACCCCCAAAATGATGGAAATTGTGTTATATTGGATGATGATCTGATCAACACAAGTAGGCCTAAGCTATCAATCCAAATTGTCAAAGTAGCACTGCATTACTGTGGTACACAGAAGTAGCACTACACCCCATCTGGAAGATGTAACGTTATTGCCAGGTGGCTAGGCTTGCATATTTCAAGTTCGTTAGGACCAGATTTTTCTACTAAAAGGATTCCCGCAAATCTCTCAAGGGCAGACAATAACGTTAGCTTGATCAGCCGTTTCTTCTCTCATGTTGTCATAGGTTACCATCACCTGCCAGAAAGAAACCACAGAAACAATTTTAACTACTTATTCATGTATAATTTCCTCCAGTAGCCTACTTAGCTAGCTAGCTAACGTGAACTAGCTTATTGGGGAGAACCAGGAAAACTGCTTCTTGAAAATTATGATTTTTCAACTGAGCTAAATACTAGTTCATAAACACCAGCATATTTCTAAACGATTGTCAGTAACGTTAATACCAGCCTTGCTAACTATTCTTCGTGGGCATCGTCAGCTGATACGTTGTAACAGTTCGTCGCTAGCCGGCACAGTCTGGGGATAGCTAACAAATTAGCTCGCAAGCTAGTGATGCTGGTCTACAGTAACTTAGCTAGCTGTCAGATATTCCCTCTTGTTCATATTCGCTATTTCATCGACGTTTTTGCAATTGCACCTGATATGGTCACACGCTCACCTGTACATCTGCTGCCATTACTAATAGTAAATACTAGCTGGCTAGTTTATATTGACGATGTGGCTGGCTAACGCTAGTTAGCATCACGATAAGGTACCGTTAACCAATGTTACTGCTAGCTAGCAAGGTAAATTGGCAGTGCTTGATGTCCTGAAAAATACCCACCGGCAATCAAAGTATTCTTCAATGTAACGTCAGCAAACGTGACATGGTTATTTCAAAATCCAGCTCTTGATAAATGTGAAAGACGCTAACGTTACACATTCCTTAGCACTGAACAGCTTGCTCCCTGAGGTGGAATCATTAGTCAAATATAATTTCGTTTTGTAACTAAAAGAGAGTTTTCTATTGGACAAATTCGTTTACTTCTGTTTAAGAAACGTTTGGCAACAGAATCGGCCAGTGGTTGCTCAGTGGGTTGTACCAGAGAGGAAGAGGAAGAAAGGCCCAACTCGGTGGGAAATCTATCTTCCTCCAGCAGGTGGCGTTTTTCGTTGTTTTTCACCCACCAAGAAATGAGGTCAACGAGAGAGTGTTGAAATTGGTCAACAAAAAAATGAATTACTTATTTTTACGTGAGGTTAATTTGATTGAATATAATTTTCGTAATGCTTAGTACGAGTCTTCTGATATAGTGAACAAAAATATAAACGCAACGTGTAAAGTGTTGGTCCCATGTTTCATGAGCTGAAATAAAAGAGGCCAAACATTTTTCATATGCACAAAAAGCTTATTTATTTCAAAGCAGACCATGTGTATGCCGGTGTGCTGATGTCAACCTTGTGAATGGAGTGCCCCATGGTGGTGGTGGGGTTATGGTATGAGAGTGTTGAAAGGCATAAGCTATGGACAAACAAACAAAATTGCATTTTATCGATGGCAATTTTAATGCACAGAGATACCGTGACAAGATCCTGAGGCCCATTGTTGAGTCATTCATCCACCGCTATCACCTCATGTTTCAGCATGATAATGCATGGCCCCATGTCGCAAGGATCTATACACAATTCCTGGAAGCTGAAAATGTTCCAGTTCTTCCATGGCCTGCATACTCACCAGACATGTCACCCATAGAGCATGTTTGGCATGCACTGCATAGATGTGTACAGCAGCATGTTCCAGTTCACACCAATATCCAGCAACTTTTCACAGCCATTGAAGAGGAGTGGGATAACATTCCACAGGCCACAATCAATATCCTGACCAACCCTATGGAAAAGAGTTGTGCATGAGGCAAATGGTGGTCACTGAGTAGTTTTCTGATCCACGCCCTACTTTTAAGGTATCTGTGACCAACATATGCATATCTGTATTCCCAGTCATGTGAAACCCAGTCAGATTAATTTAATTGACTTATTTTATATATTTTTAACTAGGCAAGTCAGTTAAGAACAAATTCTTATTTTCAATGACAGCCTAGGAACAGTGGGTTAACTGCCTGTTTAGAGGCAGAACGACAGATTTCTACCTTGTCAGCTCGGGGGTTTGAACTTGCAACCTTCCGGTTACTAGTCCAACGCTCTAACCACTAGGCTACCCTGCCGCCCCAATATATGATCTGTAACTTAGTAAAATATTTGAATTGTTGCATGTTGAGTTAATTTTTTTGTTCAGTATGAGTAGGATACGTGATATCCCGCAACTTTGAGAAAAAACTCTTTATATCAGAGTTGTCTTGAGATGGCTATGCATTGTCATGGGATGAAAGCTAGTAGCATAGCCTCTTTCTCCATTGAATACAGGTTGACATCAACAACCCTCATTGAATATTTTTTAAATGATTACAATGATTTGATGTTTCTACCAACCCAAAGAAAGGACTTTGTGGACAACTCCCATTGTTAGGGTGGAGAGACATGCATATTGTCAGTATATCCATAATCTTTGGTTGTACCCAATGGTTTACAATATTGGTTGTACCACGGGTACTTGCTCCCTCAAGCTAGCTTGTATTTGTTTTTACTCCCTCTAGTGCCGGGATCATCAACTAGATTTAGCCAATTTTTTTCTTGAGCAGATGGTCGGGGGCCAGAACAGAATTACAAAAAATGTGTAGACCGTAAAGAGTTCCAAACAGATATAATTTGACTAAAACATAATAATTTCAAACCTTGCTTACATTTGTATATGATCACGTGTCTCTTTAATATGCGTGGGAATACTTGGGAACCACTGACGGTCAGTGACGTTTATGATGAGGGAGAATTTCATTTTTTCATGAGCATGGCCTTATTTCTATTACAGCATATTGTATGACTCTCATTCCTATTCCATTCAAAGTAACAGCGATAAGCTTAGGCTACAACATGATACTCAAAATGTCCCTATCGCATCATGAGGTTGCTACAACCTAGCCTATGAATGAAAGTTTACAACTTAAGTGCACACAAGTCGAGCTACAAATTTGTAATCAAGTTGACCGCCTTGCACACTCTTGCCTGCATCTAGCTGATATAGGGTGTAATCATTAGTCCAACAGTTGCAAACAAGACAAATATTGGACAAATTCAGGTAACTTTATCCACGTTTTGTTCCGTTTGCTTCTGTTTAAGAAACGTTTTTCAACAGAATCTGCAGAATGAGTACACCCCTGATCATGCGTAAACAGTTTCCATTTCATAGCAGCCATGTTGTATTCCTTCTCTTCCCTTCATTTGTGGACTTCAATGCACAACACATCAGCTTTGTGTGACCAGGCTGAAAAACCTTTCCAAGCCAAACCGCTACACACAGCCTACATCGTTGTCACCATATTAGCTAAAGTAACGTCATAGTCAGCATAGCTAATAGAACTAACGCGTTAGGTAACCCATCATGCAGTAAGGTTAGTGTACAGTCAGTAAGCAGTTACACCAGCGGCCTCTGGTGGCAATAAATTATCAATATCAAAAGCTTACCTTGACTTTGAAGAGTTCCAGTGTTGTGTTGGAAAGTCATAGCCATCAAGCTAAAATAACATCCCTCTGTTTGAGCAGGGTGTTTCAGTAGGCTAAACTAGCTAGCTGCATTTGCTTGCCAAGTAAGTGAAAGTGAACAAAAATGACAATATCTTTCTCTATTTCTCTTGCATCTCCTTCATTTTGGAAGAAATTATTTTTTTCAAAACTGTTCAACTAATTGTATTTCTCTCTCTTTGAGTCAACTACTCACCACATTTTATACACTGCGTGCTAGCTAGCAGTAGCTTATGCTTTCAGTACTAGATTAATTCTCTGAAAAAAACCCAATGGGGTGGACAACATGTCAGTTCATGCTGCAAGAGCCCAGATAGGTTGGAGGACGTCCTCCGGAAGCTGTCATAATTACTGTGTAAGTCTATGGAAGGGGGTGAGAACCATGAGCCTCCTAGGTTTTGTATTGAAGTCAATGTACCCAGAGGAGGACGGAAGCTAGCTGTCCTCCGGCTACACCATGGTGCTACCTTACAGAGTGTTGTTGAGGCTACTGTAGACCTTCATTGCAAAATAGCATGTTTTAATCAGTTATTTGATGACGTGATTATATTTAGTATACTTTTATCTAAAAAACATAACTCATATAACCACTGAGCTATATATTGTAGTGAACGGTGGGTCAGGGAACTGAATTTGGGTCTCTAGCATGAAAGGCAAAACCCTACTCATCACGCCAATAGGATTAACCCACATGGTGGGAATTGTAATGTGGCTCATATAGCGAGGATCACTACACTGCCCTCTCTGAACGGGAAGGCACATCCCCACACTTCAACTAACCTAAGCCCCCTCACACATCCGAGCCATGAGTTCCGATGGCCTCACACCTGCCATCCCACTTTTGACACCAATCTAGCCCTGACCGGGACTCAAACCCGGGTCCAGCAACTTTAAAGCCAACTCATTAACCGGTACACCAAGAGGTCAAAACCTCTTGACAAGGTTGCTAGGTATTGGGTTAATGTTGCTACAATATTAACACTTGTGACAGGGTAGGAAGGAACCAATGTTTCAGTCAGTGTTTCCCAAGGGCCCTAATCAATGCTGTTTAAGCTTATTTCGATGAGAGCAATATAACTGTTTTGAGAAATATTTGTTTGGGCTGTGGCCAACTGTGTCAAGAAGGTATGATGGTTTATTTATAGCAGTTTCTATTTAAGTTTGACAGTATTTAACAGTTCCATATTTTCCTAATGGAGGGTTTCCTTTTTAATTTTTCTTGGATTAGAAACAACATAATATAAATACAATTAATTAATTCAAATCAATCCCATATTCTATATTCTTACACATTTTTTCAGATTTAAAAAACAGATACAAATATACCTTATGGAACAACAGCAACTGTGAAGAGACACACAGGCACAGAAACACGCTTACATGCATGATGAGACACGCACTCTCCACACATGTACAGATGGATTTTGTATTTTAGATACACTGGAAGGAATTCAGACCCCTTCCCTTTTCCACATTTTGTTATGTTACAGCCTTATTCTAAAATTGATTAAATAAATAAAATACTCATCAATCTACACACTACCACATAATGACAAAGCAAAAACAGGTTTTTAGATTATTTACATAAGTATTCAGACCCTTTGCTATGAGCTCAGGTGCATCTTGTTTCCATTGATCATCCTTGAGATGTTTCTACAACTTGATTGGAGTCCACCTGTGGTAAATTACATTGATTTGACATGATTTGGAAAGGCAGACACCTGTCTATATAAGGTCCCACAGTTGAGAGTGCATGTCAGAGCAAAAAACAAGACATGAGGTTGAAGGAATTGTCCATAGAGCTCCGAGACAGGATTGTGTCAAGGTTCAGATCTGGGGAACAGTACCAAAAAAGGTATTCAACTTTGAAGGTCCCCAAGAACACAGTGGTCTCCATTATTCTTAAAAATAAGAAGTTAGGAACCACCAAGACTCTTCCTGGTAAACTGAGCAAGAACCTGAGGGTCACTTTGACAGAGCTACAGAGATCCTCTGTGGAGATGGGAGAACCTTTCAGAAGGACAACCATCTCTGCAGCATTCCACCAGTCAGACCTTTATGGTGGAGTGGCCACCATAAAGGTCTGAACACCTCTGGAGAGACCTGAAAATAGCTGTGCAGCATTACTCCCCATCCAACCTGACAGAGATTGAGAGGATCTGCAGAGAAGAATGGGAGAAACTCCCCAAATATAGGTGTTCCAAGCTTGTAGCGTCATACACAAGAAGACTTGTGGCTGTAATTGCTGCCATAGGTGCTTCAACAAAGTCCTGAGTAAAGGGTCTGAATACTTATGTAAATGACAAATGCTTTGTCATTATGGGGTATTGTGTGTAGATTGATGAGAAAAAAACCATTTAATCCCTTTTAGAATAAGACAGTAATGTAACAAAATGTGGAAAAAGTGAAAGGTTCTGAATATTTTACGAATGCACCGTATGTGGTAATAGAGTAGTGGCTTGAGGTGACACACTTTAATGTGTTGAGAAATGTGTTAGGAAATGTTATGTTATGTAATATTTTCAATTGTATAACTGCCTTAATGTTGCTGGATACCAGAAAGAATAGCTGCTGCCTTGGCTCATGAGGAACCTTAATAAATACAAAAGACTATTATAAACGTATCCAACAAGCAAACGTTTCAACCTGAACCCTTTAATAAGCGATGCTTGTTTTTTTAAATGTCTCCATACTGGTTCCCTAGCGATGTGGCCTATAATCTGTGATTAAAGGGGCAATCTGCAGTTGATACATACATTTTTGAACTTAGATGAATCATACATACCCATTGGTTTGTGAAGAATATATAAATTCCTCATGAGCTTAGCTCAACTGTTGTACCCCATCAGAGCTCAAAATATAAGCTTGTTTAACTCCAATGTTTGTAACAAAGTAAATGTAAACAAAGACTGTAGGCCTATAGACATGAAATGACTATAGCTTCCCTCCAGGTTTGAAGACCAACACTTTTCTCCAGGCTCAGATTAAAGATATGAAAAACTGTCTTTGCAATGAACAGTTAATCAGAGCATCTGGAGGCTATTTATCGGTACTTATGTATGTAAATTGATGGCCCGCCTAACTGAAAACTAGTACAGCTATATTCCTTTAGTTGTTAATAACCTGTTACCTCACCTTCTCCTTCCAGATGAGCACACAGCATATCTGTTTACCATTAACTCTTGGCTATACAGCACAAACAAAATCTAGGTCCAGGCTAGATATAACCCACCCGGTCTATGTTGTATCCTGTTGCTTGTCCTCTTTATCCTCATATGAGCTTTCAAAAGACAGTATTGTCCATGTCCATGTCTGGAGGACTCGCTCCCAGGCCGAATATGCATCCGTGGCCTAAGAACCCGAGTCTGTATGAGGAGTAAAAACTGAGACGAACTGAGCTTTGGAGACGCAGCCAGACCTGTCGGAGGGAGATGGAGAAGACCTTAACCCAGCCTCCATTAGCTGACCTGGTGAAGGAGAGATGGAAGAAGACCAGGCTCAGAGTGACCAGCTGGAGAGCCAAAAGGAAGCTGCAGGCCTGCCTACTGACACAGATTAACCAGCAGACACAACACCAACAGGCTGGCCAGGTACAGGGTCTGGGCCAGGGGAACAGTGGGCTGGGGAATGATGGCCAGATTAGCCACCACACACATGGAATATGTGGAATGGTATCAAAATATGGAAACCACATGTTTTACTCTGTTCCATTAATTCCATTCCAGGTAATACAATGAGCCCACCCCCTATAGCTCCTCCCACCAGCCTCCACTGCTGTACTGTCCCTACAGGATTCAGAGATAACCGATTTTTTTTTGCAAAATCAACATTTCTCTGCATATTATAGATGGGTTAGCTGACTTCGTCACGAAAACGATGCACATGCTTCAATGAGGCAGAAGTCCATTAACTGTAGTGATTCTGGATTGCAAGATAGCTACCAACAATAACAAGAAGCTGCCATGTTGGAATCATAAGAGGCTCGTTTCAGCTTGTTCTTGATACCATCTCTTGCTTTGAGGTGTTTTGACGGATTTCATGTCAATGCTAATATGGTTCAAATTTGCTAGCAAGCTAACCAACAACTGTAACAATGTATTTGAGAGACAAGTGCTCACTGTGCACATTTAATTATGTTTTCAATATACATTGGAGACAAAATATAGTTTACAAGTTGTCAACATTCTAAGCCAACCCAGTCTGTTTTGCCCCATAGTTGCGCATGCGCTGGTTGTTGCTAAATAACTAGCCAGTCTAAAGAGCAAATTAAATGTAACCATACTCTAAAGTCATAAATCATCAATGCTACTATTTAGGCCTATATAACATTTGCGAAGTCATCAACAGCTACAGTGCCGTTAGATAGAATTCACACCTCTTGACTTTTTCCACATTTTGTTGTGTTACAGCCTTAATTTAAAATAGCTGGAATTTAGATTTTGTTGTCACTGGTGTACACACAATATCCATAATGTTCATGCCGAATTATGTTTTTTATTTATTTTATTTTATACAAATTCATTAAATGAAAGCCCCTTTGTCATGACAAGTCTAAATAAGTTCAGGAGTAAATATGTGCTTAACAAGTCACATAAATTGCATGGATTGAAATAATAGTGTTTGACTATCATCTCTGTACCACACACCATTATCTGTAAGGTCCCTCAGTCAAGCAGTGAATTTCAAACAGGTTCAACAACAAAGACCAACGAGGTTTTCCAATGCCTCGCAGAGAAGGGCACCTATTTGTAGATAAGTAAAAAACATTGAATATCCCATTGAGCATGGTGAAGCTATTAATTACATTTTGGATGGTGTATCAATACACCCAGTCACCACAAAGGCATCCTCCCTAACTCAGTTGCTGGAGAGGAAGGAAACTGCTCAGGGACCTCACCATGAGGCCAATTTTGACTTTAAAACAGTTACAGAGTTTAATGGCTGTGATAGGAGAACACTCAGGATGAATCAACGACATTGTAGTTATTCCACAATACTAACCTAATTGACAGAGGGAAAAGAAGGAAGCCTGCGCAGAATAATCCATTTTTTAATTCAGGCTGTAACAAAAATGTGAAAAGTCAAAGGGTATGAATACTTTCTGAAGGCATTGTATTGTTTTAAATTCAACCCAGGGTAAAATAAATAAATAGACACTACATATAGGTCTAGGGTTTTACAAGCTTTGGTTGATTTCAAATGTAATCTTCATGTTAATAATGAAATACTGTATGTTGGATTCACGTCTCCATCTCAACCAAAAATCAACGTAAATGTTAAAGAATTGGACTAGCCTTAATCAAACATTAAAATACATTGATTTTATTAATTGTTCAGCAGTCTTATGGCTTGGGGGTAGATGCTGTTGAGGAGCCTTTTCGTCCTAGACTTGGCGCTCCGGTACAGCTTACCGTGCAGGAGCAGAGAACAGTCTAACTTGGGTGACTGGAGTCTCTGACAATTTCATGGGCTTTCCTCTGACACCGCCTATTGTATAGGTCCTGGATGGCAGGAAGCTTGGCCCCAGTGATGTACTTGGCCATTCGCACTACCCTCTGTAGCACCTTACGGTCAGATGACGAGCAGTTTCCATACCAGGCGGTGATGCAACCGGTCAGGATGCTCTCGATGGTGCAGCTGTAGAATGTTTTGAGGATCTGGGGATATGAAGCTCCTGTAAGTGAAACAGTTCGCGCACACACACGCACCAGGTTGAATGGCTATTATACACACTTGCACAATATACAGACAATGTTGTGACTCTTGTCAGTTTGGTTGTTGTGTGTAGGTTACCTACCTGGCGTCCATAATAAATTCTTGAAAGATGCGTCGGATCAGAGCTTCTGTTCCTGGATCTGACAGCTTGTTCAGTTTCACCTGCCTTAGCCACGACTTCTTCCTGTTTGACATGGGGATATCAATTCAAAGACATCCCAGTGGGAAAATACATCACTTCAACCATTTTACCTACTGAGCTCCCCACTCAAGTAGGGTGAAGGTAAATTACGTTTGTAATGTCATGTAACGGTGCACCAATGTAGCCTGTGTGCCAGTCAGTATCTGCTCTCCATAAGAAGTCGGCAAGAGAGCAGAAATAGACTCAGGCTAACAAGGAGGACATTACGTACAAACATGACAGCAATGTTCTCCAGCAGGTTAGATCTGTGAAGGAGGTTGGTCCGATCCTCCGAGAAGCTCATCACATAGACACCGGCTTCTGCTGCTGGATGGGCACATATATGTAGTGCCAGGAGGCGGATGTAGTGCCTGGAGTCAAAATGAAAATGTTCTACGTGTACAGTATGTGACTACTATGACTACTACTATGACTACTACTGTCCTGATCTTGACCCTTTGACCCCCCTCTCTGGTACGCCTCTCCACCTTCCTCCTACTGCGGACCTCGGGAGAACCCTCCAGCGGGTTCCCACCTACACACAGACCGACAAGGATACAGTAGGATAGGATAGGACAAGAGAATATAATTGAATAGAGGAATAGAATAAAGATGACAAAGAACACATAAGGACCAGCTGACTGAGCACTGAGGTATACAATATGCATGGTAAATTATTCATTTCAATGGATGGGAATCAGTACTTACCAAAAAGCTGTTGGGTTTGTCGCCAATCTTTCTGTCGATCATCGTGGCCTCGAACACTGTTCCAAACAGCATAAAGCTATCTCTCAAAGATGTGGACAGGACAAAATAGGTTCAACACTGAAATCAATAGGCGTATACAGTAACTTAATGTCTATAATTGTATTTTATCTTTGTGTGTGTATGGACCCAAGGTAGACTAGCCGTTGTCATGGCAATCCTAATAAAGAACAATTTAATAGTATAACTGTAACAAATCTCCCATCATCAACCTCTCTATCTCTCCTCACCTGAGTTAGGGGCTGCACCGGCATCACCTCCGCCCCTAGGGTCTTGCCCTTCTCCCCCTCCTCCCTTGCTCCATCATACTCCTGCCCCTGCTCCTCCTGATCTTATCTGATCTAATGATGCCATCGGGTAGAACTTTTTAATGTTATATAGAAATGCACTGTTTTCACATACTGTATGTAGACACTGGTTTGGAGCTGGAGATAATGAACTTGAGGTTAAAGTGGCGGAGTTGCCTTTTGAAGTGCCTTGGGCTTCTATTTCTCTCTCACTATGGCAATGTATTTATTCGTGATGTGTGAATATCCAGGTGTTTACATGTTATACAACAGCAGTCCTTGTTAGAACAGTAGGCTACATGTTGCACAGCAGGTTATATGTTGTACGCAACCCTCGTCAACAGACAAGGAGTGTTGCGGTCTCTCCCCCTTAAATCCTTGGCACGTTCCCTGCATTCTCGGGGGTCTCCCAGAAATGGGAAATGTTCGGCAGGGCCGACATAGGTAACGGCTGCTCTTGCACACCAATGGCCTCGGATCTTCCTTTATGCGTTTCCCCCTGTGAACCTGATTCAGGCCACGCTTGAGGGTGCATCGGAAGGGCTTGTCGTTGATTTCTGTGGCTCCCCGTTGGCCCAAATGACCTTGGTTTAGGTCTGGCACCCATGGCCGGAGATTTTGAGTCTGTGAGCTCGGCCCCTGAAAGGTCCAATCTGATGGCAAGGGATTTACCTCTGAACGTTATTGCTATAATACAGTCTACAAGGGCACCATCCATGACATTTACATTTTACATTTATGTCATTTAGCAGACGCTCTTATCCAGAGCGACTTACAAATTGGTGCATTCACCTTATGACATCCAGTGGAACAGTCACTTTACAATAGTGCATCTAAATCTTAAAAGGGGGGGGGGTGAGAAGGATTACTTATCCTATCCTAGGTATTCCTTAAAGAGGTGGGGTTTCAGGTGTCTCCGGAAGGTGGTGATTGACTCCGCTGTCCTGGCGTCGTGAGGGAGTTTGTTCCACCATTGGGGGGCCAGAGCAGCGAACAGTTTTGACTGGGCTGAGCGGGAACTGTACTTCCTCAGTGGTAGGGAGGCGAGCAGGCCAGAGGTGGATGAACGCAGTGCCCTTGTTTGGGTGTAGGGCCTGATCAGAGCCTGGAGGTACTGAGGTGCCGTTCCCCTCACAGCTCCGTAGGCAAGCACCATGGTCTTGTAGCGGATGCGAGCTTCAACTGGAAGCCAGTGGAGAGAGCGGAGGAGCGGGGTGACGTGGGAGAACTTGGGAAGGTTGAACACCAGACGGGCTGCAGCGTTCTGGGTGAGTTGTAGGGGTTTAATGGCACAGGCAGGGAGCCCAGCCAAAAGCGAGTTGCAGTAATCCAGACGGGAGATGACAAGTGCCTGTATTAGGACCTGCGCCTCTTCCTGTGTGAGGCAGGGTCGTACTCTGCGGATGTTGTAGAGCATGAACCTACAGGAACGGGCCACCGCCTTGATGTTAGTTGAGAACGACAGGGTGTTGTCCAGGATCACGCCAAGGTTCTTAGCGCTCTGGGAGGAGGACACAATGGAGTTGTCAACCGTGATGGCGAGATCATGGAACGGGCAGTCCTTCCCCGGGAGGAAGAGCAGCTCCGTCTTGCCGAGGTTCAGCTTGAGGTGGTGATCCGTCATCCACACTGATATGTCTGCCAGACATGCAGAGATGCGATTCGCCACCTGGTCATCAGAAGGGGGAAAGGAGAAGATTAATTGTGTGTCGTCTGCATAGCAATGATAGGAGAGACCATGTGAGGTTATGACAGAGCCAAGTGACTTGGTGTATAGCGAGAATAGGAGAGGGCCTAGAACAGAGCCCTGGGGGACACCAGTGGTGAGAGCGCGTGGTGAGGAGACAGATTCTCGCCACGCCACCTGGTAGGAGCGACCTGTCAGGTAGGACGCAATCCAAGCGTGGGCCGCGCCGGAGATGCCCAACTCGGAGAGGGTGGAGAGGAGGATCTGATGGTTCACAGTATCGAAGGCAGCCGATAGGTCTAGAAGGATGAGAGCAGAGGAGAGAGAGTTGTCAACCGTGATGGCGAGATCATGGAACGGGCAGTCCTTCCCCGGGAGGAAGAGCAGCTCCGTCTTGCCGAGGTTCAGCTTGAGGTGGTGATCCGTCATCCACACTGATATGTCTGCCAGACATGCAGAGATGCGATTCGCCACCTGGTCATCAGAAGGGGGAAAGGAGAAGATTAATTGTGTGTCGTCTGCATAGCAATGATAGGAGAGACCATGTGAGGTTATGACAGAGCCAAGTGACTTGGTGTATATCGAGAATAGGAGAGGGCCTAGAACAGAGCCCTGGGGGACACCAGTGGTGAGAGCGCGTGGTGAGGAGACAGATTCTCGCCACGCCACCTGGTAGGAGCGACCTGTCAGGTAGGACGCAATCCAAGCGTGGGCCGCGCCGGAGATGCCCAACTCGGAGAGGGTGGAGAGGAGGATCTGATGGTTCACAGTATCGAAGGCAGCCGATAGGTCTAGAAGGATGAGAGCAGAGGAGAGAGAGTTAGCTTTAGCGGTGCGGAGCGCCTCCGTGATACAGAGAAGAGCAGTCTCAGTTGAATGACTAGTCTTGAAACCTGACTGATTTGGATCAAGAAGGTCATTCTGAGAGAGATAGCGGGAGAGCTGGCCAAGGACGGCACGTTCAAGAGTTTTGGAGAGAAAAGAAAGAAGGGATACTGGTCTGTAGTTGTTGACATCGGAAGGATCGAGTGTAGGTTTTTTCAGAAGGGGTGCAACTCTCGCTCTCTTGAAGACGGAAGGGACGTAGCCAGCGGTCAGGGATGAGTTGATGAGCGAGGTGAGGTAAGGGAGAAGGTCTCCGGAAATGGTCTGGAGAAGAGAGGAGGGGATAGGGTCAAGCGGGCAGGTTGTTGGGCGGCCGGCCGTCACAAGACGCGAGATTTCATCTGGAGAGAGAGGGGAGAAAGAGGTCAGAGCACAGGGTAGGGCAGTGTGAGCAGAACCAGCGGTGTCGTTTGACTTAGCCAACGTCTTCCGAATAGAACTCAACAACCCGGTCGCATTCCGCTTCGCTCCACAGGTAGTATCACATTTTCACTCTAATCACTCTAAGACTACACAATTATCTTGGATACGAAGACAGCAATTATTATTATTATTATATTACAGCAAAGACAGCTATGTAGCTAGCTAACACTACACTAATCAAGTTGTTCATTTGAGTGTAATAGTGCCATTATGATATAATAGTGTAATAGTTTCTACAGTGCTGCTAATCGGTGGACGTTTGCTAGCTGGCTAGCTGCTGGGCAGAGCAGTGAAGACTACGTTAGGACGACGAAATACGATAATTACGCAATTATCTTTGATACAAAGACGGCTATGTAGCTAGCTAAGAAGAAATTGCTAAGATTAGACAAATCAAACCGTTGTACTATAATGAAATGTAATGAAATGTAATGAAAAAGTTATACTACCTGCGGAGCGAAATGCGGATGCGACCGCTCGCTCCAACCCGGAAGTAAAGAGGGTCGTATGGGTATAAGTGGCAGGCTTTCGAGCTTAGGTGCCAAAATGGAGGAATTGTTCCATTTCAGAGCTCTCCATTTGACATTTGAATGTTCCTACAGGGGATTTTCAAGCTGGGCTGTTCATTCTCCACTCTGAAGGTGTATATGGCAGCTATTTCATGTGGGAATTGTTGGTGCCACCTTCCCCTCCACTGTATTGTGGAGGCTATTTCTCTGGCATAAGTCAGCAAAAGGCAGGGATTACATGACGGGGTACGCACCACTCAACCAGGGGTCTGGCAGCATTTTGGCCATTGTTTAAAAGGTTACCACACATGTTTGAGGTTTTATTGGATGCTTGGATGTCACTGCTCCCAGTGTAGCCCACAGTGTACTTACCGCTGGGACAGGAGAGTGTCATTAGGCAGTGTGAGGATTGTGCAATACCAGGGTAAATCTCAATATTTTTGTATGTGAGCAGAATTTTCACAAATAGTGCATGCAGATATTTTGTGAGAAATGTATGCAATGGTTATAAATTAGGGCGCAGATGTGTCCTTATGGTACGTTTCGACCAGAAGCGGTGCTTCCACTTGACAGCTCTTTACTCCAAAAGATTGTCCGCTTCGTGGGCGTAGGTGTGAACCTATTCAAGTAATTAAGTAAATACATGTGTTTAAAATGTTAAACAACAATGTATTATTAGCTAGCTAGCTACAGCAGGCCACTGTAGGCTAATGAGCTGCTTGCTAGCTAGCTAGCTAGCTACTGTAGCTAACCAACTTTTCATACTATGCAGTATATTTGGAAAGTATTCAGACCCCTTCACTTTTTCCACATTGTTTTAGGTTACATCCTTATTCTAAAATTGATTAAACATATTTTTTTCCTCATCAATCTACATACAATACCCCATAATTACAAATAATAAACATTTTAGACATTTTTGCAAATGTATTAAAAAGAAAAACATACTTTTTATTTACATACAATTTTAGACCCTTTGCTATGAAACTCGAAATGGAGCTCAGGTGCTGTTTCCGTTGATCATCCTTGAGATGTTTCTAAATCTTGACTGGAGTCTACCTATGGTAAATTCAATTGATTGGAAAGGCACACACCTGTCTATATAACGTCCCACACTTGACAGTGCATGTCAGAGCAAAAACCAAGCATGAGGTCAAAGGAAATGTCCTTAGAGCTCCAAGACAGGATTGTGTCAGGGCACAAATCTGGCGAAGGCTCCCGAAAAATTTCTGCAGAGTTTAAGTTCACCAATAACACAGTGGCCTCCATCATTCTTAAATGGAAGAAGTTCGGAACCACGAAGACTCTTCCTGGAGCTGGCCGCCCAGCCAAACTGAGCAATCGGGGGAGAAGAATCTTGGTCAGGGAGATGATGAGGGGCCGTGGTCAGGGAGGTGATGGAAGAACCTTCCAGAAGGACACCCGTCCCTGCAGCACTATACCAAGCTTGGAGTCATTGCCAACAAAGTATTGAGATAAACTTTTGTTATTGACCAAATACTTATTTTCCACCATAGTTTGCAAAAAAAATAATTGAAAGTCCTACAATGTGATTTTATGGATTTTCTTTCTCATTTTGTCTGTCATAGTTGAAGTGTACCTATGATGATAATTACTGGCCTCTCTCATCTTTTTAAGTGGGAGAACTTGCATAATTGGTGGCTGACTAAATACTTTTTTGCCCCACTGTACTAAGATGTCCAACATTTACAAACAATTTTGATTATTTGTAGATTTTGAAATTATATTTTGATTAATTTAATGTTGATTAATTGAAGTGAAGAGTTTAAACTTATTTTAATTGTTACCTTAAACATTATTCAGGATGAACTAATGTTAATGTTCATTCATCACATATCACAATTCTGTAATAAAAAGGCGTGAAGGGGGTCTGTCTCTAATTTGTCTATTTATGTGTTGCTTTCTCAAATGAACAGCATTTCTTTCCAGTTGTGGGCTGTCCAATTGATTTTATTTGATTGTCACTTTGTCTCAGGTTATCAGCCATGTGAACCCATTTTGCATTATATCATAATGGCATGCATCCCCAATGCAGCCATCGGCCTATAATATGATGGCATAATTTGCCTGATGGTCATGTGCAATCAATGTGCCCCTTGTCATTGTACATCTGAAGCAGAGAATCTAAACTCACAAATCATTTGGATATTGATATGTTCTCAATTTAAAATTCTATGAGTAGATCATGTATATGAGGCTAACCATCAGCCACATTTTCTACATGATTTTTCTCACATGAAATTGTTGAGTGGAAATCCAACCCTTGTATTCTAGTTAAGACTACTGTCCTGGCAATTTGTATGCTAATAAAAAATGACAAAAAAGGAAAATAATTTGGCATGGGGAGCGTTGTAATTCTACCTCGTTTGTTTGCTGAGAATTATTTTAGAATACAGAGACAAAATCAGAAGGTCAATGGCATGGAGGAGGATTGCAGAGATGCTGGTGTTGATGGTGGGTAAAGAGATTTGCACAACAATGTTTGTAAGTCAAAGCCACGATTTCCTTTACCTAAAGGCCTATGCATTTAACTGGAAGTGAGCTATAATCATCAATGTCATGACACAAGTATCATCAAAGAACCAAAATCATAATGATAAGAAAACCATATTGCAATTGGTAGCATATTACATGGGAAATGCATGCTTAGTGTATAATTTACTGGTGATTTCTATCCTTTGGTATGCAAATTTCATTTTATTTACTGAACACATTCACAAACGGTGTCTTGATCTCAGTTTTGAGATTTTGGTTGCTTGATGTTCATAGCTAGCTAACAGAACAACAAATCTCAAAACAACAATGTCTCCAATCAGGCATTATGATTTTGTCTCTGTATTCTAGCAAAGCAAAATCAAATAGAATTGGAGAACCAGACACAGCGATGGTTGGCTTTCCTCCATATTTTTTGTTTGTGCTTGCCCGGAACTAAATGACAGGCGGAACTATGTTTCATGAACGGAAGTTTTTCAAGCAATCATGTGCTCCTCGCCTGAATGGTTAATGGCAGGGGTGGCCACATGCAATTTGTATAAAGTAGAGCAGAGATGACCTTTTTTCTATTGCTCTGCTAGAAGGGTTCGCGCCACTCACCTTCCCACAATCCCCTGCGCATTTGATGTTAATGTTTTCCTAATGGGTGGGTTGAATTTACATATCAATAAGGTGTTATGTCATTGGCTATGCTTGCAGATAGGGGGAGATTGCCCACTGAATTACTGTATTTTTTCATATTTACGATGTGTACTGAGTTCACTATTTACATGTCCTGATGTGTATGGTACCTGTTAAATATTGGGGGTGTAAAGGACGTCAAGCTGCTTGCTTAGCGAGTACCACTTCCTCCTGATTCAGCCCATACCTGGCGCAAATTCGGGACCTCTGCCTCACAAACACACGTGACTGTCCTCCCTCAAGTGTCTTAGCCAATCGCGCCACCTCAAAAGCTAGCTGGACAGCCTTTCTTTAAAAACACAACGCAAGAGAGTTAAGAAATACAATCACATCTGTTACACTGGTGCCAAGACCAGACATCTTGTCATCGTTGGACAGCTGTTACACAAGGGCGAATTGAGTTATTGCACATGGGTACTTCAGAGTTGGCGTTCCCTAAAGGAAATATGCAAATACATTCTAGAACGTGGCAATAGGATCTTGCTAGGCTCAGTTGGAGTGTATGGCAGATGGTTGGAAATGGTCAGAGTCAGCATCTCTATCAGACAAAGTCATGTTAGGATATCTCAGATATCCTGTTAGAGCTTTTGTGCCGATTCCACTGCTCTGTTTCAGGTGAAAAAATTATGGTCATATTGCTATAGTGTGTAGGAGGGAGCTTCCAAGATGTGGGAAGTGTGCAGGAGGGAATGGGACAAAGGATTGTGTAGTTTCGTGGATAAAGTTGTGTGGGTCATCTTTACGGGGGCTCATGTTGCTGGGAATCAGAAGTGTCCGGTGCGAGAGAGGCTGGTTGAAGCGGCCAGAGTCAGAATAGTGCAGAGGGTGACATATTCTGAGGCAGTGAAAGAAAGTGGAGGAGGATGGGTCAAGGGTGAGGGATCCTGAGACGATCCCAATGAGTAGTAGATTTGTGCCAGCACAGATGGATAGGGCAACGAGTGAGTTATGCTTCAGTAAGGTTGGCTTCCTAGCATTCATAGCAATGGTTATCAACTGTACTGCAGAAATGGAACGTAAATCACAGAGAATAGATGTTGTGGTGGCAGCTGCAGAGAAGTATTTGGGTATACGAGATTTGACTTCAGAAGAGCTACAGGGTGTGTTGAGGGGTAGTGTCCCCTGCGATATTGAAGGCCTACTTATGTTACTTTTCTGAGTCAATTCAGATAGCATTCAATGTCCTATATTTGTGTTAAACAAGGCAGCCAGCAATGTAAATAAAGAGAAAGATAATCATCCTGTGTGGATCCTTTCCCCTGAATGTATTTTCAGCCAGGCCCATCTTTTCAAAGAAACACCCTTTATTTCAATCTCTTGTTGAGTAAAATAAGGAGTCTTTTGCTTCGGTCCTTGTTTCATTTTCACATGTTGTTATCTGGTAAATAACCAACAACTATGGATAACCACAAGGAGAATAAGGTGAGGAAATAGTCCTTGTCTGCCAGGCCCATCTTTTTAAAGAAACACTATTTATTTCAATCTCTTGTTGAGGAAAGTAAGTAGTTTTGTTCTGGTCATAAAATTTTCCAGAAAATTGCGATAAACAGCCTTATAGTCAGGCAGAAAACAGAACGTTCTATTCTCAGCCAGGCCAATTTTTCAAAGAAAACATTAAATTGTATCTCTATTTGAGCAAAATAAAGTGCTGGTCCAATGTTTCCCGGGCTGAAATAAAAGATCACAGAAATGTCAAAAATGCCTCTCAAATGTTATGCTCAAATGTGGTTACATCCCTGTTAGTGAGCATTTTATCCTTTGTGGTGTGGCATATCATCATTACACAGGTGCACCTTGTGCTGGAGACAATAAAATGCCACTCTGAAATTTGCAGTAAAACTCATTCTGATTGGCTGAGCCTGACTCCCTCTCTCCGAAGTGGGTGGGCCTATGCCCCCCAGGCCTATGCTGCACCCTTACCCAGTCATGGGAAATCTATAGATTAGGGCCTAATTTTTTTTTTTTAATTGACTGATATCCACTAACTCAGCAAAATATTTAACATTTTTGCATGTTGCATTTATATTTTTGTTCAGTATAGTTTTATAGTTTTGTAGTGATCACAAGAAAATCCTAATCATGCATGTAAAGAGCCCCACAGGCAGGCATTACAACATTGTTACATTAGGTATTTGTTTAATTTGTATTTTTTTCCTTTGTGATGATGATCAGGGCCTGTTAGTGATAGTGTTGTGATAACTGCATTGTGATTGTAATTTTGTAAAAAAAGTTAAATGTGAAGTACCTTGAAATGTGTTGTTTTACAGGGTAAGCCATAGTAGTATGGCACCCCTGGAGAAAATTAGAGTGAAGGGCCTTGCTCAAGGGAACGTCTACAGATTTTTAACCCTGTCTGCTCAGGTATTTAATCCAGCGACCTTTCGGGTTGCTTGCTCAACGCTCTGACCGATAGGCTACCTGACACATATGTTATGACCTTTATGCTATAGGTTATACAGCGTATCCTATGTGCTGCATAAGTTTAAAACTCATTACCCATTTAAACAATATTTCTCTCATCATACAAATCTCTTGAATGTGTTGCTTGTACATTTTTGGTTTTGGAGTGTGTGATACTGTGAGAAGCAGAATGTGAAGGGCAATCAGCAGTTGCTTCATCCATTTTTGGACTTGATATGTACCCATTGATTCTCGAAGAATATCATTTATAAATGCCCCATGTGCTTAGTTCAACTTAGGGCTGTGGCAGTCATGAAATGTTGCTGTGCACTGTCATGCAATAGACTGTCGGTCTCATGCTAATTAACATAAACATGTTTAGCATCTCCAGGCCTCCACACATACAAGGTGCTGATGAGAGCTTTTGGAACATGTACATTTAAAGTAAAATAAATGTAATATACACCATCACAATACATCCATTATTAGTCAGATCTAAAGAAACATTATGATATGAAGAAAATGTATTTCAGAAGAAAATAATATGAGTTGGCCTATACATAGGGCTTTGTTATCTGGCTATGCGCTATGCAATAGGCTGTAGACTTGTTCATTTAGTTGACAATATATGCTTATAAGTCCCGTGCCATTATTTAATTTGATATGATTTTATAGTAAGAATAATATGAATGAATTTAGCTGAATAAAATAGGAAGGATATTTTCCCCATTACGGAGCGAGTGTGCGTGCACATGAAGTGACAATGTTGAGCGTAAAAGTGATCATTTGAAACAGGTCATATATGCTAGAGTTAGAGTAATTTGACAACTTTAGTTGTGAATGATACAAACCTTATGTCTTAGAAATATAAATATAAATGGGCGACTGGTGCGACTATAGGCTATTCATGATTTGAAAAAGTCGCAAAAAAAGCTTGCGCTCTTTTCCTTGCCTCAGGCTGCACAGCTGTTCCCTCGTCAAGTGATCATATTTTCACCCATCAGTCTATTCTCCAATTTAATCTTGTCTCCGCTAAAATGTAAAATTAGTTTAGATTTAGAATGTCCCATTATCAAATTGTCAGGAATAGGGGCAGGGGAAAAAGGCATGTCATCTGTATGCTCTGGAATAGCAAATTGAGAGCACGCGCTGATCTGTTTTAGTAGGCTACTTTGCCCAAGAAGGTATAAAGGAGAGAGAGGAGGAAGTATACACACATGTTGGTGAGATATTCTATACAGCTAAAGGTAATGTGTCACCCAATTCATTATGAACATATAAAAAATCCCTATTACTAGGCTATTCAAAATCAAATACAAATTCACTATATGTAGGCTAACTAGGACCACTTTGGACCAGCATTTTCATGAATACTTTCAAGTGATATCCTCCGTGTCGACATTGTACATTTTGTTGTATATGTCTGTTACCCAAAATACATTCAATTCAACGGTAAGCAGCCCTGCACAATCAATGAACCAACAGCATCGCCTAGGGCTATACATTCGCTCTCATACTCATGGATACACATTTTGGAGCGTAGCATAAGCTAACCAGAGTCTTCTTGGATGGGCACTTCTAATGTAACTCTATGGCAGCACCCAAGGGGTTTACATTTTCGAGATCTGCCCGTAGATTTTGCGTCGAGTAGCCCCCTCATCAGAGACAGAACACTGAGCCAATCATGTCGCAACTAGAGAATATTACCAACCCCTGCGCTCTGTACTTTCTGCTGGCTGCCCCACCACCACAGAAAGCACTGAGCTAGGCTGAAACACCTGCATTTTGGAGCTGCCTTAACCGAGAAAGAAAAAAAAAGTAATTTTTGCATGCGGCTTTATTAACGCAATGATATATTAATGAACATTTTTGTCCTTGTCGTGTATATTCAATGTCAGATTTGTTATTGATACCCATCTACCCATTGCCTTCTTTATGAGGCTTTCGAAAAGCTCCCTGGTCTTTGTAGTTAAATGTGTGCTTGAAATTCATGTTGTAAATATGGGTGACAGAGGAAAGGATTGTCATTCAAAAATCCTGCCAACCCCTATTATTTCACACAGTGTGAGTCCATATAAATTGCGTGATTTGCTAAGCCACTTTTTACATATTTTTTAAAGCTCAAAACAGCCCCACCTGTCCTGAATGACAGGTCGCCACTGGGTGGGTATCTACCCCACCTGTCCTGAATGACAGATCGCCACTGGGTGGGTATCTACCCCACCTGTCCTGAATGACAGGTCGCCACTGGGTGGGTATCTACCCCACCTGTCCTGAATAACAGGTCGCCACTGGGTGGGTATCTACCCCACCTGTCCTGAATGACAGGTCGCCACTGGGTGAGTATCTACCCCACCTGTCCTGAATGACAGGTCGCGACTGGGTGGGTATCTACCCCACCTGTCCTGAATGACAGGTCGCCACTGGGTGGGTATCTACCCCACCTGTCCTGAATGACAGGTCGCCACTGGGTGGGTATCTACCCCACCTGTCCTGAATGACAGGTCGCCACTGGGTGGGTATCTACCCCACCTGTCCTGAATGACAGGTCGCCACTGAATGCTGTTATTTTAGTCATTCATTTTTTTTCTCTATTCTGTGACTGTTGTTAATGTCTTCTCGCCTTGTTTTCTTTTTGCTGATATTTCCCAAGATTTCCAAACTACAGATTGAAGGTCAAATCTAAGATAATGAGTTAGTCCTATATACTTGTTAAAAAGATGTTTAAAAATTATGTTAGGGGTTCCAGAACTAACTTCACCACATGGGGGCACACTCTAGTGGAAGTTGAAATACTGTATGAGGAGGCAAGGAAAATCAATAATCAATAGTGTGTGATTGCGGGCCAGAAATCGGGGCATCAGGGTTCCTTGCATCAGCATTCCTGCATCAGCATCCCCTTGGTTTCTGCATGAAGGCCCCCCTTCGAGCACACCATCCTCATTCTTGTGTGACACTTTAGATATTATGAATTTCCCCTGATTGTCTATACAATTTAAAATGTGGGTCAAAAGGGAAATAAAACTATTAACTGAGTTTTTCGGGGGCGAAGGACATTGCCTACTGCCTGCTTTGTACCAGTACCCGTACAAATCAGCTGGGCTTGACAATCTGGACCCGCTATTTCTGAAACTATCTGCCGCCATTGTCGCAACCCCTATCACCAGCCTGTTCAACCTCTCTTTCATATCGTCTGAGATCCCCAAGGATTGAAAGCTGCCGCAGTCATCCCCCTCTTCAAAGGAGGAGACACCCTGGACCCAAACTGCTATAGACCTATATCCATCCTGCCCTGCCTATCTAAGGTCTTCGAAAGCCAAGTCAACAAACAGGTCACTGACCATCTCGAATCCCACCGTACCTTCTCCGCTGTGCAATCTGGTTTCCGAGCCGGTCACGGGTGCACCTCAGCCACACTCAAGGTACTAAATGATATCATAACCGCCATCGATAAAAGACAGTACTGTGCAGCCGTCTTCATCGACCTCGCCAAGGCTTTCGACTCTGTCAATCACCAAATTCTTATCGGCAGACTCAACAGCCTCGGTTTTTCGGATGACTGCCTTGCCTGGTTCACCAATTACTTTGCAGACAGAGTTCAGTGTGTCAAATCAGAGGGCATGCTGTCCGGTCCTCTGGCAGTCTCTATGGGGTGCCACAGGGTTCAATTCTCGGGCCGACTCTTTTCTCTGTATATATCAATGATGTTGCTCTTGCCGCGGGCGATTCCCTGATCCACCTCTACGCAGACGACACCATTCTATATACTTTCGGCCCGTCATTGGACACTGTGCTATCAAACCTCCAAACGAGCTTCAATGCCATACAGCACTCCTTCCGTGGCCTCCAACTGCTCTTAAACGCGAGTAAAACCAAATGCATGCTTTTCAACCGATCGCTGCCTGCACCTGCATGCCCGACTAGCATCACCACCCTGGATGGTTCCAACCTTGAATATGTGGACATCTATAAGTACCTAGGTGTCTGGCTAGACTGCAAACTCTCCTTCCAGACTCACATCAAACATCTCCAATCAAAAATCAAATCCAGAGTCGGCTTTCTATTCCGCAACAAAGCCTCCTTCACTCACGCTGCCAAGCTTACCCTAGTAAAACTGACTATCCTACCGATCCTCGACTTCGGCGATGTCATCTACAAAATGGCTTCCAACACTCTACTCAGCAAACTGGATGCAGTCTATCACAGTGCCATCCGTTTTGTCACTAAAGCACCTTATACCACCCACCACTGCGACTTGTATGCTCTAGTCGGCTGGCCCTCACTACATATTCGTCGCCAGACCCACTGGCTCCAGGTCATTTACAAGTCCATGCTAGGTAAAGCTCCGCCTTATCTCAGTTCACTGGTCACGATGGCAACACCCATCCGTAGCACGCGCTCCAGCAGGTGTATCTCACTGATCATCCCTAAAGCCAACACCTCATTTGGCCGCCTTTCGTTCCAGTACTCTGCTGCCTGTGACTGGAACGAATTGCAAAAATCGCTGAAGTTGGAGACTTTTATCTCCCTCACCAACTTCAAACATCAGCTATCCGAGCAGCTAACCGATCGCTGCAGCTGTACATAGTCTATAGGTAAATAGCTCACCCTTATTCACCTGCCTCATTCCCATACTGTTTTTATACTGTTTTTATTTATTTACTTTTCTGCTCTTTTGCACACCAATATCACCAATATCTCTACCTGTACATGCCCATCTGATCATTTATCACTCCAGTGTTAATCTGCAAAATTGTATTATTCGCCTACCTCCTCATGCCTTTTGCACACATTGTATATAGATTGCCCATTCTTTTTCTACTGTGTTATTGACTAGTTAATTGTTTACTCCATGTGTAACTCTGTGTTGTCTGTTCACACTGCTATGCTTTATCTTGGCCAGGTCGCAGTTGCAAATGAGAACTTGTTCTCAACTAGCCTACCTGGTTAAATAAAGGTGAAATAAAAATAAAATAAATAAAAGTCCTAGTGTCCTTTGCTCTGCCTGCCGAACACCTGCCCTCGCCTTCATTAACAGAACTGCTGGAAAGCACTGGCGGGGGCGAAGGACACTGTCTACCATGTGGCCTATCTAGCTAGTTATCATTGTCGCCACCTCCTCTTATTCTGTGGGGTTTATCAGCGGTTGGCATCCAACGTCATGGTGCATTACCGCCACCTACTGTACTTCAGTGCCCCTGCCTCCTGCCTGTGTACCTGAGTAATAGCTTAAAAAATGGACCAATATAAGTATAAAGAGGGGTTCCTGCAGATGCTGGAATGCCCACATGCAGGAACGCCCGTATTGCGGTTCGCAATTACACCTTCCTCAGGAAAAGGACAATTGTGTTACATCAGAGACCTGACAGGTTTTGAGAAGAAAATAAACTGATTAACAAATTGTATTTTATTAATAGAAAATTCCATTGCCAATGAAAAAACATGGAACTTATAGGAAACATTCTGGCTAATGCGATGGATGAAAATAAAGAGGCACTAGAATGTTTTCCTTTTATATTATCTGTTTGTTCCTTACATACTATAGCAGTCTGCTCTGCCCCCCCCCCTCTTCTCTCTCAGGTCACACTCATTCATCGTCCTTCAGATATGACAAAGGAAATGTGAAATGGTGCTGTGGAGAAGTCTCCCACTGTGGTGTCTATCCCAGAGCTCACTCTTACCTCAGTCTCTGTGGTTTAGGCTTTAGGTCTATCCGGTGTGTGTCTGACATAACTACGTGTGTGAGAGAATGTCTAAACTCTGTTGGATAAGCAGAGGTTCTGTCAAAGCTTCTTTCCTTTCATGTTCCACACATAATGGCTCCCTTGTATAGAAATCCCATCCAAGATGGCACCAGGTTATTCTACATCACTGCTGCCGTGTAAATATCTTTGGCTCCTCATTTCTCAGAACAGCTAACAGTGGTTCTCATTGAATTTTTTCCGACATCTGGTAAAGATCTACCTTAGAGCTCCTGACAGACTTTTCCTAAAGGTAAGTCTATAGCCTACAATTTAAGATGTGTGGCTGTTACTGAACATTCGCAGCAGCAAGAAGATGTAAATGTCATTAATATATGAAGGGGTTGTGGAAGGTTTTATACTACTGTTGCCATTGAATGGATTAACTAATATCTTAGCAATCAAATCAGTGAATTTGGCAGTAAGTAGTTAAAGAGCAAGTAAGCAAAGTAATCATCCACATCTGTTTGCCAATGTTCTTGTCATGAGCACAGCAGTAATAATAATATTACAGGTTGTATCCAGACTGTATCACAACCCGTCATGTTTGGGAGTCCCATAGGGTGGCGCACAATTGGCCCAACGTCTTCCGGGATTGGCCGTTGTAGGCTGTCATTGTAAATAAGAATATTTTCTTAACTGACTTGCCGAGGTAAATAAGGGCACTTTTTTAAAAGTGTTACTATTTTAGTTATACAATTGTTTGTTGAATAACAACGTTTGAATCCCTTGAAAACATGCATATGTAAGGCTATGCAAATACTATAAAGCACTATGAAAAAGGCATAGGATGTGTCCCAAATGAGATCCAAGCCCCTACATTGTGTCTATGGGCTCAGCCAACAGCATATTTATACATTTTCCTTTGAGAGGGTCAAAGGTTCAAGGCAATGTTTTGAATGCAGAGGTTCAAAAACAGTGTCCACGTTGAGTATGCATTGCAGGGATTAGAGGAAATAGAGGAAATGACCAGCGACTCAGAATAAATGATAAGGGTAGGTAAAGGATGCTGAAACATTAGCCCACACACATCTTTATGAATAATCCCATGATTGTCCACACAAGCACATAATTGTAAAGGTAGCCTGTATACCTGGCTTCTGTTATAAATATTCAACATCAGAAGAGTTCAAAATATAAGATGGGAAGTGCATGAAGAGTTTTTTTCCTGTTTGAAATCCATTAAAATAAATATATTTAAAGTTATGCAACAGTTATTGACTGTTATCAATGGTGAGTTATGGGATTTAATGTAAATGTTAGATTTACTGTTTCTCCTAAACAGAGGATGAGGTTATTGTGATCTACACCTACTGTATAATGTTGAGTACTATAACTGGGAGATGGGGTGTAATTCAGGGATAAACTAAATAAATACACTGAGGGATTTCAACAACGTACCCAGTGTCATTGTGTAGTTACAACAGAGTGGGGGTGAGATTTGGACACACACAGACATACACATTTTACTGTAAATCCTGAGAGACTTCTGAGGGAGCAGAAATATCAGGGTAACCATACTGTACGCCAGGGTAATGTCCCAAATGGTACCCAATTCCCTATACAGTGCACTAATCAGAGAATAGTGTGCAATTTGGGATGCAGTCCAGGTGTGTTCTTCATAGCAAAGTAGGGGACTAGTACTTTGGTGTGAGGGAAGTTAAACAGTTTGCTAGGGTCCGCTGTGGATATAGCTTTTTGTATCCTCTGTGCTCCATGGAGTAGGAGATAACTGCTTCATGTGTTTCAGTAGAGGGCAGACTTGCACTAATTTTACTTCCACATATGTGTGACATAGAGCGTGGGTTAGCCCATAGACATGGTGCCTTGTGGATAGTTACCCATTGTCTGACAGAGACCTTTTTTCCGTCTTTTAGCCTCCGTGTCTCCTCAGCTTTAGGTCCATAGGCCTACAGGCCGGATGAGACATTTTCAACATCCCAAATGGCAACATATTCCCTTTTATAGTGCTCTTCTTTTGACCAGAGTACTAAATAAGGAATAGGGTGCCATTTGGCACACAGCCATAGGGGAAGAGTGCCCAACAGCATCCCATCCATCTCCCATAATGATCTCACTCTGACCACTTCCTCTGTGTCTATATTTTCCGTGCTGTCATTCTCTGTTCTGGTTTCCTCCCTGTCTAGGAGTAGAGAGAAGGTCTTCAAGGAGAGCTCTCAGGTTTCTACTGAAAGGTACACAAGCAACCTTCTCACTGGAAATGGTCAACAGTGCCTGACCCGTCAGGAGCTCTGCTGAGTTGATTTATATTAAGGGCCAGATATGTGACTTATACTTTACATGCTGTCCTATTGCAAGCCGTGCACCCAGGCAAAGCCCACAGTTTAAATGTTTATTTTGGATCACTACACACCTACAGTTGAAGTCGGAAGTTTACATACACTTAGGTTGGAGTCATTAAAACTTGTTTTTCAACCACTCCACATATTTCTTCTTAACAAACTGTAGTTTGTGCATGACACAGTCATTTTTCCAACAAATGTTTAAAGAAAGATTATTTCACTTATAGCTCACTGTATCACAATTCCAGCGGGTCAGACGTTTACATACACTAAGTTGACTGTGCCTTTACACAGCTTGGAAAATTCCAGAAAATTATGTCATGGCTTTAGAAGCTTCTGACAGGCTAATTGACATCATTTGAGTCAATTGGAAGTATATCTGTGGATATATTTCAAGGCCTACCTTCAAACTCAGTGCCTCGTTGTTTGACATCATGGGAAAATCAAACACAATCATTCAAGACCTCAGAAAAAGAATTGTAGACCTCCACAAGTCTGGTTCATCCTTGGGAGAAATTTCCTAACGCCTGAAGGTACCACATTCATCTGTACAAACAATAGTACGCAAGTATAAACACCATGGGACCACGCAGCTATTATACCGCTCAGGAAGGAGATAAGTTCTGTCTCCCAGTGATGAACGTATTTGGTGTGAAAAGTGCAAATCAATCCCAGAACAACAGCAAAGGACCTTGTGAAGATGCGGAAGAAACAGGTACAAATGTATCTGTATCCACAGTAATACGAGTCCTATATTGACATAACCTGAAAGGCAACTCAGCAAGGAAGAAGCCACTGCTCCAAAACTGCCATAAAAAAAGCCAGACTATGGTTTGCAACTGCACATGGGGACCATGATCGTACTTTTTGGAGAAATGTCCTCTGGTCTGATGAAACAGAAATAGAACTGTTTGGCCATAATGACCATTGTTATGTTTGGAGGAGAAAGGGGGATGCTTGAAAGCCGAAGAACACCATCCCAACCATGAAGCACAGAGGTGGCAGCATCATGTTGTGGGGGTGCTTTTCTGCACGAGGGACGCGTCTCCTTCCTGAGCGGTATGACGGCTGCGTGGTCCCAGGATGTTTATACTTGCATACTATTTTTGGTACAGATGAACGTGGTACCTTCAGGCATTTGAAAATTTCTCCCAAGGTTGAACCAGACATGTGGAGGTCTACAATTATTTTTCTGAGGTCTTGGATGATTGTTTTTGATTTCCCCATGATGTCAAACAATGAGGCACTGAGTTTGAAGGTAGGCCTTGAAATATATCCACAGATATACCTCCAATTGACTCAAATAATGTCAATTAGCCTGTCAGAAGCTTCTAACGCCATGACATCATTTTCTGGAATTTTCCAAGCTGTTTAAAGGCAGTCAATTTAGTGTATGTAAACGTCTGACCCGCTGGAATTGTGATACAGTGAGTTATAAGTGAAATAATCTTTCTTTAAACAATTGTTGGAAAAATGACTGTGTCATGCACAAAGTAGATGTCCTAACCGACTTGCCAAAACAATAGTTTGTTAACAATACATTTGTTGAGTGGTTGAAAACAAGTTTTAATGACTGCAACCTAAGTGTAAGTAAACTTCTGACTTCAACTGTATTATTGCTGGAAATCCTTCAGCTGAGGCACAAGAAGGACACTTCATGATGTGTTCCCAACATCCCGTCTTTCATCCCTGGCTTACGGTAAGAGCTCTGTTTTACCGCTCTGGGGAAGGTTTTGAACGGCTGTGTGGCTGTGCGGCTCTCAGGGTGTGTACCAGCTGTGAGCTCACAATTACGCCAGAAGGCCTGCTGAGAGAGGCTTCCTCCCTCACACACACACCCTGACTTTGATCAGCACTATATCAGTTCTTACCAGCACCTCACTTTCTACCTGCTGAGGTAGAACATTTGTGACAGTTCTAAAATGAGCAAGTCAAACACTTCACTTCTATTTTTAATTTTTATTTTTTTACATTTTTAATAATTCACCTTTATTTAACCAGGTAGGCTAGTTGAGAACAAGTTCTCATTTACAATTGCGACCTGGCCAAGATAAAGCAAAGCAGTTCGACACATAAAACAACATTGAGTTACACATGGAAGAAAAAAACTTACAGTCAATAATACAACAGAGAACGTCTATATACAGTGTGTGCAGATGAGGTAAGGGATGTAAGGCAATAAATAGGCCATGGTGGCAAAGTAATTACAATATACTAATTAAACACTGTGCAGAAGATGAATGTGCAAGTAGAGATAATGTGGTGCAAAGGAGTAAGATAAATAAATAAATAAATACAGTATGGGGATGAGGTAGATTGAATGGGCTATTTACAGATGGGCTATGTACAGGTGCAGTGATCTGTGAGACGCTTTGCCAGCTGGTGCTTAAAGCCAGTGAGGAAGATATGAGTCTCCAGCTTCAGTGATTTTTGCAGTTCGTTCCAGTCATTGGCAGCAGAGAACTGTAAGGAAAGGCAGCCAAAGGAGGAATTGGCTTTGGGGGTGACCAGTGAGATATACCTGCTGGAGCGCGTGCTACGGGTGGGTGCAGCTATAGTGACCAGTGAGCTGAGATAATGCGGGGCTTTACCTAGCAAAGACTTCTAGATGACCTGGAGCCAGTGGGTTTGGCGATGAGTATGAAGCGAGGGCCAGCCAACGAGAGCGTACAGATCGCAGTGGTGGGTAGTATATGGGGCTTTGGTGACAAAACGGATGGCACTGTGATAGACTGCATCCAATTTGTTGAGTAGAGTGTTAGAGACTATTTTGTAAATTACATCGCCGAAATCGAGGATCGGTAGGATGCTCAATTTTACGAGGGTATGTTTGGCAGCATGATCGAAGGATGCTTTTTTGCGAAATATTAAGCCGATTCTAGATTTAATTTTGGATTGGAGATGCTTAATGTGAGTCTAAAAGGAGAGTTTACGGTCTATTCAGATACCTAGGTATTTGTAGTTGTCCACATACTCTAAGTCAGAACCGTCCAGAGTAGTGATACTGGACGGACAGGCAGGTGCGGGCAGCGATTGGTTGAAGAGCATACATTTAGTTTTACTTGCATTTAAGAGCAGCTACGTAAGGAGAGTTGTATGGCATTGAAGCTCGTCTGGAGGTTAGTTAACACAGTGCCCAAAGAGGGGCCAGAAGTATACAGAATGGTGTTGTCCTTGTAGAGGTGGATCAGAAAATCACCAGCAGCAAGAGCTACATAATGAATGTATACAGAGAAGAGAGTCACCCCGAGAATTGAACCCTGGGGCACCCCCATCAAGACTGCAGAGGTCCGGACAACAGGCCCTCCGATTTGACACACTGAACTCTATCAGAGAAGTAGGTAGTGAACCAGGCGAGGCAGTCATTTGAGAAACCATGGCTGTTGAGTCTGCCGATAAGAATGTTGTGATTGACAGTCGAAAGCCTTGGCCAGGTCGATGAATACGGCTGCATAGTAATGTCTATTATCGATGGCGGTTATGATATCGTTTAGGACCTTGAGCGTGGCTGAGGTGCACCCATGACCAGCTCTGAAACCAGATTGCATAGCAGAGACGGTATGGTGAGATTCGAAATGGTCAGTAATCTGTTTGTTAACTTGGCTTTCGAAGACCTTAGAAAGGCAGGGTAGGATAGATATAGGTCTGTAGTAGTTTGCGTCTAGAGTGTCTCCCCCTTTGAAGAGGGGGGTGCTTGCGGCAGCTTTCCAATCTTTGGGAATCTCAGACAATACGAAAGAGCGGTTGAACAGGCTAGTAATAGGGGTTGCAACAATTTCGGCAGATCATTTTAGAAAGAGAGGGACCAGATTGTCTTGCCCGGCTGATTTGTAGGGGTCCAGATTTTGCAGCTCTTTCAGAACATCAGCTATCTGGATTTGGGTGAAGGAGAAATAGGGGAGGCTTGGGAGAGTTGCTGTGGTGGGTGCAAGGCAGTTGACCGGGGTAGGGGTAGCCAGGTGGAAAGCATGGCCAGCCGTAAAAAAATGCTTATTGAAATTCTCAATTATAGTGGATTTATCGGTGGTGACAGTGTTTCCTAGCCTCAGTGCAATGGGCAGCTGGGAGGAGGTGATCTTATTCTCCATGGACTTTACAGTATCCCAGAACTTTTTTGAGTTTGTGCTACAGGATTCAAATTTCTGTTTGAAAGAACTTCACCAAGAGTGGTCACTTGATAACTGAGAAAAGAACGCCCTGGCGTCCACCTTGTTCACATTTAATTATAATAGAATATAACTATATACATTACTGGTCAAAAGTGTTAGATTACCTACTCAAGGATTTTTCTTTATTTTGACAATTTTCTAAATTGTAGAATAATAGCGAAGACATCAAAGCTATGAAACAACACATATGAAATCATGTAGTAACCAAAAAAGTTAAAACAAATCTAAATATATTTTAGATTTTAGATTCTACAAAGTAGCCACCCTTTGCCTTGATGACAGCTTTGCACAGTCTTGGCATTCTCTCAACCAGCTTCACCTGGAATGCTTTTCCAACAGTCTTGAAGGAGTTCCCACATATGATGAGAACTTGTTGGCTGCTTTTCCTTCACTCTGCCGTCGAAATCATCCCAAACCATCTCAATTGTGTTGAGGTCAGTTGATTGTGAGGGACAGGTCATCTGATGCAGCACTCCATCACTCTCCTTCTTCGTCAAGTAGCCCTTTCACAGCCTGGATGTGTGTTGGGTCATTGTCCTGTTGAAAAACAAATAATAGTCCCACTAAGTGCAAACCAGATAGGATGGTGTATCGCTGCAGAATGCTGTGGTATCCATACTGATTAAGTGTGCCTTGAATTCTAAATAAATCTCAGACATTGTCACCAGCAAAACAGTCCCACACCATCACACCTCCTCCTCCATGCTTGATGGTGGGAACCACACATGCGGATATAATCCATTCAGACACTGTGGTTGGAACCAAAAATCTCAAACTCATCAAACCAAAGGACAGATTTCCACATGTCTTATGTCCATTGCTCATGTTTCTTGGCCCAAGCAAGTCTCTTATTATTATTGGTGTAGCAGTTTGACCATGAAGCAGTTTGACCATGAAAGCCTGGTTCATGCAGTCTCCTCTGAGCAGTTGATGTTGAGATGTGTCTGTTACTTGATCTCTGTGAAGAATTTAGGCTGCAATCTGAGGTGCAGTTAACTCTAATGAATCCTCTGCAGCAGAGGTAACTCTGGGTCTTCCTTTCCTGTGGTGGTCTTCATGAGATCCAGTTTCATCACAGCGCTTGATGGTTTTTGTGACTGCACTTGAAGTTCATGAAATTTTCAGCATTGACTGACTTTCATGTCTTAAAGTAATGATGGACTGTCATTTCTCTTTGCTTATTTGAGCTATTCTTGCCATAATATGGAATAGGTTTTTCACCAAATTGGGCTATCTTCTGTATTCCACCCCTACCTTGTCACAACACAACTGATTGGATCAAACTTCTCATTAAGAAGGAACTACATTTCTCAAATGAACTGTTAACAAGGCACATCTGTTGATTGAAATACATTCCAGGTGACTACCTCATGAATCTGGTTGAGAGAATGCCAAGAGTGCAAAAATTTCATCAAGGCAAAGTGTGGCTACTTTGAAGAATCTAAAATCAAAAAAATATTTTGATTTGTTTACATTTTTTTGATTACTACATGATTCCATATATGTTATTTCATAGTGTTTTCTTAAATAATATTCTGCAATGTAGAACATAGTCAAAATAAAGAAAAACCTTGGAATGAGTAGGTGACTAGTACTGTGTGTGTGTGTGTGTGTATATATATATATATATATATATATATATATATATATATATATATATATATATATATATATATATATATATATATATATATATCTAACAAAAATATAAACGCAATGTGTAATAATTTCTAAGAATTTCCTGAGTTACAGTTCATAGAAGGAAGTAAGTCAATTTAAACAAATTCATTAGGCCCAAATCTATGGATTTCACATGACTGGGCAAGGGCCCCTTGGGAGCCAGGACCACCCACTGGGGAACCAGGTCCAGCCAATCAGAATGAGTTTTTTCCACAAAAGGGCTTTATTACAGACAGAAATACTCAGACGATCCCTCTGGTGAAAATTCCAGATGTGAAGGTCATGGGCTGGCGAGGTTACATCTGGTCTGCAGCTGTGAGGCTGGTTGAATGTACTGCCAAATTCTCTAAAACGACGTTGGAGGTGTCTTATGGTAGAGAAATTAACATTCAATTATCTGGCAACACTTCTGTTTGACATTCCTGCAGTCAGCATGCCAATTGCACACTCCCTCAAAACTTGAGACGTTTGTGGCATTGTCTTGTGTGACAAAACTGCACATTTTAGAGTGGCCATTTATTGTCCCCGGCACAAGGTGCAGCTGTGTAATGATTATGCTGTTTAATTAGCTTTTTGATATGCCACACCTGTCGGGTGGATGGATTATTTTTGTCAAAGGAGAAATGATCACTAACCTGGATGTAAACAAATTTGTGCACAAAATTTGAGCGAAAGAAGATTTTTGTTTGTGTGAAAAATTTCAGCAACCTTTTATTTCAGATCATAAAACATGGGACCAACACTTTACATGTTGCATTTATATTTTTGTTAGGTATATTTATAAACTGTGGTTTGAGCCCTGAATCCTGTACGTCTGAAAGCCATGGTATATCAGACTGTATTCAACGGGTATGACAAAAAAAATATTTTTAATGTTTTAATTACGTTGGTAACCAGTTGATAATAGCAATAAGGCATCTCGGCGGTGATGTGGTATATGACCAAGTATCAGACACATTCTGCTCAAATGAGCTCACTTCCAGACATCATCATGTGGTGAGTACACACTCCTAATATCCTTCATTAGTCTGACACACACACACACACACACACACACACACACACACACACACACACACACACACACACACACACACACACACACACACACACACACACACACACACACACACACACACACACACACACACACACACACACACACACACACACACACACACACACACAGATGAAAGACTGCTTCCACACCCATGGTAACCCTAGTTAACTGTGTTATAGAGCTTATTGGAGTGGAACAAACAGCCCAGTGTTCATGGGAGGTCTGGAGGTCACAAACTGCTGCTTACTTGTATATTCTGTAGTTGGGAAAACATTACCATGACCACACCACAACATCAACACTGCTATTGTATTATAAATATACCTGACTGAGCATCCCATTAGGTGTAGAGACAGAATAAGCATCCTATTGTGTTTCTTAGACATTTTTGGTTGTTATATTAGGGTTAATAGGTACTTTTTCCTCACACCACATGGGGAAGCTTTCCTCCAGCAGAGCCTTAATGAGACTATGTGAAAACATAATGAAACAGCTCGCTTTGTTTTTCATCGCCCTGGCCCCGCCATAACACGGTGCCATGGTGAAAATGAGGAGAGGAGTATCTCACTCACACCCTGCTTCTTCTGATTAGGCTTTCTGCCCATCCGTCTACATCCAAAATGGCACCCTATTCCCTATCTATTGCACTACTTTTGACCAGACTGCTGTATTGGAAACGTATCCCTATGGGCCCTGTTCAAAAGTAGTGCACTATATAGGGAATAGACTGCATCAATGCCCTGTTAGCTCAGCTCACTGCTTCCTCAATGTGGCCATGGCCAAATCAAGCAGGTGGTGAAAGGTTAGCCTTAGGTCACTGTCAGGGTTCAATTCCTGGGTTCCCAGGTTGAGGAGAGAGAGCCAAATGTCTCTGACATCGCCCTGGTTCCCTGGAGAAGCTGGGCATCCAATAACAACCGACCCCAGTCCCAGCAGGTGTAGGTGTAACTGGTATGAGGCTGTAAAACGGAGGAGGGGCCAGTGGGTTAGAGTGATCTGGGTCTTTTCATTTTTCTTCTGTGCGTTCCTCTGATAGGACAGGTTGTGGAGGGCAGTGTCATGCAGGGATGGCTGAGGACGGATATCTGGTTGTTGATTATGATTAGTTTGAAAATAAAATAATGTAGCCGCACACTAACTTTAATGCAAGACGTCTATTGATTATCAATTCGGCAGCAACTGAAGCTGCCCTTGTCAGGGTTGTCCAACACTACCTCTGTATGGGTACCTCATCTCATTGGGTTAGTGATGACAAAGTGTCTGTCTTTCTATCCAGAGCCATTGGAGAGATGCAACTGCTCAATCTCCCAAAAGCATTTTTTTATTTGATTACACGCCCGGCAACATCCCAAATGGATCCTGCTGTTACTAGTAGCTATGCAAATGTATGTTTCTCTGCAAGAAATAGTCTCTCAATAAAGGGGGTTTGAATTAATGTTATTTTATTCGAATAGACAATGTGTTCCAATGTTTGGGTATTGTTTGTTATTTCTGTAAATAGATATGGATGAATAAAAAGTTGTAATGGTACCTACCACATGCCAACATGGTCATAAAAGTGGCTGCGTGACTGGATTCTCTGGACACCTCTTTCCGATAGCTGAACAAATGTACTGCGCATGTGTTAATTCAGCTGCCCAGAGGTGGAACAGGCTACTCTGTAAAATGAACACGGTGAATGAAAAATAATGATGGTGAATTATGGACAATTTTTGTTAGAAAAATGTATGGGTCTTGGATGGGCTTTGAGGAATGCTAATGTTCTCCAAGTGAACATTCTTTTTAGGACAGAATTAGGAAGTCACTGACTGCCACATCGGATTTATGAATCTGACCACTTTAGATTGTGCTGTTGAACCTAAGCTATGTTTCGTTTGAAGTTGGGAAAGAAGATAGTACGCAGGTCAAAGGCTTTGAGGAGAAGTGCAGAAAACAGAACATGGTTGAGCTTGGCATGTGTCATGGAACATGAAATATGAAATGACCCGTCCAATTATCTGTTGGTCCTTTGGGAACACACCTGTTTGACAGGAATACCACAATATGATTAATAGGGGACAGTGTGTGTCTCCTCTCTGGCTGTCCAAAAACAAAACAAGAGGTATTTGCAGGACAAGTATCAAATCAAATCAAATTTGATTGGTCACATGCACATGGTTAGCAAATGTTAATGCGAGTGTAGTGAAATGCTTGTGCTTCTAGTTCCGACCATGCAGTAATCGGTGACTACGTGTAGCTGATACCTGAGGAAAGATTAGAATCATTACTTAAACCCCAGGGATACGCTCCTACACGCTCCAATGGGCATGATTGCATCTGGCATGCAGAGACCAATTTTGTCCTGTTCGAGTATAGATTTACTCAAAGATTTATTGAAGTTAACCTGAAATGTGTGAAAGCAGAAGTGTTCAAGGTGCTTGCAATCTGCGGCCGCAGTTCAAATGTAAAATATGAATGGGGCATTGTAAAGAATCAATCAAATGTATTCACAAAGTGCTATACAGAAACTCAGCCTAAAACCCCAAACAGTAAGCAATGCAGATGTAGAAGCACAGTGGCTAGGAAAAACTCCCTAGAAATGCAGGAATGTAGGAAAAAACCTAGAGAGGAACCAGGCTCTGAGGGGTGGCCAAAGCTCTTCTGGCTGTGCCGGGTGGAGATTATAAGAGAACATGGCCATTCAAGGCCAGATTGTTCTTCAAGATGTTCAAACGTTCATAGATGACCAGCAGGGTCAAACAATAATCAAAGTGGTTGTAAGAGCGTGCAACAGGTCAGTACCTCAGGAGTAAATGTCATTTGGCTTTTCATAGCCAAGCATTCAGAGGTTGAGACAGCAGGTCTGGTAGAGAGAGAGAGAGAAACGGGTCACAACTCCTGCAGCTCTGTCGCACGCTGGGTATGTACATAGTCAACGGTAGGCTTCGAGGGGACTCCTATGGTAGGTACACCTATAGCTCATCTCTTGGCAGTAGTACTGTAGACTACTTTATCACTGACCTCAACCCAGAATCTCTCAGAGCGTTCACAGTCAGCCCACTGACACCCCTATCAGACCACAGCAAAATCAGTCTACTTAAACAGAGCAATACTCAATCATGAGGCATCAAAGCCAAAGGAACTGAGTAACATTAAGAAATGCTATAGATGGAAGGAATGCAGTTTGGAAACCTACCAAAAAACAATTAGGCAACAACAAATTCAATCCCATTTAGACAATTTCCTGGGTAAAACGTTCCACTGTAATAGTGAAGGTGTAAACCTGGCAGTAGAAAATCTTAACAGTATATTTGACCTCTCAGCTTCCCTATCAAATCTAAAAATCTCAAATATAAAACCGAAGAAAATTAACAATAATGACAAATGGTTTGATGAAGAATGCAAAAATCTAAGAAAGAAATTGAGAAACCTGTCCAACCAAAAACTTAGAGACCCGGAAAACCTGAGTCTACGCCTTCACTATGGTGAATCACTAAAACAATACAGAAATACACTACGGAAAAAGAAGGAACAGCATGTCAGAAATCAGCTCAATGCAATTGAAGAATCCATAGACTCTAACCACTTCTGGGAAAATTGGAAAACACTAAACAAACAACAACACGAAGAATTATCTATCCAAAATGGAGATGTATGGGTAAACCACTTCTCCAATCTTTTTGGTTCTATAACAAAGAACAAAGAGCAAAAACATATACATGATCAAATACAGATCTTAGAATCAACTATTAAAGACTACCAGAACCCACTGGATTCTCCAATTACATTGAATGAGTTACAGGACAGAATAAAAACCCTTCAACCCAAAAAAGGCCTGTGGTGTCGATGGTATCCTCAATGAAATGATCAAATATACAGACAACAAATTCCAATTGGCTATACTAAAACTCTTTAACATCATACTTAGCTCTGGCATCTTCCCCAATATTTGGAACCAAGGACTGATCACCCCAATCCACAAAAGTGGAGACAAATTTGACCCCAATAACTACCGTGGAATATGTGTCAACAGTAACCTTGGGAAAATCCTCTGCATTATTATTAACAGCAGACTCGTACATTTCCTCAATGAAAACAATGTACTGAGCAAATGTCAAATTGGCTTTTTACCAAATTACCGTACAACAGACCATGTATTCACCCTGCACACCCTAATTGACAACCAAACAAACCAAAACAAAGGCAAAGTCTTCTCATGCTTTGTTGATTTCAAAAAAAACCTTCGACTCAATCTGGCATGAGGGTCTGCTATACAAACTGATGGAAAGTGGTGTTGGGGGTAAAACATACAACATTATAAAATCCATGTACACAAACAACAAGTGTGCGGTTAAAATTGGCAAAAAACACACATTTCTTCACACAGGGTCGTGGGGTTAGACAGGGATGCAGCTTAAGCCCCACCCTCTTCAACATATATATCAACGAATTGGCGCGGGCACTAGAAAAGTCTGCAGCACCCGGCCTCCTCCTGCTAGAATCCGAAGTCAAATGTCTGCTGTTTGCTGATGATCTGGTGCTTCTGTCACCAACCAAGGAGGGCCTACAGCAGCACCTAGATCTTATGCACAGATTCTGTCAGACCTGGGCCCTGACAGTAAATCTCAGTAAGACCAAAATAATGGTGTTCCAAAAAAGGTCCAGTCACCAGGACCACACATACAAATTCCATCTAGACACTGTTGCCATAGAGCACACAAAAAACTATACATACCTTGGCCTAAACATCAGCGCCACAGGTAACTTCCACAAAGCTGTGAACGATCTGAGAGACAAGGCAAGAAGGGCATTCTATGCCATCAAAATAAACATAAATTTCAACATACCAATTAGGATTTGGCTAAAAATACTTGAATCAGTCATAGAGCCCATTGCCCTTTATGGTTGTGAGGTCTGGGGTCCGCTCACCAACCAAGACTTCACAAAATGGGACAAACACCAAATTGAGACTCTGCACGCAGAATTCTGCAAAAATATCCTCCGTGTACAACGTAAAACACCAAATAATGCATGCAGAGCAGAATTAGGCCAATACCCACTAATTATCAAAATCCAGAAAAGAGCCGTTAAATTCTACAACCACCTAAAAGGAAGCGATTCACCAACCTTCCATAACAAAGCCATCACCTACAGAGAGATGAACCTGGAGAAGAGTCCCCTAAGCAAGCTGGTCCTGGGGCTCTGTTCACAAACACAAACACACCCTACAGAGCCCCAGGACAACAGCACAATTAGACCCAACCAAATCATGAGAAAACAAAAAGATAATTACTTAACACATTGGAAAGAATTAACAAAAAAACAGAGCAAACTAGAATGCTATTTGGCCCTACACAGAGAGTACACAGCGGCAGAATACCTGACCACTGTGACTGAACCAAAATTAAGGAAAGCTTTGACTATGTACAGACTCAGTGAGCATAGCCTTGCTATTGAGAAAGGCCGCCGTAGGCAGACATGGCTCTCAAGAGAAGACAGGCTATGTGCTCACTGCCCACAAAATGAGGTGGAAACTGAGCTGCACTTCCTAACCTCCTGCACAATGTATGACCATATTAGAGAGACATACTTCCCCCAGATTACACAGATCCACAAAACAGATCCACAAAAACAAATCAAATTTTGAAAAACTTCCATATCTTTTGGGTGAAATTCCACAGTGTGCCATCACAGCAGCAATATTTGTGACCTGTTGCCACGAGAAAAGGGCAATCAGTGAAGAACAAACACCATTGTAAATACAACCAATATTTATGCTTATTCATTTTATCTTGTGTCCTTTAACTATTTGTACATTGTATATATATATATAATATGACATTTGTAATGTCTTTACTGTTTTGAAACTTCTGTATGTGTAATGTTTACTGTTAATTTTTGTTGTTTTTCACTTTATATATTCACTTTGTATGTTGTCTACCTCACTTGCTTTGGCAATGTTAACACATGTTTCCCATGCCAATAAAGCCCTTGAATTGAATTGAATTGAATTGAATTGAGAGAGAGAGAGAGAGAGAGAAAGAGAGAGAGAGAGAGAGAGAGAGAGAGAGAGAGAGAGAGAGAGAGAGAGAGAGTCGAAAACAGCAGGTTCTCTAGCCGTTCTCTAGGCAGAACAGTTGAAACTTTCTGACATGCAGGCTTTATTTTCATTCCAGGAGCAGTGCTCCTGCGAAGCATAAGGGTCTCTCGCGAGGGCCATGTTTTTCTTGTCAGTGGCTACTGTTTTCTTTTGAGGGCTTATGTTCCTGCTGATAGAGCTGCGCTGACGTGGAGCGCCATGGCACAAAATGAAGAGTTTCCCTCCCAACATCTGCAGAACGTAGGCCTCAAAAAGGCATACAGACGAACCCATGCAGGATTCTCATTATTACACATTTTAAACATCAATTGACGTCGTGTCTGCTGGACTCTGCTCTGGTCGGCTTGGAGCTGATGACTGCGCCACAGATGTTGGTGTTCCCATAGATTTAGAATATGTAATTTAATAGGATATCTATGGGTGCTCCATTGAGTGGATGCTGGCCTATTGACTCTGATGTAGTGGTATGTTAAACATGTTATATGGGTTTAGTCATCTAATGTGGCCTTTGCCTTCTCTGCGGCTGTTCTCCAGCAGGCACCTTGTGTGTTTTACACCCTACAGATGTGTGTTTGTATTTCAAAATGAACACACATGTCCTTAAAGGTCCAATGCAGCCATTTTTATCTCTATATTAAATCATTTCTGAGTAACAATTAAGTACCTTTAGTTCTTACACTAAAGGGGCATTATTCTAATTTTCACAATTTCATAGTATTATTCCAACCTCATAATGTGGAAATATGCACTCGCCAGCCAGTTTATTAGGTACAACACCGCTCCTACAACATTGAGTCACGTGGCCGTGGCTTGCTATATAAAGCAGGCAGACCTGCATCAAGGCATTCAGTTACTGTTTAATTTAACGTTAACATGGGCAAAATGAGTGACCTAAGCAACTTTGAACGTGGTATGATCGTTGGTGCCAGGCACGACAGATCCAGTATCTCAGAAAAGGATACCCTCCTCTACTTTTCACGCATGACAGTGTCTAGGATTTACTGAGGATGGTGCGACAAACCAAAAATATTCAGTCAGCGCAGTCCTGTGGGCGACAACAGCTCGTTGACGAGAGAGGTCGAAGGAGATTGACAAGAATCGTGCAATCTAACAGGTATGCCACAAACAGACAATTAATGGCACAGAACTCCATCTCGGAATGCACAGCTCGTCAATCCTTTTAACGGTTAGGCTATTGCAGCTGACACCCACACCGGGTTCCACTCCTATCAGCTAAAACAGGAAGAAGCGTCTCCAGTGGGCATGCGATCACCAACACTGGACAATTGAGGAGGGGAAAACGTTGCCTGGAACATGACGGTGAGTTCAGTTTATTTGAGTGGCCTGGTCAGTCCCCAGACCTCAACCCAATATCTTTGGGATGAGATGGAACAGGCTGTTCGCATCGTTGGGATGAGATGGAACGGGCTGTTCGCATCGTTGGGATGAGATGGAACGGGCTGTTCGCATCGTTGGGATGAGATGGAACGGGCTGTTCGCATCGTTGGGATGAGATGGAACGGGCTGTTCGCATCGTTGGGATGAGATGGAACAGGCTGTTCGCATCGTTGGGATGAGATGGAACGGGCTGTTCGCATCGTTGGGATGAGATGGAACAGGCTGTTCGCATCGTTGGGATGAGATGGAACGGGCTGTTCGCATCGGGCTGTCGCTTTTCCAACTGGCACTGTACTTACAAGATTGACACAGTGGCCTTGTGGTTAGAGCGTTTGCTCTGAGATTGCATACCAGAAAATTAGGACCTGATGCATCTCTGCTTGGCACTCAGCATTAAGGACATAGATTGCGGGTAAGGCCCTGTGATAGACTAGTGTATCTAGGAGGTGTACTTGTATATTAAGCTGCCTTAGGAGTTAGGCTCCTGCCATTCTGGCTGGGACAAGGCTACTTACTTACTATCCCAACTATTTTTAGGAGGCGAGTCAATCATTGCATCCCAAATGGCACCTTATTCCCTACAGAGTGACCTATTTGGCCCTGGACAGAGGTAGTGCGCCAAATGGGAATAGGTTGTCATTTAGGACCTACTCAGTACAACGCACCATTGCCTCGTTCTGTTGTCCTTTTTCTGAACTATAATGTTGCGTGGTGAAGTGACTCTTAGCAACAGCAGCCTTCTGTTTAGGCTGGTAATGGTACAACATGGAGCAGAAAAACACATACAGACATGATAGATTTCTCCTGCTGACACATTCTTTTAAGGTCCTTATTTCTGGCATTACTTTGAGAGAGAGTTTTTATTTTTTTAACTTTTATTATTTAACCTTTATTTAACAAGGCAAGTCAGTTAAGAACACATTCTTATTTACTATGACAGCCTACCAAAAGGCAAAAGGATTCCTGCGGATTCAAGGTCAGGATTTTTGTTGTTGTTTCTTTGCATTGTTTGTAACTTATTTTGTAACTTATTTTGTACTAATTTTGTACATGATGTTGCTGCTACCGTCTCTTATGACCTAAAATAACTTCTGGACATCAGAACTGATATTACTCACCACAAACTGGCAGAATCCGTTTTTTACTTTAACGAGCCCAACGTGAATGACATACTGCTTTCCCGGGAACAGGCCCAGATCCCCGTCATTTGCGTAAAGAGATGACAGAGAGAAAGGGTCCGGAGTGAGGGCTGCCTTCTGAGAATTCGTAGTCTATCTAATAAACCCCCACTACCTTCCATTCTGCTATCAAACGTGCAATCTTTGAAAAATCCAATCGATGACCTATGCGGCAGATAAACTACCAACGGGACATTCAAAACTGTAATATTTAATGCTTCACGGAGTCGTGGCTGAATGAAGACATTACCTACATACAGCTGGCTGGTTATACACTGTATCGGCAGGATACAACAGCGGTGTCTGGTAAGACAAGTGGCGGTGGACTATGTATTTTTGTAAACAACAGCTGGTGCACGAAGTCTTGAGATTTTGCTCGCCTGAGGTAGAGTATCTCATGATAAGCTGTAGACTACACTATCTACCTAGAGAGTTTTCATCTGTATTTTTTTGTAGCTGTCTACATACCACCACAGACTGATGATGGCACTAAGTCCGCACTCAATGAGCTGTATTCCGCCATAAGCAAACAGGAAAATGCTCACCCAGAAGTGGCGCTCCTAGTGCCCGGGGACTTTAATGCAGGGAAACTTAAATCCATCTTACCAAATGTTAAATGTGCTACCAGTGGGAAAGAATAGTTGGACCACCTTTATTCCACACACAGAGCATACAAAGCTCTCTCTTGCCCTCCATTTGACAAATCTGACCACAATTATATCCTCCTGATTCCCTCTTACAAGCAAAAATTTAAGCAGGAAGCACCAGTGACTCGATCAATAAAAAGTGGTCAGATGAAACAGATGCTAAGCTACAGGACTGTTTTGCTAGCACAGACTGGAATATGTTCAGGGATTCCGAACTCCATCTCGGAATGCACAGCTCGTCAATCCTTTTAACGGTTAGGCTATTGCAGCTGACGCCCACACCGGGTTCCACTCCTATCAGCTAAAACAGGAAGAAGCGTCTCCAGTGGGCATGCGATCACCAACACTGGACAATTGAGGAGGGGAAAACGTTGCCTGGAACATGACGGTGAGTTCAGTTTATTTGAGTGGCCTGGTCAGTCCCCAGACCTCAACCCAATATCTTTGGGATGAGATGGAACAGGCTGTTCGCATCGTTGGGATGAGATGGAACGGGCTGTTCGCATCGTTGGGATGAGATGGAACGGGCTGTTCGCATCGTTGGGATGAGATGGAACGGGCTGTTCGCATCGTTGGGATGAGATGGAACGGGCTGTTCGCATCGTTGGGATGAGATGGAACGGGCTGTTCGCATCGTTGGGATGAGATGGAACGGGCTGTTCGCATCGTTGGGATGAGATGGAACAGGCTGTTCGCATCGTTGGGATGAGATGGAACGGGCTGTTCGCATCGTTGGGATGAGATGGAACGGGCTGTTCGCATCGTTGGGATGAGATGGAACGGGCTGTTCGCATCGTTGGGATGAGATGGAACGGGCTGTTCGCAGCATGAATGCACCGTCGTCCAATCTGCAGCAACTGCGTGATGCCGTTGCGTCAGCTTGGACCAACATTCCTGTGGAACGTTTCCAACTTTTCTGGAGGCAAAGGAAGGTCCGACCTGGAACTAGATGTGGGTACCTAATAAACTGGCCAGTGAGTGTATATAAAACACAGGGAAATCACGTTTTTGACTCCACTGGGTGTGAGTGTTAAAATGGAATGGGCACTTCTGAACATTGTTTTTGACTCATCACACACACTGCTGTTACTGTTTAGCATCAATCCTGTTGCCTAGTCACTTTATTCCTAGTTATATGTACATATCTACCTCAATGCCCTCGTACCCCTGGACATGGACTTGGTACTGGTACCCTGTGTATATAGCCATGTTATCGGTACTCAGTATGTATTTCTTACATATTTTTCTCTCTGCATTGTTGGGAAGCATTTCACTGTTAGTCTACACCTTGTTTACGAAGCATGTGACAAATCACATTTGATTTGGTTAGGTGCCATAATGTGTGGATGCAGAACAGAGCACTCGCAGTGCCATGTCAGACTCAGGAGTCCAGTGATGGCTCAAGGAGAGGTGGAGAAAGGAGGCAGAACGTGGTAAAGGAATGAGAGCTCCACACACAGAATATTGAATCTCTGACAAGGTGGTAGAAAGTGGATCATTCCTCTCTCTCTGTTCCAGGGTGCTGTCGGGAACAAAACATACAGATATCACTTCACTTTAAGCAGTTTAGCTTCCAGCCCTGAGGATGAAATATGCTTTGATGGCTTCACCAAAACCCTTTAGCTAGTTATACAATGGTAAATCCTCTTTGGCAGAGAAGTTATGGACATTATGGTCAGTCTAGACTAGCGCGCATCAGAGAGTCACGGGTTGTGCCCCAAAAAGCACCCCATTCCCTATATAGTACACTACTTTTGACCAGAGTCATATAGACCATGGTCAAAAATAGTGCACTATATAGGGAATAGGATGTCATTTGAGACAAGCGAGCACATACATCAGGATACATCAAAGTACATGCTTTACCTACAGATTTTCTGCTTCACTTTTATGCTCCTGAGACTATTTCTATTTGTTCTGTTTTTTCCCATAGCTTCAGACGGTCATTTCCTCACTTTAATTGAGAAAAGCCACTTTTTATGGTCTTGTTAGGTCAATCAGTCTAATGAACAAAGCGGTACGGGATTACAGTGATGGCCAAAGATGGGATTGAAAGGTGCAGTGGCATACGTACAGTGAGTGACAGTGAGGGTGAGCTCATCTCAAGTTAATACTGGTGATTTCCGGCAGGCCAGAGGTCAGAGGGTCAAGACTGTGGCGAGCAGTGAGCACACAAAGACTGGCCTGTTGCAGAGGATCCTCAGGATCCACTCTGGTTACAGCTGAGGGAACCTCCAGCTCCTGTTGGAGACCATGATGGGCCTGTTCCAAATGGCATGTTGTTCCCTGTATAGTGCATAACTTTTGACCAGAGCCTTATGGGTCCTGGTCAAAAGCAGTGCATTATGTAGGGAATAGGGTGCCATTTGGGACACAGACCATTATGTCTCAAGTCTGCATGCAGTGCTCTGCACACATATACAAGCCCAAGCTGGGACAGGGGGAGTTTTTGTTAGGTCAGTAAAGTCATGCTTCTCCTGCCCATTACCATATAACTGTGACCATAACTGTCACTGACCCCTGGTAACCTACAGGCACCCTGAAACAATGGGTCTATTGAGCTCTGAGGGACAAGGGTCAAAGGGTCAATGTGAACAATGTGAACAAGTCCTGAAAAGTAGCTGGGGTTTAATTGGGTGAATTATTACCCACAGCTCATTGGGGAAGCATGAACAGTTCAGGTCAGAACTAAAATGCGGTTGTATATGTAAAATTACAGTCATTTTGTATTTTGCACTTGGCTTTTCCTAGTGCAAATACAGAAGAGACTATTGCTCTTTGAGGACGCCAGTGGCCAAGATTGTACGGTGGACACTAATTACATCTTACAGTCCACACTTCAGTCAGGGCCAGAGTCCAAGAGACGTCTTCAGGATGCATCTCATTATGTCAACACGCAGCAGTTATCCGCTTGTGTCATTAATTTAACTTTGAGAGGCTGAACGCTGTCGCTTTTCCAACTGGCACTGTACTTACAAGATTGACACAGTGGCCTTGTGGTTAGAGCGTTTGCTCTGAGATTGCATACCAGAAAATTAGGACCTGATGCATCTCTGCTTGGCACTCAGCATTAAGGACATAGATTGCGGGTAAGGCCCTGTGATAGACTAGTGTATCTAGGAGGTGTACTTGTATATTAAGCTGCCTTAGGAGTTAGGCTCCTGCCATTCTGGCTGGGACAAGGCTACTTACTTACTATCCCAACTATTTTTAGGAGGCGAGTCAATCATTGCATCCCAAATGGCACCTTATTCCCTACAGAGTGACCTATTTGGCCCTGGACAGAGGTAGTGCGCCAAATGGGAATAGGTTGTCATTTAGGACCTACTCAGTACAACGCACCATTGCCTCGTTCTGTTGTCCTTTTTCTGAACTATAATGTTGCGTGGTGAAGTGACTCTTAGCAACAGCAGCCTTCTGTTTAGGCTGGTAATGGTACAACATGGAGCAGAAAAACACATACAGACATGATAGATTTCTCCTGCTGACACATTCTTTTAAGGTCCTTATTTCTGGCATTACTTTGAGAGAGAGTTTTTATTTTTTTAACTTTTATTATTTAACCTTTATTTAACAAGGCAAGTCAGTTAAGAACACATTCTTATTTACTATGACAGCCTACCAAAAGGCAAAAGGATTCCTGCGGATTCAAGGTCAGGATTTTTGTTGTTGTTTCTTTGCATTGTTTGTAACTTATTTTGTAACTTATTTTGTACTAATTTTGTACATGATGTTGCTGCTACCGTCTCTTATGACCTAAAATAACTTCTGGACATCAGAACTGATATTACTCACCACAAACTGGCAGAATCCGTTTTTACTTTAACGAGCCCAACGTGAATGACATACTGCTTTCCCGGGAACAGGCCCAGATCCCCGTCATTTGCGTAAAGAGATGACAGAGAGAAAGGGTCCGGAGTGAGGGCTGCCTTCTGAGAATTCGTAGTCTATCTAATAAACCCCACTACCTTCCATTCTGCTATCAAACGTGCAATCTTTGAAAAATCCAATCGATGACCTATGCGGCAGATAAACTACCAACGGGACATTCAAAACTGTAATATTTAATGCTTCACGGAGTCGTGGCTGAATGAAGACATTACCTACATACAGCTGGCTGGTTATACACTGTATCGGCAGGATACAACAGCGGTGTCTGGTAAGACAAGTGGCGGTGGACTATGTATTTTTGTAAACAACAGCTGGTGCACGAAGTCTTGAGATTTTGCTCGCCTGAGGTAGAGTATCTCATGATAAGCTGTAGACTACACTATCTACCTAGAGAGTTTTCATCTGTATTTTTTTGTAGCTGTCTACATACCACCACAGACTGATGATGGCACTAAGTCCGCACTCAATGAGCTGTATTCCGCCATAAGCAAACAGGAAAATGCTCACCCAGAAGTGGCGCTCCTAGTGCCCGGGGACTTTAATGCAGGGAAACTTAAATCCATCTTACCAAATGTTAAATGTGCTACCAGTGGGAAAGAATAGTTGGACCACCTTTATTCCACACACAGAGCATACAAAGCTCTCTCTTGCCCTCCATTTGACAAATCTGACCACAATTATATCCTCCTGATTCCCTCTTACAAGCAAAAATTTAAGCAGGAAGCACCAGTGACTCGATCAATAAAAAAGTGGTCAGATGAAACAGATGCTAAGCTACAGGACTGTTTTGCTAGCACAGACTGGAATATGTTCAGGGATTCCCCCGATGGCATTGAGGGGTACACCACATCAGTCATTGGCTTCATCAATAAGTGCATCAATGATATCGTCCCCACAGTGACCGTACGTACATACCCCAACCAGAAGCCATGGATTACAGGCAATTTCTGCACTGAGCTAAAGGCTAGACCTACTGCTTTCAAGGAGCAGGACTCTAACCCGGGAGCTTATAAGAAATCCTGCTACACCCTCTGACGAACCATCAAACAGGCAAAGCGTCAATACAGGACTAACCTCGAATCATTCTACACCTGCTCTGATGCTCGTCGGATGTGGCAGGGCTTGCAAACCATTACAGACTACAAAGGGAAGCACAGCCGAGAGCTACCCAGTGACATGAGCCCACCGGACGAGCTAAACTACTTCTATGCTCGCTTCGAGGCAAATATCACTGAAATATGCATGAGAGCACCAGCTGTTTCGGAAGACTGTGTGATCGTGCTCTCCGGCAGCCGTTGTGAGTAAGACCTTTAAATAGGTTAACAGGCCGCAGGGCCAGACGGATTACCAGGACGTGTACTGCGAGCATGCACTGACCAACTGCCAAGTGTCTTCACTGACATTTTCAACCTCTCCTTGTCTGAGTCTGTAATACCAACATGTTTTAAGCAGACCACCATAGTGCCTGTGCCCAATAACACTAAGGTAACCTGTCTAAATGACTACTGACCTGTAGCACACAGTCTGTAGCCATGAAGTGCTTTGAAAGACTGGTCATGGCTCACATTAACACCATCATCCCAGAAACCCTAGTCCCACTCCAATTTGCATACCACTCTATTGCACTCCACACTGCCCTTTCCCACCTGGACAAAATGAACACCTATGTGAGAATGCTATTCATTGACTACAGCTCAGCGTTCAACACCATAGTGCCCTCATAGCTCATCAATAAGCTAAGGACCCTGGGACAAAACACATCCCTCTGCAACTGGATCCTGGACTTCCTGACGGGCTGCCCCCAGGTGGTGAGGGTATGTAACAACACATCCGCCACGCTGATCCTCAACACAGAGGCTCCTCAGGGGTGCGTGCCCAGCCCCCTCCTGTATTCCCTGTTCGCTTATGACTGCACGGCCAGGCACGTGTCCAACACCATCAATAAGTTTGCCAAGGGCACAACAGTGGTAGGCCTGATCACTGACAACGACGAGATAGCCTATAGGGAGGTCAGAGACCTGGCCGTGTGGTTCAAGGACAACAACCTCTCCCTCAACGTGATCAAGACAAAGGAGATGATTGTGGACTACAGGAAAAAGAGGAACGAGCATGGCCCCACTCTCATCGACGGGTCTGTAGTGGAGCATGTTGAGAGCTTCAAGTTCCTTGGTGTCCACATCTCCAACAAACTAACATGGTCCAAGCACACCAAGTCGTGAAGAGGGAATGACAGAACCTATTCCCTCTCAGGAGACTGAAAGGATGTTGCAAGCATCCTCAGATCCTCAAAAGGTTCTATTGCTGCACCATCGAGAGCATGACTGGTTGCTTCACTGACTGGTATGGCAACTGCTCAGCCTCCGACCGCAAGGCACTACAGAGAGTAGTGCAAACAGCACAGTACATCAATGGGGCAAAGCTTCCTGCCATCCAGGATCTCTATACCAAGTGGTGTCGGAGGAAGCCCTAAAAATTGTCTTAGACTCCAGCCTCACTAGTCATGGACTGTTTTCTCTGCTACTGCAGGGCAAGCGGTACCGGAGCGCCAAGTCTAGGTCCAAGAGGCTTCTGAACAGATTCTACCCCCAAGCCGTAAGACTCCTGAACATCTAGTCAAATGGCTACCCAGACTATTTGCGTTGCCCCCGCTTCCACACTACTGCCACTCTCTGTTGTCATCTATGCATAGTCACTTTAATAACACCACCAACATGTACATACTATCTCAACCAACATGTGCCCCCACACATTGACTCTGTACCGGCACCCCCCTGTATAAATTGTGATTTTTACTGCTGCTCTGTAATTACTTGAGACTTTTATCTCATATTCTTATCCATATTTTTTAAAACTGCACTGTTGGTTAGGGGCTCGTAAGTAAGCATTTCACTGTAAGATCTACACCTGTTGTATTCATGTGACAAATACAATTTGATTTGATTTGAATATCTAACAAGTAATCTAACAAATTTACAACGACTACCTTAAACAGACAAATGTAGGGGATAGAATAAGAATATGTACCTATAAATATATGGATGCGCGATGGCCGTGTGGCTTAGGCAAGATGCAATAGATGTTATAAAACGCAGTATATACATATGAGATGAGTAATGTAGGATATGTAAACATTATTAAAGTGGCATTACTTAAAGTGACTAGTCATACCTTTATTAAATCCATTTATTAAAGTGGCCAGTGATTTCAGTCTGTATGTTGGCAGCAGCCTCTCTATGTTAGTGATGACTGCTTAATAGTCTGATGGCCTTGAGACAGAAGCTGTTTTTCAGTCTCTCGGTCCCAGCTTCAATGCACCTGTACTGACCTCGCCTTCTGGATGATAGCGGGGTGAACAGGCAGTTGCTCAGGTCGTTGATGTCCTTGATGATCTTTTTGGCCTTCCTGTGACATCGGGTGCTATAGGTGTCCTGGAGGGCAGGTAGTTTGCCCCGGTGATGCACTACCCTCTGGAGAGCCTTGCCGTTGAGAGTGGTGCAGTTGCCGTACCAGGCGTATCACCTGCCGTACCAGGTGATACAGCCCAACAGGATGCTCTCAATTGTGCATCTGTAGAAGTTTGTGAGGGTTTTAGCTGACAAGCCAAAATTATTCAGCCTCCTGAGGATGAAGAGGCGCTGTTGCATCATCTTCACCATGCTGTCTAGGTGGGTGGACCAATTCAGTTTGTCCGTGATGTGTACGCCGAGGAACTTGAAACTTTCCACGTTCTCCACTACTGTCCCGTCAAGGTGGAGGTGCTCCCTCTACTGTTTGCTGAAGTCCATGATCATCTCTTTTGTTATGTTGACATTGAGTGAGAGGTCATTTTCCTGACACCACACTCTGAAGGCCCTCACCTCCTACTGTAGGCTGTCTTGTCGTTGTCTGTAGTCAAGCCTACCACTGTAGTGTCGTCTGCAAACTTGATGATTAAATTGGAGGTGTGCATGGCCACACAGTCATTGGTGAACAGAGATTACAGGAGAGGGCTGAGAACGCACCTTTGTGGGGCCCCAGTGTTGAGGATCAGCGGGGTGAAGATGTTGTGTCCTACCTTCACCACCTGGGGTGGCCCATCAGAAAGTCCAGGTCCCAGTTGCACAGGGCGGGGTCAAGACCGAGTGTCTCAAGCTTAATGATGAGTTTGGAGGATACTATGTTGTTGAATGCTGAGCTGTAGTCAATGAACAGCATTCTAGGGTATCAGGTAGGGTGGAGTTGATATGATCCTTGACTAGTTTCTCAAAGCACTTCATGATGACAGAAGTGAGTGCTTCGGGGAGATAGTAATTTAGTTCAGTTATCTTAACTTTCTTGGGAACAGGAATAGTAGTGGCCATCTTGAAGCATGTGGGGACAGCAGACTGGGATAGGGATTGATTGAATATGTCCATAAACACACCAGCCATTTGGTCTGGGCATGCTCTGAGGACACGGCTAGGGATGCCGTCTGGGCAGACAGCCTTGCAAAGGTTAACAAGTTTAAATGTTTTACTCATATCGGCCACGTAGAAGGAGAGCCCAGTCTTTGATAGTGGGCTGATAGTGGGCTGTGTCAGTGGCACATATTGTCCTCAAAGAGTGCAAAGATGTTTAATTTGTCTGGGAGCAAGACACAGCAGCATATACACTGCTGTGACTGTAATCGAAGAGAATTATCTTGGGAGAACAAAATTACTTGAGTTCCTGTATGTTGTTATGATTACACCATGAGTCGTTAATCATGAGGCATACACCCCCGCCCTTCTTCTTACCAGAGAGATGTTTGTTTCTGTCGGCGTAACGCTTGAAGAAACCCGATGGCTGTACCGACTCTGACAACATATCCCGAGTGAGCCATGTTTCCGTGAAACAGAGAACGTTACAATCTCTGATGTCTCTCTGGAAGGCAACTCATGCCCTAATTTCATCCACCTTGTTGTTTAGAGACTGGACATTGGCGAGTAATATACTCGGAAGTGGTGGATGGTGTGCTCACCTTCTAAGTCTGACCAGGAGGCCTCTCCGTTTGCCTCTCCTGTGGCGACGATGTTGTTTTGGGTCGGCCTCTGGGATTAGATCCAATGTCCAGGGTGGAGGTCCAAACAAAGGATCTGCTTCAGGGAAGTCGTATTCCTGGTCGTAATGTTGGTAAGTTGACGTCGTTCTTATATCCAATAGTTCTTCCCAGCTGTATGTAATAACATTTAAGATTTTCTGGACTAACAATGTAAGAAATAATACATAAAAACTATTTACTGCATAGTTTCCTAAGGACTTGAAGCTAGGCAACCATCTCTGTCGGCGCTATCTTATTGTTATTTTCCTCCTGCTCTTTAATTACTTGTTACTTTTATTTTTTATTCTTATTTGTATTATTTTTTTACAGCATTGTTGGTTAGGGGCTCGTAAGTAAGCATTTCGCTGTAAATTCTACACCTGTTGTATTCGGCGCATGTGACTAAAACACATTTGATTGGATTTGATTTTAAAATAAATATATATAATATATAGGATATATATAGGACAAAGCACACATCACAGCAAGAGAGACACATCAATACTACTACATAAAGAGAGACTTAAGACAACAACACAGCATGGCAGCAACACATGACAACATAGCATGGCAGCAACACAATGCAACACAGCATGGTAACAACACAGCATGCCAACAACATGGTAGCCACACAACATGGTAGCAGCACAAAACATGGTACAAACATTATTGGGCACAGATAACAGCACAAATGGCAAAAAGGTAGAGACAACAATACATCACACAAAGCAGCCACAACTGTCAGTAAGACTGTCCATGATTGAGTCTTTGAATGATAAGATGGAGATAAAACTGTCAAGTTTGAGTGTTTTTACAGCTCTTTCCAATCACTAGTTGCAGCGAACTGAAAAGAAGACCGATCCAGGGATGTGTGGGTTTTGGGGAAATTTTACAGAATGTGACTGGCAGAATGGGTGTTGTATGTGGAGGATGAGGGTTGCAGTAGGTATCTCAGATAGGGGGGAGTGAGGCCTAAGAGGGTTTCATAAATAAGCATTAACCAGTGGGTCTTTCGACGGGTATACAGAGGAGTATAGAGTGAAATGATGAGTCCTATAAGGAGCATTGGTGGCAAATCTTATGGCCGAATGGTAAAGAACATCTAGCCGCTCGACAGCACCCTTACCTGCTGTTCTATAAATTACGTCTCCATAATCTAGCATTGGTAGGATGGTCATCTGAATCAGGGTTAGTTTGGCAGCAGGGGTGAAAGTGGAGCGATTACGATAGAGGAAACCAAGTCTAGATTTAACCCTAGCCTGCAGCTTTGATATGTGCTGAGAGAAGGACAATGTACTGTCAAGCCATACTCCCAAGTACTTGTATGAGGTGACTACCTCAAGCTCTAAACCCTCAGAAATGGTAATCATACCAGTGGGGAGATGGGCATTCTTCTTACCAAACCACATTACCTTTGTTTTGGAGTTGTTCAGAACAAGGTTAAGGGTAGAGAAAGCTTGTTGGACACTATGTAGCTTTGTTGTAGAGCGTTTAACACAAAATCCAGCTGGGTATAAGACTGTATCATCTGCATATGAATGAATGAGAGAGCTTCATACTGCCTGAGCTATGTTGTTGATGTAAATTGGCGTGGGGCCTAGGATCAAGCCTTGGGGTACTCCCTTTGTGACAGGCAGTGGCTGAGACAGCAGATGTTCTGATTTTATACACTGCACTCTTTGAAAGAGTTAGTTAGCAAACCAGGCCAAAAAACCCTCAGAGACACAAATAATCCTTTGCCGGCCCACAAGAACGAAATGGTCTACCATATATATATTTTTTAACAATAGCAGCACAACATTGCTTAGAATCAAGGGCAATGGTTACATCACTGACGATCTATAAGGTTGCAGTGACACATCCTTAAACTGAGCAGAAACCAGATTGCATACCCAAGAGAATATTATAGACATCAAGAAAGCCAGTCAGTTGGCCTATAACAGTTAGAATCAGCTTGATCTCCCCCCTAAAATAAATATCCCCCTTGGCTGCCTTCCAAGCAATGGGAACCTCCCCAGAGAGGAGAGACAGGTTAAAAACCAGTTTTTAATTCTCATTTTCTTTATAGGGGAGTGTTTGATTACAATACCACTGAAAATATAAAAAAAGAAGGTCCAAGCGTCTTCGACAGAGGGGATCAAGCTGATTCTATACATTGCCTTGCAAAAGTATTCACCCCCTTGGTGTTTTTCCTATTTTGTTGCATTACAACCTGTAATATAAATATATTTTTATTTGGATTTCATATAATGGACATACACAAAATATTCCAAATTGGTGAAGTGAAATGAAAAAAAAAAACTTGTTTCAAAAAGAAATTTAAACTGAAAAGTGGTGCGTGCATATGTATTCACCCCATTTGCTATGAAGCCCCTAAATAAGATCTGGTGCAACCAATTACCTTCAGAAGTCACATAATTAGTTACATAAAGCCCACCTGTGTGCAATCTAAGTGTCACATGATCTCATTATATACACACCTGTTCTGAAAAGAACCAGAGTCTGCAACACTACTAGGCAAGTGGCACCACCAAGCAAGCGGCAACCATGAAGACAAAGGAGCTCTCCAAACAGGTCAGGGACAAAGTTGTGGAGAGGTACAGATCAGGGTTGAGTTATAAAAATATATCTGAAACTTTGAACATCCCACGGAGAACCATTAAATCCATTATTTAAAAATTGAAAATATGGCACCACAACAAACCTGCCAAGAGAGGGCCGGGCAAGGAAGGCATTAATCAGAGAGGCAACAAAGTGACCAAAGATAACCCTGAAGGAGCTGCAAACCTCCACAGTGGAGATTGGAGTATCTGTCCATAGGACCACTTTAAGCTGTATACTCTATAGAGCTGGGCTTTACGGAAGAGTGGCCAGAAAAACCATTGCTAAAAGAAAAAAATAAGCAAACACGTTTGGTGTTTTCGCATAAAGGTATGTGGGAGACTTTTCAAACATATGGAAGAAGGTACTCTGGTCAGATGAGACTAAAATGTAGCTTTTTGGCCATCAAGAAAAAAGCTATGTCTAGTGCAAACACAACACCAGCATGGTGGTGGCAGTATCATGCTGTGGGGATGTTTTTCATTGGCAGGGACTGGGTAAATGGTCAGAATTGAAGGAATGATGGATGGCGCAAAATACAGGGAAATTCTTGAGGGAAACCTGTTTCAGTCTTCCAGAGATTTGAGACTGGGACGGAGGTTCACCTTCCGGCAGGACAATGACCCTAAGCATACTGCTAAATCAACACTCGAGTGATTTAAGGGGAAACATTTAAATGTATTGGAATGGCCTAGTCAAAGCCCAGACCTCAATCCAATTGAGAATCTGTGGTATGACTTAAAGATTGCTGTAACACCAGCGGAACACATCCAACTTGAAGGAGCTGAAGCAGTTTTGCCTTGAAGAATGGACAAAAATCCCAGTTGCTAGTTGTGCCAAATTTATAGAGACATACCCCAAGATACTTAAAGCTGTAATTGTTGCAAAAGGTGGCTCTACAAAGTATTGACTTTGAATAGTTTTCTGTGTCTTTTGTCTTGTTTGTTGTTTGTTTCACAATAAAGATGTTGCATCTTCAAAGTGGTAGGCATGTTGTGTAAATCCCCCTAAAAATCTATTTTAATTCCAGGTTGTAAGGAAACAAAATAGTAAAAATGCCAAGGAGGGTGAATAGTTTCGCAAGCCACTGTACATGTCCCAGTTTAATTCACCTAACAGGACAAAGGCTTAGAGTAAGGAGCCAGGAGAGAGCTCAGGGCATTTAGGGTACAGGCCGGTGATGATGGTGGATGATAACACCCAGCGACAGTCAACAAAGAGATATTTTAAAGTTTAATGCTTAAAACCTGTTATGGCAATGCGATCCCCGAGGGGAACTCCACGCCCCCATTCAGCTGAAAAGGTGGCGCAGGGAATTCAAAAATATTCTTTAGCAATATTTAACTTTCACACATTAACAAGTCCAATACAGCAAATGAAAGATAAACATCTTGTTCATCTACCCATCATGTCCGATTTTTGAAATGTTTTACAGCGAAAACACAACATATATATATGTTAGACCACCACCAAATCAAAGGGAAAAACACAGCCATTTTTTTCCAGCCAAAGATAGAGTCACAAACGCAGGATTAGAGATAAAATGAATCACTAACCTTTTGAAAATCTTCATCAGATGACACTCATATGACATGTTACACAATACATTAATGTTTTGTTCAATAATATGCATATTTATGTCCGCAAATCTCGGTTTACATTGACGCCATGTTCAGAAATGCCTCCAAAATATCTGGAGGAATTATAGAAAGCTACGCCAGATAACAGAAATACTCATCATAAACTTTGACTAAAGATACACGTTCTACATATAACTAAAGATACACTGGTTCTTATTGCAACCGCTGTGTCAGATTTTTAAAAAACGTTACGAAAAAAGCCTACCATGCAATAATCTGAGAAAGCGCTCCGACGTAAAAGTATTTCTCCGCCATGTTGGAGTCAACAGAAATACGAAATTACATCATAAATATTCCCTTACCTTTGATGATCTTTCATCAGAATGCAGTGCAAGGAGTCCTAGTTCCACAATAAATCGTTGTTTTGTTCCATAATGTCCAATACTAGTGTCCAATTAGCTGCATTTGCTAGCACTTTCAGCTCCGTGCCCAAAAGCTGATGCTAGTCCAGTCAAACTCGGACGAAAACTTCAAAAAGATATATTCCAGGTCGAATAAACTGGTCAAACTAAGTAGAGCATCAATCTTCAGGATGTTATTGTCATATATATCCAATAACGTTCCAACCGGAGCATATGTTTTCATCTGCAGCCAAATGAAACAATGGTAACACCCACAGACAAATGCGCCACAGGAAAATGGCATTCTGTCGGGACAGTGACTATTCCCCTCCCATTCGGCCAAAGTTCACACCAGAAGCTCCATTCCACGTTCTACTGATTGAGGACATCTAGTGGAAGGCCTATCCACTTCTTATTTGGAAGTGGATAGGCGATGACTAGAAATGAGACATGTATTCAGAATTTCACTTCCTGTTTGGAAGATTGCCTGCCCTATGAGTTCTGTTATACTCACAGACATAATTCAAACAGTTTTAGAAACTTCAGAGTGTTTTCTATCCAATAGTAATAATAATATGCATATATTAGCAATCTAGGACAGAGTAGGATGCAGTTCACTATGGGCACGCAATTCATCCAAAGTGAAAATACTGCCCCCTATCCCCAACAAGATTTATTAAATCCAGAAAATCGAATTATTTGGGGACAGACTTGGCGGAGACAACCGAGCACTGAAGGTGTTCCTTGGTAAAGATTGCCACTCCACCACCTTTGGAAGATCTGTCTTGCCGAAAAAGGTTATAACAAGAAAAGTTAACATCAGTGTTCAAAACACTCTTTCTTAACCAAGTCTCAGTAATGACCAACACATCTGGATAGGACCTGTGAACCCAAACTTTCAATTGATACATTTGATGTAATAAGCTTCTAGTGTTAACGTGCAGAAAACCCAGGCTTTTACGAGAGCAGAAATGAGTGAAGCAGATATCAGAGCACAAGTCAGAATTGGGGCAAGCAACAGTAGATGGGCCAGGGTGTACATGCACATTTCCAGATATCATCAGTAATAATACAATCAGGGCATGGCAGAGGACTGGAAGAGCTTTACAGTGTTGATTTATGACATTTTAATGTGCATTAGATGGCAGTAAGATTGTATTGTACAGCATTTTCATCAGATAACATGACTATAAGCCGGCAAGAGTCAGAGTCCAAAGTCTGGGAACAAACATAGTCTGTCCCACAGTTGAGAGAGAGAGTGTAACATAATAGTTTCTGAGAGAAGATGAATATGACTCCAATCATTACCAAAGTTATCCCCTCTGTCTTCTGATATTTCCTATTTTTTCTGAATCAGAAACTGAGTTATTGATGATGGAACTCACACTGGGTAGTACGTTGCAAACACTTGCAATAAGATACTAATGGATGTTATTCAATCTAGTCTCAGTTTGAATTTACATTTACATTTAAGTCATTTAGCAGACGCTTCTACAGAACATCTAGCTAAAATAACTGTATGACGTGTGATGGTAATGTTGTATGCATCCAAGTGTTACATGGTATGACAGAGGTTTTTATTAACACTTTGCTGAGTTTGTTCTCAGTATTTATGTGCGAGAGGATAAGTTCTAATAGTTATAATCATGGGTTGGATACTTGTGTGGTAGAGCTGTTCACTTTTAAAGGACTTGGTGAATGATTACCTTGCCAATAGGACGTCTTGCTCCCAGACAAATGAAACAACTTTTTTTGTGCGCTTTGAGGACAATACAGTGCCACCGACACGGCCCGCTACCAAAGACTGTGGGCTCTCCTTGTCCGTGGCTGATGTGAGTAAAATATTTAAACTTGTTAACCTTCGCAAGGCTGCCGGCACAGATGGCATCCCTAGCCGTGTCCTCAGAGCATGCACAGACCAGCTGGCTGGGGTGTTTACAGACATTCAATCAATCCCTATCCCAGTCTGCTGTCCCCACAATTACTATTGCCCTTTAGCAGTCACTTCTGTCATCATGAAGTGCTTTGAGAAACGAGTCAAGGGTCATATCACCTTCACCCTACCTGTTACCCTAGACCCACTCCAATTTGCTTACCGCCCCAATAGGTCCACAGACGATGCAATCACCATCACACTGCACACTGCCCTATCCCACACTGCCCTGTCCCATAGGAATACCTATTTAAGAATGCTGTTCATTGACTACAGCTCAGCATTCAACACCATAGTACCCTCCAAACTCATCATTAAGATTAAGACCCTGGGTATCAACCCTGCCCTGTGCAACCGGGTCCTGGATTTCCTGACAAGCCGCCCCCCAAGTGGTGAAGGTAGGAAAAAACATCTCCACACCGCTGATCCTCAACGCTGGGGCCCCACAAGGGTGCGTTCTCAGCCCTCTCCTGTACTCCCTGTTTACCCATGACTGCGTGGCCAACTCAATCATCAAGTTTGTGGACGACACTACAGCAGTAGGCTTGATTACCAACAACAACAATACAGCCTACAGGGAGGAGGTGAGGGCCCTCAGGGTGTGATGTCAGGAAAATAACCTCTCACTCAATGTCAGCAAAACTAAAGAGATGATCGTGGACTTCAGGAAACAGCAAAGGGATCACCCTCGCTATCCACATTGACGGGACAGCAGTGGAGAACGTGGAGAGTTTTAAGTTCCTCGGTGCACATATCACCGACAAACTGAAATGGTACACGCACACAGACAGTGTGATGAAGAAGGCGCAACAGTGCCTCTTCAACCTCAGGAGGCTGAAAAAAATGGGCTTGTCATCGAAAACCCAGAGGGTGGTGCGGTCTACACAACGCATCACCGGGGGCAAACTACATGCCCTCCAGGACACCTATAACACCGATGTCACAGGAAGACAAAAAATATCATCAAGGACAATATCCACCCGAGCCACTACCTGTTCACCCCGCTTCCATCCAGAAGGCGAGGTCAGTATACAGTAGGTGCATGAGAGCTGGGACAGAGAGATTGAAGAACAGTTTCTTTCTCAAGGTCATCAGATTGTTAAACAGCCACCACTAGCACAGAGAGGTGGCTGCCTACCTACAATTTTTTTTGTGAGTTTCCTCCTAATACAGGATGTGGTAGGAATTGTAAGGGACATCATCATTATGCCTGTTAATACTTATTTTCTATAACTTTGTTTGAAATCTATTTCTTATTTTAACAGCAAGTACAATATGCCCTTTGTGTTTTATAGATATGCAAGGTGTTTAATGTAAATAATTTGTTGGTTACTGCTAATGTTTTTTATACTGTCTATTTTTATTGTTTTCTAAAAATAGATTTTAAGTACACTGCTCAAAAAAATAAAGGGGATACTTAAACAACACAATATAACTCCAAGTCAATCACACTTCTGTGAAATCAAACTGTCCACTTAGGAAGCAACACTGATTGACAATAAATGTCACATGCTGTTATGCAAATGGAATAGACAACAGGTGGAAATTATAGGCATTTAGCAAGACACCCCCAATAAAGGAGTGGTTCTGCAGGTGGGGACAGACCACTTCTCAGTTCCTATGCTTCCTGGCTGATGTTTTGGTAACTTTTGAATGCTGGTGGTGCTTTCACTCTAGTGGTAGCATGAGACGGAGTCTACAACCCACACAAGTGGCTCAGGTAGTGGCACATCAATGCGAGATGTGGAAAGAAGGTTTGCTGTGTCTGTCAGTGTAGTGTCCATAGCATGGAGGCGCTACCAGGAGACAGGCCAGTACATCAGAAGAAATGGAGGAGGCCGTAGGAGGGCAACAACCCAGCAGCAGGACCTCTACCTCTGCCTTTGTGCAAGGAGGAGCACTGCCAGAGCCCTGCAAAATGACCTCCAGCAGGCCACAAATGTGCATGTGTCTGCTCAAACGGTCAGAAACAGACTCCATGAGGGTGGTATGAGGGCCCGACGTCCACAGGTGGGAGTTGTGCTTACAGCCCAACACCGTGCAGGACGTTTGGCATTTGCCAGAGAACACCAAGATTGACAAATTCGCCACTAGCGCCCTGTGCTCTTCACAGATGAAAGCATGTTCACACTGAGCACATGTGACAGACGTGACAGTCTGGAGATGCCGTGGAGAACGTTCTGCTGCCTGTAACATCCTCCAGCATGACCAGTTTGTCGGTGGGTCAGTCATGGTGTGGGGTAGCATTTCTTTGGGGGGGCCGCACAGCCCTCCATGTGCTCGCCAGAGGTAGCCTGACTGCCATTAGGTACCGAGATGAGATCCTCAGACCCCTTGTGAGACCATATGCTGGTGTGGTTGGCCCTGGGTTCCTCCTAATGCAAGACAATGCTAGACCTCATGTAGCTGGAGTGTGTCAGCAGTTCCTGCAAGAGGAAGGCTTTGATGCTATGGACTGGCCCGCCCGTTCCCCAGAACTGAATCCAATTGAGCACATCTGGGACATCATGTCTCGCTCCATCCACCAATGTTGCGCCACAGACTGTCCAGGAGTTGGCGGATGCTTTAGTCCAGGTCTGGGAAGAGATCCCTCAGGAGACCATCCGCCACCTCATCAGGAGCATGCCCAGGCGTTGTAGGAAGGTCATACAGGCACGTGGAGGCCACACACACTACTGTGCCTCATTTTGACTTGTTTTAAGGACATTTCATCAAAGTTGCATCAGCCTGTAGTGTGGTTTTCCACTTTAATTTTGAGTGTGACTCCAAATCCAGACCTCCATGGGTTGATAAATTTGATTTCCATTGATATTTTTTTGTGTGATTTTGTTGTCAGCACATTCAACTATGTAAAGAAAAAAGTATTTAATAAGAATATTTCATTCATTCAGAAATAGGATGTGTTATATTAGTGTTCCCTTTATTTTTTTGAGCAGTGTATATTACTTTTCTAAATGGTCTTGGGGGGGGAGTGTAAGAATATTTCAAAGATAAGTACACAACGCAGAGGACACGAGGTCAAATCAAATCACATTTTATTGGTCACATACACATGGTTAGCAGTTAATGCGAGTGTAGCGAAATGCTTGTGCTTATAGAGTACTAAAGGTCAAGAGGACTAAAAGTCAATAGAGTATTAACGGTCAATGGAAATGGTGTTTTTTCTGTAATAGGGGATTGATGATGTCAGAGACAAGGGAGGAATTTCAGTCCGGGACTCATAGCTTCATGCTAAGTTCTCATTGGTCCAAATTGTTTATACATTGAACCTGAAATAGTATACTTGCTATTTGGCCATTGGCCCAGTTTTATTGCAAGGAATTCTAATTGGTCAACCACAGGTTGTTCTGTGGAGAGAATCACTAGAGAGAATCACTGGAGAGAATCACTGGATAGAATCACTGGAGAGAATTACTGGAGAGAATCACTGGAGAGAATCACTGAGGACCTCTCAGCATAACATCTCCTCTTTGAATGAATCTATTTTTCTCCCCCTGATTTACTTTGGGGTCTGTGTTATTGAAGAGTAAGGACAACTGCTTACACATATTATGACAGAGGATTCTATAAACACTTTGCTTCGTTGGTCCTCAGTATTTATGTGCCAGGGCCTTTTGTCCATCATTGTCAGACCTGCTTAATTATTTTTTGGAATATATTTGTTATCAACAAAACAGCTAACGCCTCGAAAGTTTCATAAGATGAATAATTGAACAGAATCTGTGAATGTTTATTCATGTAATTCCAGAGTTAATTCGTGCTAATGAAGTGCAGGCTAGTCTGTGTCAACATAAAAGTGCCACATTAATAATGGTTATACTAATTGGGCTATGTTGATGGTGTTGCATCAACTATTAGAGTCAAACAGTGGAGTAATAGTATTAAAGCTCCATTTGAATGTCTGGCCCTTCAAGTCATTTATACTCATTTATACTTTATATGAATTAGGAACTGTCAAAAACTGGGGCCACTTTCAAAGCTTCCCCTGTGCTATGAATTTGAACCCTAGGCCAATGTGTTCATTACATCTGCAGTGCTCTTAGACTGTTTAATTGCTACCATTTATCAAATTTAAGCGCAAACTTCTATGGCTGACTGGCCAGTGGCTGGCTGGGGCAGTTCCCTCGATGCGTCCCAAATGAACCCGATTCCCTTTCTTAGTGCACTTCTTTTGACCAGGTTCTATAAGGCTCTGGTCCAAAGTAGGGCACTATATAGGAATTAGGGTGCCGTTTGGGAAGCAACCCGTGTCATTCAGCACTGTTCAGGTACACTGTACATTAACCCCCTAAGGTTGATGTCCGCGCCCCCACGGAAACCTAATTAGCATAATAAAACAATCCCCATAAAATCTGTCCGTTTCAGCTACAGAAATTAGTTTTTTTGCATTGGATGTGTCTCAAACCACCACTATATCGCACTGCCGCATCTGCAGTGAAAGGTGACAGAGCTAGAGTGGTGTTTGTCAGACCATGAGACATCCCGAAAATCACCTCTATGGAAAGACGAGACTCTCACAAACACAATGATGTTCTCCGTTTTGCTTTACAACCTCCACAAGTGTCAGACTTGTCGGAAGTTGGTACAGCCCATCTGCCAACTTCTGTCTGTAGCATCCCAACCTTTTGGGCTACACGCCATGTGCAAAGGGGAGACTCTCACGAACATGTACATGTTGGTTGTTTTGCTCTAGGACACCCACAGGCCTCACAAAATCCATCTGTAGGTCCCCCGGTACCAGTTGAAGAAAATGTGGGAAGCGTATATGAAGCCTGTTCAACATACCCTAGTCTTTTGATACTGTGGGGATACCAGGTTGTGGATCAGCTCCCCCTCTCAGGTAATGTACTTATCTATATTATTACCCTCGTACAACATTATCTGAAACTGCTAATGTTCAGATAACTGTTTTAACGGGACTGTAATCTGGAAGAGTAATTAAGAATGATGTCATGTGTTTTCCCTGCTTCCAGAGGTCAACCCAGTCTTGATGTGGAGGTCTTAAAGTCTTGAATGTCTGGGTCTCTGGTGCAACCTGATCTGCCTCCCTGCATTCCCTTTCATGTGCAGTTTTATTTTGGCTATTGTAAGGTGGAGATATGTCTTAGGTCTAGGATAGTGTGGGGGGTTTGTGTTCCAATCCTCTGGGATTAAGGAGAATTCTTGAAAATGAATAGTACTGACAGGGAATTGAAATCCAGGGTTATTTCCCAAAGTACATGCTCTGTGGAATCTCAACTTTAAATCCAATATGGTAGGATCAGGAGGTGTTTGTAAGATGTGTTTCTAGTGTTATGGTGAGGTTGTCATAATATGCCGATCTTGTCAAAATGAATCCAAAAAAAGCACAATGTTCAATCAACAGTTCACAAATCATCTTCGTGAATGCAAGATTCCATTGAGAAACAGATCTGCTAAGCCAGTGATTGAATGGCTCTGTCTACAACTATAACCAGCAATCCAGCTCTCTTTCTCTTTTGCAATATGTATTTATTTTGTAATATGTCCTTGAACAGGTTTAGTTGGAAGATACTGTAACCTATCCACTGTAAAGTACTTTTTGGTTATATGTCGGACCCCAGTTAGACTAGCTGTCGTCATTGGAGTCGGCTAATGGGGATCCTAATAAATCAAATAGATTTTCCCATGAGCTAGTTTACTTTTTCTGCAGAGAAAATTTGCACAATCGATTGGATCCCTATTTAGACATAATGCTATTGGTTCTCCAATTTCTCATATCTGCCATGTGCACTTGAGCCCAATTATTCGGAAAGGTCTTGGAAAAATGTTGTCCTGTGTTCCCAGAACGATTGATACTTAAACAAAATCATTACTCGATGTGTTCTGTGCTTCTCTAGCCTTTAAATAGTTAGCCTACATCTCCTGCGCTACCGAGCAGCAGTGGAAGCCAATATTATATAAGATATTATGCAAATTGAAGAAATCCAACAGGAAAGCAATGGTTGTATCTCAAATGGCACCCTATACAGTGCACTACTTTTGACCAAGGCCCAGAGGACATCATTAGACCAGCTGCCTGCGGTACTGCACCTCTTGGAGAACTTGGAGATCAGTTTTGCTGATCAACCTTCACCTCTCTCTCTCTCTCTCTCTCTCTCTCTCTCTCTCTCTCTCTCTCTCTCTCTCTCTCTCTCTCTCCTCTCTCTCCTCCTCTCTCTCTCCTCTCTCCTCCCTCTCTCTCTCTCTCTCTCTCTCTCTCTCTCTCTCTCACCCCCCCCCTCTCTCTCTCTCTCTCTCTCTCTCTCTCTCTCTCTCTCTCTCTCTCTCTCTCTCTCTCTCTCTCTCTCCTCTCTCTCTCTCTCCTCTCTCTCTGTAATTATTTGGGTCAAATTTGTCAACATTTTTATAGATTGGTGTGATCAATCCCTGGTTCCAAATATCGGGGAAAATACCTGCAGTGAGGATGATGTTGAAGAGTTTGAGTATAGCCCATTTGAATTTGTAGTCTGTATATTTGATCATTTCATTTAAAATACCATCAGCACCACAGGCATTTTTGGGTTGGAGAGTGCATAGTTTTTCCCAATAATTCTTCTTCTGTAATTGGTGTATCCACAGGATTCTGATAGTCTTTGACTGCTGATTCAAGGATTTGTAATTTTTCTTTGTATATATTTTTGTTCTGGGCTCTTTGTTATATTGCTGTAGAGGTTTGCAAAGTGATTTCTCCACATATCCTATTTTGGATAGCCAATTCCTCATGATGATGTTTGTTTAATTTATTCCAATTCTCCCAGAAGTGGTTTGATTCTATGGATTCTTCAATTCCATCTAGCTGATTTCTAATGTGCTGTTCCTTTTTGTTATTAGGGTGTGTTTGTATTGCTTCAATGTTTCCCCATATTGAAGGCGTAGATTTTTGTTGTCTGGTTCTCTGTGTTTTTGATTAGATATACAGTATTTCTCAATTACTTTCTTAGATTTTTAAAATCATTATCAAATCATGTTTCATTATCTGTTATATCTGGTTTGCTCTTATGCTCCTTTAGATTAGCCAAGGAGGCTCATTTGTCAAATATAAAGTTTATGTTCCAAAAGGTGAAATTTACACCTTCATTGCTGAAGGAGAATGTTAAGCCTAACAAGTTGTCCAGGAGTGATTGTATTTTTTGGCTACTAATTGCTTTTTGATAGATGTCTGTACTGTTTGCACTTCATCTAAAGGCCTGTTTAGTACCATGTAATTTATTGGGCCGTGATGCTTCATGGTTGGGTTCTGCTCTTCTCAGATACACTGTGAAGGCTCTGAGAGACTCTCTCTCTCTCTCAACCTAATTGAGGCTGAGCACCATCCCTTTTCCATCTGGCCCTGTAGTTACTATCCCATACTCTTTTTAAGAGGGGAGTTAATTCACGCATCCCAAATGGCACCCTACCTGTTATATAGTGCACTACTTTTGACCAGAGCCCTGGGTCAAAAGAAGTGCACTATAAGTATACAAAGTATAGGCCCTGGTTTAAGGGTAGTGCACTATATAGGGGGTAGTGTGTCATTTGAGACAAAGCCTGTATTTTGAAGGGACGTGGCTCCAAGCAGGATCTTTTACAAGATCTCATATCTGGCGTGTTTATTGTAGTTTTCTGGCATCTTTATTGTAGTCTTCTGGCGTCTTTATTGTAGTCTTCTGGCGTCTTTATTGTAGTCTATTTTCGTCTTTATTATAGTCTGTTTGTGTCTTTATTGTAGTCTTCTGGCGTCTTTATTGTAGTCTATTTGCGTCTTTATTATAGTCTGTTTGCATCTTTATTATAGTCTGTTTGCGTCTTTATTGTAGTCTATTGACGTCTTTATTGTATTCTTCTGGCGTCTTTATTGTAGTCTATTGACATCTTTTTGTAGTCTATTGACATCTTTATTGTAGTCTTCTGGCATCTTTATTGTAGTCTTCTGGCGTCTTAATTGTAGTCTATTGACATCTTTATTGTAGTCTTCTGGCATCTTTATTGTTGTCTTCTGGCGTCTTAATTGTAGTCTATTGACATCTTTTTGTAGTCTATTGACATCTTTATTGTAGTCTTCTGGCATCGTTATTGTAGTCTTCTGGCGTCTTAATTGTAGTCTATTGGCGTCCTTATTGTAGTCTATTGGCGTCTTTATTGTAGTCTATTGGCGTCTTTATTGTAGTCTTCTGGCATCTTTATTGTAGTCTATTGGTGTCTTTATTGTAGTCTATTGGCGTCTTTATTGTAGTCTATTGACGTCTTTATTGTAGTCTATTGACGTCTTTATTGTAGTCTATTGGCGTCTTTATTGTAGTCTATTGGCATCTTTATTGTAGTCTTCTGGCATCTTTATTGTAGTCTATTGGCGTCGTTATTGTAGTCTATTGGCATCTTTATTGTAGTCTATTGGTGTCTTTATTGTAGTCTATTGACATCTTTATTGTAGTCTTCTGGCGTCTTTATTGTAGTCTATTGGCATCTTTATTGTAGTCTTCTGGCGTCTTTATTGTAGTCTATTGGTGTCTTTATTGTAGTCTATTGGCGTCTTTACTGTAGTCTATGGGGGTCTTTATTGTAGTCTTCTGGCGTCTTTATTGTATTCTTCTGTCGTCTTTATTGTAGTCTATTGGCGTCTTTATTGTAGTCTATTGGCGTCTTTACTGTAGTCTATTGGTGTCTTTATTGTAGTCTATTGACATCTTTATTGTAGTCTATTGACATCTTTATTGTAGTCTTCTGGCGTCTTTATTGTAGTCTATTGGCGTCTTTATTGTAGTCTATTGGCGTCTTTACTGTAGTCTATGGGGGTCTTTATTGTAGTCGTCTGGCATCTTTATTGTAGTCTATGGGCGTCTTTATTGTAGTCTATGGGCGACTTGACTGTAGTCTATGGGGTTCTTTATTGTAGTCGTCTAGCGTCTTTATTGTAGTCTTCTGGCATCTTTATTGTAGTCTATGGGCGTCTTTATTGTAGTCTATGGGCGACTTGACTGTAGTCTATGGGCGTCTTTATTGTAGTCTATGGGCGACTTGACTGTAGTCTATGGGCGTCTTTATTGTAGTCTATGGGCGACTTGACTGTAGTCTATGGGCGTCTTTATTGTAGTCTATGGGCGACTTGACTGTAGTCTATGAGCGTCTTTATTGTAGTCTATGGGCGACTTGACTGTAGTCAAGGACGCAGATGCCACTATGTTTTTGCAGGCCCTTTGTGTTTTCAATCAGCTGTGTGATGATATCACTGGATTGGGGAAGCCCTGTCCTGGCTAGCAGGGTGTAAGCCTGTGGAACAAAGCAGTGGCAGTGTTGGGGGGGGGTTGGCAGCTGTCTGGAACAGGGAGTCCCATTGTCCCAGTGCCACTGTACCGAGACCTCCTTTAATAACTTTAACTCTCATAGGCTAAGTCCCAAATGGCACTCTATTCCCTACCTTGCCCCATAGGGCTCTGGTCAAAGTAGTGCACTGTATACGGAATAGGGTGCCATTTGGAATGCTACCATAGCCTTGCATGACCAGGATTACTGCACTCTGTTCTGCTATAGCCTCTCTCTGCAATGCTTCCGGCCACAATCTCATTATGGCCGGTCAAACATGCATTCATCCTTTCATCCTGCTGGAATGAAAGGGGCAGGAGGAAGTGTGTGTGTGTGTATGTGTGTGTGTGTGTGTGTGGGGGGGGGTGTCAGAGGGTTGCATCTCCTTATTTACATGTGTTTGTCAGGGACCAATAGGCATGGGATTAAAGGCACCTCCAGTAGCAATTTCCACTGGGACCTTGGGATTATACTGCATGAGAAGGAAAATCCCCTCATAGATCATCTTGATATTACGAGCTCCAAGGGCTCCTAAATGGATGTCCCACTGATATCCCTACAGGTACACATGCACGCACAGACAGACAGACAGACAGACAGACAGACAGACAGACAGACAGACAGAGACAACTTAAAGTTTATTTGTCACGTGCGCAGAATACAACAGTGAAATGCTTACTTACAGGCTCTAACCAATAGTAATAATAGCACAATCGGTTGGGCGCCCGTAAAACTGGTGCCATTTCTTCCGGCGCCACATACACATACACACACACTCAGACCCAGAGGTTCCACTTTGTAACTATACTGGCTGTTCTCCCAGCCTGTGGGAGGTGCCTGGCCCGTGGCCCGCTGGAGGTCTGGTTCAGAGATTAGAACCAACACAGAGACTAGAGCTGTGTAAATCCTCTCCCCTGCCTTGCCTGTCAACCCTCTCAACCCTCTGAACCCTCCCTCAATTCAGATACAGTACTGTACTTACAGTGCAGCATGTTGGCTCTGTCTGGACCATAGCAAGCTGGGGTATTCATTTATAGGGTGGGCCCTTTATGAGAGAGAAACCCAGACCCCCCCTTTCTCAAAAACTCTAACCAAGTGTGGTCTGTCTTTGCTTTACCTTTAAAGAACACTAACTCATACAGGTACAAAAAGGACATTGGATAAAAATGATTTAATTTGATATAATATAATGACATTTAAATGTAGACTAAAAATAAAAGGTTCCTTAATTGGGTCCCCAAAGGACCTTAATAATAATAATAACAATAAGCATAACAATAACACAATATTTTAGTTTTCAGTGTTTATTATGATTTTAGTGGCAAAGCAGAATAAAAAAAATCTAAATATGAGTTCTCCCAGCAGAGCCCCAACTCCAATGGGTATATCCTCTGGCGTGTTGATGTTAATGTGTTGATGTTCTCTGTATCCATAGCCAGAATGATGTATTCATCAGAGGTGTAGAGAGGGTGAAGCCTGTGAATCCAAAGAATTGTAATTATACAGATGATTAACAAAATATGCACACAACGGTACTCTTACCTTGTTTCTGTGGTGAATGTGAATGAAAAAAAAATCTGTTTTGATAATGGTTTTCATACACAAACCCTGTCCAAAATCTAGAGGCCTATGGGATATTCATTGACGAGGTAAAAAAGGAGGATGGTAAATGTGATCTGCATAACATACAAATACCAATTGACATACCTTCGTATGGCTCCTTGTCTGTATACCTGTAGACACAGACACAAAAGTGAGTAGTTTAGTCCCTTGAATTGTGTCCATTTTCTGTTTTAGAAAGATTTGCACAAAAATGAAAAGATGGATGGTATCATCATAAAACAATATGAATTTAGATCAATCAAGGGACAAACCATACCTTAAATTGAGGAGATCTTTACATTGTTCCGTTGGGTGCTGGCACTTGTGTCTTTTCAAATTCAAATCCAAGTGTTTCAGTTTGGGCAGTTAGGTTCCTGCAAGAATCCAACCAACTGATGAGGTTCCTCGACGAACCCCACCTCCTATGGGATTCTTGGAAGAACCTTTTTGGGACCATTTTCCGTGCCAAGAACCAGAAGGTTTTCAAAGAACTTTAAGGATCCTAGAAGAACTCTTTTGAACCCATAATTTTTTGAGTGTACTGTATTTAATATACTCCCTGATATTATGAAAGGACAATACCACTCAATAACTATCTTTTGGTATTTGTTTCATTAGTCCACTGCTGGTACAGTACCAACATGTTTTGCATTTCAGCAATGAAGTTTTCAAGATATACAGTTGAAGTCGGAAGTTTACATACACTTTGGAGTCATTAAAACTCGTTTTTCAGCCACTCCACAAATTTCTTGTTAACAAACTATAGTTTTGCAAGTCGGTTAGGACATCTACTTTGTGCATGACACAAGTCATTTTTACAACAAGTGTTTACAGAGAGATTATTTAACTTATAATGAACTATATCACAATTCCAGTAGGTCAGAAGTTTACATACACTCAGTTGACTGTGCCTTTAAACAGCTTGGAAAATTCCAGAAAATTATGTCATGGCTTTAGAAACTTCAGATAGGCTAATTGACATAACTTTAGTCAATTTGAGGTGTACCTGTGGATGTATTTCAAGGCCTACCTTCAAACTCAGGGCCTCTTTGCTTGACATAGGAAAATCAAAAGAAATCAGCCCAGACCTCAGAAAAACATTGTACTCCTTCACAAGTCTGGTTCATCCTTGTGAGCAATTTCCAAACGGCTGAAGGTACCACGTTCATCTGTACAAACAATAGTATGCAAGTATAAACACCATGGGACCACGCAGCCACCATACCGCTCAGGAAGGAGATGCGTTCTGCCTCCAAGAGATGAATGTACTTTGGTGCAAAAAGTGCAAATCAATCCCAGAACAACAGCAAAGGACCTTGTGAAGATGCTGGAGGAAACAGGTACAAAAGTATCTATATCCACAGTAAAACTAGTCCAATATCGACATAACCTGAAAGGCCGCTCAGAAAGGAAGAAGTGCTCCAAAACAGCCATAAAAAAAGCCAGACTACGGTTTGCAATTGCATGTGGGGGGGGACGACGACGACAAAGATCGTACTTTTGGGAGAAATGTCCTCTGGTCTGATAAAACAAAAATAGAACTGTTTGGCCATAATGACCATCGTTACATTTGGAGGAGAAAGGGGGACGCTTGAAAGCCGAAGAACACCATCCCAACCGTGAAGCATGGGGGTGGCAGCATCATGTTGTGGGGGTGCTTTGCTGCAGGAGGGACTGGTGCACTTCACAAAATAGATGGCCTTATGAGGAAGGAAAATTATGTGGATATATTGAAGCAACATCTCAAGAGATCACTCAGGAAGTTAAAGCTTGGTCGCAAATGGGTCTTCCAAATGAACAATGACCCCAAGCATACTTCCAAAGTTGTGGCAAAATGGCTTAAGAACAACAAACTCAATGTATTGGAGTGGCCATCACAAAGCCCTGACCTCAATCCTATAGAAGATTTGTGGGCAGAACTGAAAAAGCGAGTGCGAGCAAGGAGGCCTACAAACCCGACTCAGTTACACCAGCTCTGTCAGGAGGAATGGGCCAAAATTCACCCAATTTATTGTGGGAAGCTTGTGGAAGGCTACCCGAAACGTTTCACCCAAGTTAAACAATTTAAAGGCAATGCTACCAAATACAAATTAAGTGTATGTAAACTTCTGACCCTGTAATGGGTGCGTGTCGGTGGCAGGGAAGTCAGGTGCAGGAAAACGAACTTGGTATAATAAGACTCATAAACTCCAAATACCAAAATATACAAAAAATAATATGAGTGGGTACAAAACCCGTCGCACACCGACATGACTTACACATAACATACAATAGGACCATGCCTCAGGACTACCTGGCATGATGACCCCTTGCTGTCCCCAGTCCACTTGGCCGTGCTGCTGCTCCAGTATCAACTGTTCTACCTGTGGCTATGGAATCCTGACCTGTTCACCAGATGTGCTACCTGTCCCCGACCTATTATATGACCATGCTGGTCATTTATGAACATTTGAACATCTTGGCCATGTTCTGTTATAATCTCCACAGCACAGCCAGAAGAGGACTGGCCACCCCTCATAGCCTGGTTCCTCTCTAGGTTTCTTCCTAGGTTTTGAGCTTTCTAGGTTAGTTTTTCCGAGCCAACGTGCTTCAACACCTGCATTGCTTGCTGTTTGGGGTTTTAGGCTGGGTTTCTGTACAGCACTTTGAGATATCAGCTGATGTACGAAGGGCTATATAAATTAATTGAATTTGATTTGATTAAAACAATCTCTGACAAGGACATGAGGAGAAACAGAGGGTTAAATACACAACATGTAATTGATGGGATTGGAACCAGGTGTGAAGGAAGACAAGACAAAACAATGGAAAATGAAAAATGGATCAGTGATGGCTAGAAGTTTAGTGACGTCGACCGCCGAACACCGCCCGAACAAGGAGAGGGTCCGACTTCGGCGGAAGTCGTGACAGACCCACTGGGGATGTGATGAAAGTAATAAAAGCTGAAATAAATCATTCTCTCTACTATTATTCTGACATTTCACATTCTTAAAATAAAGTGGTTATCTTAACTGACCTAAGAATTTTACTTGGATTAAATGTCAGGATTTGTGAAAAACGAAGTTTAAATGTATTTAGCTAAGGTATATGTAAACTTCCAAAATTTCCCGAAACTGTAAACTTCAACTGTAGAAGTTTGAAAGTATGGAAGTAATTAACAGTGAAGTAATGAAACAAGATCATATACAGTGCATTCGGAAAGTATTCAGAACCCTTCAGTTTTTCTACATTTTGTTACGTTACAGCCTTATTCTAAAATTGATTAAATATTTTTTTCTCATCAATCTACACACAATACCCCACATTGACAATGCAAAAACAGGTTTTAAGGATTTTTTGCAAATGTGTGTATAAATATTAAATTTAAAAAATATATATATATGTATTTTATTTAGATAAGTATTCATACTCGAAATTGAGCTCAGGTGCATCCTGTTTCCCATTGATGATCTTTGAGATGTTTCTACAACTTTATCTATATGCACAGTTGACAGTGCATGCCAGAGCAAAAACCAAGCCATGAGCTCCGAGACAGGAATGTGTTGAGACACAGATCATTCTTAAATAGAAGAGGTTTGGAAGCACCAAGACACTCCTCAGTAAAAGGTGCATGACAGCCTGCTTGGAGTTTGCCAAAAGAAACTTAAAGTACTCTGACCAGGAGAAACAAGATTATCTGGTCTGATGAAATGCCTGAATGCCAAGTGTCACATCTGGAGGAAACCTAGCACCATCCCTACGGTGAAGCATGGTCGTGGCAGCATCATGCTGTGGGGATGTTTTTCAGTGGCAGGGACTGGGAGACTAGTCAGGATCGAGGGAAAGATGAACGGAGCAAAGTGCAGAGAGATCCTTAAAGAAACCCTGCTCCAGATCGCTCAGGACTTCAGACTGGGGTGACGGTTCACCTTTCAACAGGACAACAACACTAAGCACACAGTCAAGACAACGCAGGAGTGGCTTTGGGACCAGTCTCTGAGTGTTCTTGAGTGGCTCATCCAGAACCCGGACTTGAACCCGATCGAACATCTCGAGAGACCTGAAAATAGCTGTGCAGAGTCGCTCTCCATCCCCTGACAGATATTAAGAGGATCTGCAGAGAATAATGGGAGAAACTCCCCAAATACAGGTGTGCCAAGCTTGTAGCATCATACCCAAGAAGACTCGAGGCTGTTATCGCTGCCAAAGGTGCTTCAACAAAGTGCTGAGTAAAAGTCCTGAGTGCTTCTGAATAATTTCCAAAGGCACTGTATGTTGTCAGCTTGTCATTGTATTATTCTAGAGTAGTGTGCCTCTAATGGAAGTGTAATAGAAGTCGTTTCATCTTCAGAGCACTTTGAATAGCAGGGGCTTGTCAATGCCAGAGCAGAGAACCATTCAACAGCAGTTGTTAATGCATAGCAGAGCACCATTCAAAAGCAGTTTTTGTTGGGGACTTGTCAATGCCATAGCAGAGCATCATTCAAAAGCAGTTTTTGTTGGGGACTTCTCAATGCAATAGCTAATGCAGCAGAGGGCAGCAAGATCTATAGAACTAATATATTGTCATACTGTTGAGGTGTCCCAAATGGCACCATATTCCCTGTATAGTGCACTTCTTTTGACCAGAGGTGGGTCCTGGTCAAAAGTAGTATACAGTATAGGGAAAATGGTGCCATTTGGGATGTAGACTATGGTCCATGTCATCACACATCACAGCAATAATCTGATCCTTCTGATTGAGTCACATACCCGTAGATAATGAGATTTTAACGATCACAGGATAATGATTAGCTGGCCTCCTTTTCTAATAAGCCTTACCATCCAACATACATTCTCTTTGATCAATTCGATGCACACCTTATCAGAGTATAATCATCATTAATCACCCCCCCACCGCCTACTTGAAAACCCTTGCAACCCCCCACCCCTGGCCTCCCTCAAATCTGAGTGTGGAACTTGTTTGCATCCTAAATGGTATCCTATTCCAATAGGGCTCTGTTCAGAAGTAGTGAACGATGTAGAAGCAGGCTGGCATTTGAGACCCAGGCATCATGAGCTGATTTATGTCTTCAATGTTGAGAATTTGGAAAGTGCTTAAGATACTGTCGCCGCTAAGAATATTACTTTTCAACATGCTTCAGAGGTTCCTCATCCATTACACTGACAGCGGATTAATAACAGTTTAATGTGAAAGGCTAGCTAGCTGAAAGGAAAGATAGGGATTGTAGCATCTAGAAGCTGACCAATGTATTTTTCATTTTCACTTTTGTGCAAAAAAAAGATTACGTATCGAAATAAAAACATTTGATGTGATTGAAAATTACGATGTAGCTATTTTAACAATGACACTCCTTGGCCTCACACATCTGGCATTTCTGATAAGCTCACATTTAAGTCACGACAGTTCTGCAGGCTACTCCACATTGTCAGTGATGGTTATGTCCCAAATAGCCCTATTTTTTTACCCTATTTTCTATGTAGTGCACTACTTTTGACAAGAGCTCTATGGGATTCAGTGCAATGCACCGCATAGGTAATTTGGTAGTCATTAAGGAGGCAGACATGAACTTCACTGTTGGCTGATATTATGACCGCTCACTGAGAAGTACTTATTGAAATCAGTGCAACTCCCTTTTCTTCCACTGAAACCAGGTCACGCCTCTCCTGCCCCATTGGACTCAACACTCTCAACACCTCCCTGACACCCTATGCTGATGAAGCCAGGCTTGAGGGCAGGAGTGTTGCTTTCACGTGATGCTAAATAGATAATTGAATGGCTACCCAGACTACCCGCATTGACCCTGTTTTGCAGTAACTCTCACGCACACACACTGCACTCTACCCACACACTCACACATACTTACACTGACACCACAACACACACACACTGCACTCTACCCACACACTCACACATACTTACACTGACACCACAACACACACACACACACACACACACACAAATACCAAATATGCTGCTGCTAGTCTCTTTACCCATACCTATATGTACAGTTCATAGCTACCTCAATTACATCGTAGTCCTGTACATCGACTCGGTACTGGTACTCCCTGTATATAGCCATGTTATTACCTCGTACCCCTGTACATCGACTCGCTACTGGTACTCCCTGTATATAGTCATGTTCTTACCTCGTACCCCTGTACATCGCCTCAGAACTGGTACTCCCTGTATATAGCCATGTTATTACCTCGTACCCCTGTACATCGACTCGGTACTGGTACTCCCTGTATATAGCCATGTTATTACCTCGTACCCCTGTACATCGACTCGGTACTGGTACTCCCTGTATATAGCCATGTTATTACCTCGTACCACTGTACATCGACTCGGTACTGGTACTCCCTGTATATAGCCATGTTATTACCTCGTACCCCTGTACATCGACTCGGTACTGGTACTCCCTGTATATAGCCATGTTATTACCTCGTACCCCTGTACATCGACTCGGTACTGGTACTCCCTGTATATAGTCATGTTCTTACCTCGTACCCCTGCACATCGCCTCAGTACTGGTACTCCCTGTATATAGCCATGTTATTACCTCGTACCCCTGTACATCGACTCGGTACTGGTACTCCCTGTATATAGCCATGTTATTACCTCGTACACCTGTACATCGACTCGGTACTGGTACTCCCTGTATATAGTCATGTTATTACCTCGTACCCCTGTACATCGACTCGGTACTGGTACTCCCTGTATATAGCCATGTTATAACCTCGTACCCCTGTACATCGACTCGGTACTGGTACTCCCTGTATATAGCCATGTTATTACCTCGTACCCCTGTACATCGACTCGGTACTGGTACTCCCTGTATATAGTCATGTTATTACCTCGTACCCCTGTACATCGAATCGGTACTGGTACTCCCTGTATATAGTCATGTTATTACCTGGTACCCCTGTACATCGACTCGGTACTGGTACTCCCTGTATATAGCCATGTTATTACCTCGTACCCCTGTACATCGACTCGGTACTGGTACTCCCTGTATATAGCCATGTTATTACCTCGTACCCCTGTACATCGACTCGGTACTGGTACTCCCTGTATATAGCCATGTTATTACCTCGTACCCCTGTACATCGACTCGGTACTGGTACTCCCTGTATATAGCCATGTTATTACCTCGTACCCCTGTACATCGACTCGGTACTGGTACTCCCTGTATATAGCCATGTTATTACCTCGTACCCCTGTACATCGACTCGGTACTGGTACTCCCTGTATATAGTCATGTTATTACCTCGTACCCCTGTACATCGACTCGGTACTGGTACTCCCTGTATATAGTCATGTTATTACCTCGTACCCCTATACATCGACTCGGTACTGGTACTCCCTGTATATAGCCATGTTATTACCTCGTACCCCTGTACATCGACTGGTTACTGGTACTCCCTGTATATAGCCATGTTATAACCTCGTACCCCTGTACATCGACTCGGTACTGGTACTCCCTGTATATAGCCATGTTATTACCTCGTACCCCTGTACATCGACTCGGTACTGGTACTCCCTGTATATAGTCATGTTATTACCTCGTACCCCTGTACATCGAATCGGTACTGGTACTCCCTGTATATAGCCATGTTATTACCTCGTACCCCTGCACATCGCCTCAGAACTGGTACTCCCTGTATATAGCCATGTTATTACCTCGTACCCCTGTACATCGACTCGGTACTGGTACTCCCTGTATATAGTCATGTTCTTACCTTGTACCCCTGCACATCACCTCAGAACTGGTACTCCCTGTATATAGTCATGTTATTACCTCGTACCCCTGTGCATCGACTCGGTACTGGTACTCCCTGTATATAGTCATGTTCTTACCTCGTACCCCTGCACATCGCATCAGACTCAGTACTGGTACTCCCTGTATATAGCCATGTTGTTACCTTGTAGCTCTGTACATCAACTCGGTACTGGTACTTCCTGTATATAGATATAGCATTTTTACTCATTACTATTTCAATTTTTTATTCTATTTTAAAAAATCTTTAATTCTGCATTGATGGAACAGTAAGAATTTCACTGTTAGTCTACACCTGTTGTCTATGAAGCATGTCACAAATACAACTGTACTCTCCTCACGCTGCTTTATGAGTCCATGGCCCTCTGTGACACCCACACACTCGTCCATTCCAGCCCCTACATTCATGTCATCTTAAGCAGGGCTTTTGTGGGCTGTTGAATGCAGTAGTGAGTGAAGGAAAGGAGTAGGCGGCAGGAGTGTCCAATAATGGATGGAGACACAGCTAGCGCCTCACTGGGAACCACAATTAAATTAGCCAATTCCCTGGGACCAGTTCAATAAATGATTATAAAAAGAAACGCCACAATCTGGCCCTGTCGCCCTGCTGCTTCTGCCACCTCTGCTCTCTGCACTCTGCAGCCCAAGTAGCACTATATATTTGACCAAAAGTGGGGCACTATAAAAGGACTAGGGTGCCATTTAGGACGCAGAGTCAGAGTCACGCCTCTAATGAAAATTCTCCAGGCACTCAGCTGAGAACGCTCAGAGACAATGGCTCCCTGCATACCTCGCCCAATTACTCTTCATTTCACTCTGTTAAAGGGGATCTCTCCGCATGCTATTGAACAATCGTTGCCGCTTATTTTGGCCCTGGCTGAAACTGTTTCTCAGAGTCTGAGCCCAGAAGGAAATTGAAGCCTTTTGTGATCATATATCACAATTAGCAACATTTTCGTGATTTCATTCAGTTAAATTCAGACAGAACCTTCTATTCCTCAAGAAATGAAAACAGCCACAGGGACCGTACAGACAGTTGTTGTCATGGTAACAGTGGGTCTCAGTCTCATTCAGTAGTGGTTCTATGAAGTTTACTGTGTCCTTCTCAAGATGAGCCATCTGAGAGAACGGTTGGGAGAATATCGACATCGCCCTCTCTCTCTCTCAGTATATAAACAGTGCGGCTTAATGAGCAGCCCCTTGTTCGTGGTCTAATGAGAGATGAGAAGGTATCTCTGTTCATGTTGCACTGGCCCCACTAATTGAACATGGAGAGACTTTGCCAATTGATTCCCACCTGTATCCATGTTGCACAGCATCTGGTTCGTGTATCTCATGACCCTGCTTGTGTGTGTTAGAAGCTGGCAGGACTAAGTAGCAAAGCATACTCCTTATATCCTGTTCTGACTGATCATCATGAGGATTCAATGCAAAACCATTTTAACACACATTGTCATTGAACCTGTCCCTCCAAAAGGTTGTCTTGGAAACAACATGAAACAAAATGTATGGCATGCATTGAGACTGATATTGACAACCACATAACTTTCAATGGCGATTGAATGTCGACAGGTATTAAACGTTCTCTTATTTCAGGAAACCTTTATTCACAGATGTAGGAGAATTCAGTAATCGGGTTAAGTTAGTTCATCCCTTCAACAGTATATTTGAATGCTAAACGAAGGCTTAGTCCAGCGCTGAGGGTTTAAAAACGTCAAACCTATCCGATTAAAAGACTCCTTGACAAAAATACATTTTGATAGCAGCACGTACCTATCCTAAATGTGAATTGATTCTTGAAAGGAACCAAAACCTAAGCAAAATGACAGAAAACCAAGGTGGCCATAGCTGTAGCTTGAAGGAGATAGGCTCTATGGAGAGAGAGAGAGAGATTAGCATGACGTTTACCATGCTCCCTGAGAGTGGAAACTAGAATTGCTTTTCTCCCATGGGATCTCCTTTGCTATGCCCATATGTGTCTAGAATGCAGCTTGAAGAACAGGCTGTCCATTGAACTCAGCTATCATGACTTATTGTGCGCAGTACACTGTGGATAGTCTTCACTCATAGGGACAGACGGAATGATTACAGAGATGGATGGATGCAAACCTGCAATTCTAAAAATATCCTTAAGAGCAATGAAATTGTCTTTCTAAACAACCCAATAACCTGACGTTTACAGTATCTACATAAGCCAGTGTTTATGACCCTACAGTACTGTATGGCTTTGTAAGCATCTCTCTCATCCAGATGCAAGGATAGCATTTCATGGTTGTTTTGCTGAATCTCTTTGTTAGCTGCAGTGACATTTTAGTGTAAAAGTCATATTCCCTTTTCTGTCAGTTATCTGTCAGATAGATTAGTGCACTCACATCATCAGTTCCTCTATCACAGAGGACTGATTATCACAGAGGACTGATTATCACAGAGACTTGATTATCACAGAGGACTGATTATCACAGAGGCTTGATTATCACAGAGGACTGATTATCACGGAGGACTGATTATCACAGAGGCTTGATTGTCACAGAGGACTGATTATCACGGAGGACTGATTATCACAGAGGACTGATTATCACAGAGGACTGATTATCACAGAGACTTGATTATCACAGAGGACTGATTATCACAGAGGCTTGATTGTCACAGAGGACTGATTATCACGGAGGACTGATTATCACAGAGGACTGATTATCACGGAGGACTGATTATCACGGAGAACTGATTATCACAGAGGAATGATTATCACAGAGGACTGATTATCACGGAAGATTGATTCTGAACAGATTGGTAATAAAATAAAAAGACAAGTTGCCAGAGAACCTGGGTGATCTTGATTTTGATACTCAGTTCAGGAAAATAATATGTGTAATCAGATGTCCGAACACCGTAGTTTTAGCTAGCTAGGGAGAGATAGGTTGGTGAACATCAGAAGAGAAGAACTTTCCACAGATCAAGTTTGTTATCCCCAAGACAGATGTCTTACACAGATCCTGTCATTTATCGATATTTATACACAGCGTATCATCACCACAGAGCTCCAAACAGACAAGTGTCTTCCTTCCTCCTCATACCTCTTGAATGTGATTTGAGTAAGTCTGAAAACAGTCCAAATTGGTTACACGGCCATATGGTAGATGAATAAGAGGGCAGGTGAGACACAAGCCCTTTAAATCTGTCTCCTGGGAGACGGGGGGCTCAGGATTACTGGGTTTTGAATGTACACTGTATGAAAGGAAACCCGTTTTTACATTTTCTTCAGACAACTGCAGAGAGAGAGAGAGAGAGAGAGAGAGAGAGAGAGAGAGAGAGAGAGAGAGAGAGAGAGAGAGAGAGAGAGAGAGAGAGAGACTGGATGAATGAATGATAGTCGGATTTAATAAAAAAACAGTGGATCAGCAACATTTTACTGCATAATGTAGCCTGAATGAGCACAGCCTGAACATAGTCTAGGTAGCCTGAGCCTCGAATGGCACCCTATTTCCTATACAGCACACTTTTTTTTGACATGGTCTCTGGTCAAAACTAGTGCACTATACATGGAATAGGGTGCCATTTGAGATACAACCCCTGGCTATTGGGAGCATGTGGGATTCTCTTCTGAGAGCCGCTGCTGCAGTTTTTATTCAGTCTCCTGGTCCAGAGTTATGTTCAAACCGGGTCCTTGAGAGGAAATGTGAGGATCCCCTGAGCCCCTGAGCCACTACTGCTCTTCACTTCCTCCAGGGCCTTTCCTTGGAATTTGAACCATAAAGACTTCTTAGTTTTCCCCCTCTAGTAGGTGGGCAGTGAATGAGAAAACCATCTGAGGAACCAATAGAGGAAGAGAATGAGGGGACCGAGACAGAGAAAGAGAGGGGGAGAGAGATAAAGAGAGAAAAAGAGAAATAGACTATTCGGCAAGTAATATTGTCAAGAGGCAGTGACAGGAGCAAGATCCTGTCATTTGACATCTCCAATAACTCAGAAGAGATTGGCTTCGGTTAGGAAATTTGAAACAACACCATATGTTTTTTCTTATGTATCACAGGACTTAACACTTTATGCCATATGTTTGTTTATGTGTTGAGCAGTTGGACCCAGGTCAGAGAACCATTCAAATCTGGGTTAAAAGTGAGGTACATCAGAAGGAGGTGTACTCTGTTGTTGTTGAGTGAGAGAGTACACATGCATGATGCTATTTGGGCCATATACAGGCCCCATTGATGACAGGTAATCTAGACACTGACAGGTTTGTTGCACAGAATTGTGTGCCTTCATCTAAAGTATTGCTTTAATGGTTTCCTTTCAGAGATCCATCTCAAAATTAAATTTGCTGAAGCTTCTGCTCTCGGTGATGCATTTTCTTCTTTGACGCACCTTATGTCTAAACTTCTTGACAGTGAAATGATCTTGATTGGTGATCTCAACTGATGTTGGTTAAAGCCGGCGTCTGATGATTTAAAACATGTTTTGTAATTCTATGAATCTTACCCAGTTGATTAACTCACCCACTCGCCCAAATCTTAAATGCCCAGATAAATCTACCCTGATTTGATTTGATATTGACAAATGTTCCACATAAATATTCTGCGGTTGGTGTTTTCTGTAATGATGTAAGTGACCATTGTGCTGTTGTTGCTGTTAGAAATACTAAGGTTCCTAAGACAAACCCACGTTTTATCCGTAAGAGAAATTTGAAGTGTTTTAACGAGCAGGCTTTCTTTCATGATTTGTTTTATTTTGACTGGACCAAGATTGAGTTTATCCCTGATGTGGAAACTGCCTGGAAATTCTTTCATGATGGTTTTTCCAAATAGTAAACAAACATGCCCCATTCCGTGGGTTCAGGGTTAAAGGGCGGGATAATCCATGGTTTTCTTCTGAGCTGTATTGTATTATTCACGACCGTAATCTAGCCTGGGCTAAAGCAAGGAAATCATGTTCTGATGCTGATTGGCTTATTTTAGGCAGCTACGAAACAAGTGTTCTTTTCTTCTCAGGAAGACCAAGTCTGAATATTTTATGTCTGTTACCACTGATAACCTGAATGACCCTAGAACGTTTTGGAAGGCTATTAAGTCTGTGTCTGGTAACAGTAATGTTAATGAATTACTGTCATGTGTTTTGAAGGCCTCTGTCGCTACATATGACAAATCTGAAATGCTGAATTGTTTCAATGAGCACTTTGTATCATCTGGTAGGCTGTTTGATTCAGTGTCCTCTGTCTCTGTACGACCCTGTGTGGATGAACCAGTGAGAGCTGTCCCCAGTCCACCTGGCCGTGCTGCTGCTCCAGTTTAAACTGTTCTGCCTTATTATTATTCGACCATGCTGGTCATTTATGAACATTTGAACATCTTGGCCATGTTCTGTTATAATCTCCACACGGCACAGCCAGAAGAGGACTGGCCACCCCACATAGCCTGGTTCCTCTCTAGGTTTCTTCCTAGGTTTTGGCCTTTCTTTGGAGTTTTTCCTAGCCACCGTGCTTCTACACCTGCATTGCTTGCTGTTTGGGGTTTTAGGCTGGGTTTCTGTACAGCACTTTGAGATATCAGCTGATGTACGAAGGGCTATATAAATTTGATTTGATTTGATTTGAACTCTGTGCACTCAATTTGATGGGCTTTTGTCTGTTAAATTGTCTGTCTTGAATGGTGTGCCCCAAGGCTCTCTTGAACCTCTCTTATTCACTATTTATATAAATGATTTAGACAAAAATGTCCAAAATGCACAACTTCATTTTTATGCTGATAATACTGTAATTTACTGTTGTGCCTCGTCTCTTACAAAAGCCTTCCAGAACATGCAAACTGCTTTTTATACTGTTCAACATACCTTGTGTAAATTAAAGCTTATCCTCAATACTGACAAAACTAAATTAATGGTGTTTTCCAACGCAAGAAATAGACCTCTGAAACTTTCACCTATTACTTACTACCTGTCAGGGCAAAGAGATTGAGGTTGTAACCTCATATAAATATCTTGGAATTTTAATTGATGACGGCCTCTCTTTTAAATTGCATATTCAACAACTTACAAAAAAATTGAAGCTGAAATTGTGGTTTTATTTTAGGAATTAGGCCTGTTTTTCTTTTGAAGCCAGAAGGAGGCTAGTATCAGCTACATTTATGCCTTTACTAGACTATGGGGATATTTTATATATGAATGCTTCCGCTCAGTGTTTGAGATGAATTGACACTCTTTACCATGGCACTTTGAGATTTATTTTAAACTGCAAAACCCTTACGCACCACTGCACTTTGTATACCAGGGTTGGCTGGCCTTCTCTAGTCACTTGTAGGCTCAGTCACTGGTATACTTTTATTTACAAAGCCATTTTGGGTTTACTACCTTTTTATTTGTGCATTTTTATTGTTCAGAAATGTGGTGGGTACTCTCTTCGTTCGCTGGACTTTATCCTGCTAACTGTTCCAAATGTCGAACTGAATTTGGTAAAAGGGCTTTTATGTACACTGCGCCATCATCTTGGAACACTTTACAAAATACTTTTAAACTGGAAGAACTTGTCCCGATTGGTGTTTTTAAATCACTGATGAAGGATTTCCTGACCTGTCAATATTTTTCATGTTGTCTGTCTGTAATTTTTTTGTAATGACTTGGTGCTGCCTATCTTGGCCAGGGCGCTCTTGAAAAAAGAGATTTTAATCTCAATGAGCCCTTCCTGGTTAAATAAAGGTTAAATAAAAACATCTAAAAATGTACTTTATTATTCTCCCTAATTATTAGGATACACAACTCAATTCTGTATCCAATCAACATAGCACAATACTCTATTTGACATCTATGCTGGTGTTTGTCCGCTGTCATACCTCAGTATTGTTATTATACAGGGCTCATCTTTGGATGAGACCTTGGTCTCAGCATGACTCCATGTCAAAATAATTGCTAAATAAATACAATGATGTTAATTAATTCAAACTATTAAGATGGCTTCAATGAACTCTCATTCAGTGGACTTGCTGAATGGTTTCCATTGTATTTGTATCTATTATGGATCCTCATTAGCTGCTGCCAAGGCCCAACCTAATCTTAATGTGATTCATTTATCAAAATCACCCCTTAGTCTTAAAGTCTTTCACCAAAGCAGGAGATGGGTGGCAGTGACATGGTAGTTTAGCTATCGTACTGAGTGGTAACACATAAAAGCTGCAAAAGCCCAGGAATCTACACTATTGACATGTATGTTCTACAATCAGACTACCTGAAATGGCTGTGTTCAGAGCTAAGGCAGCTGTGCTTGAATTTCAATCTGTAATCGTTTCAAGACAGGTCATTTAAAGGCTCCAGAGTTTTAATTTGATAGACTAGATCTTTACTGTTATCTGCTTAAAGGAGGGGACCAAGCTTTAAAAGAGCTCCTTTTTAAAATGATTATTATTGTGAAGGGGGTGATGTGTTGTATGTATTCTGCAAGGTGATGTATGGGTGGTACAGTAGAACATCTTTGGCCATTCAGACCCAGGGTTATGTGGTCATCCTGTACATCAACCAGAGAAGTCAATTGAGCTTTAGAGGATCTCATCTTTGTGAAGCTGTAATGGATGCCATGCTGCTTGCTTGGCGAGTACCGCTTCCTCCTGATTTGGCTCATGTCAAGGCTCGATCCAAGGACTTCTGCCTTACAAACACACATGACCACCCTCCTGAAGCGTCTCACCAGTCGCTCCAAGGAAAAGCTAGCTATTAGGCAGTGCAAGCGGGGACACTCAGGCTGAGGAATGAGTTTCACACATCCCCTGGCTGAATGGAAGTGTGATAGAGTGTGATGTATGGATGGCACAGTAGAAAACATCTAGCTGTGGATTTGTGGATTTGGCCATTTCAGCCACACCGGTTGCTGACAGGTGTATAAAATCGAGCACACAACCATGCAATCTACTTTAACAAACACTGGCAGTAGAATGGCCTCACTGAAGAGCTTAGTGACTTTCAACGTGGCACCATCATAGGATGCCAACTTTCCAACAACTCAGTTCATCAAATTTCTGCTCTGCTATAGCTTCCCTGGTCAACTGTAAGGGCTGTTATTGTGAAGTGGCAACATCTAGGAGCACTGGAAGGGGCCGGCTAGTGATGACGCGTGTAGCAGCTGCACACAAGCCTTCACCATGCGCAAATCCAAAGGTCGCCTGTGGTGTAAAGCTCACCGCCATTGGACTCAGGAGCAGTGGAAACACGTTCTCTGGAGTGATGAATCACGGCTCACCATCTGGCAGTTCAACGGACTAATCTGGGTTTGGCGGATGCCAGGAGAACGCTACCTAACCGAATGCATAATGCCAACTGTGAAGTTTGGTGGAGGAGGAATAATGGTCTGGGGCTGTTTTTCATGGTTCGGGTTTGGCCCCTTAGTTCCAGTGAATCTTAACGCAACAGCATACAATGACATTCTAGACAATTCTGTGCTTCTAACTTTGTGGCAATATTATTATAATTGTTTTTCACCTTTATTTAACCAGGTAGGCTAGTTGAGAACAAGTTATAATTTGCAACTGCGACCTGGCCAAGATAAAGCAAAGCAATTCGAGACATACAACAACACAGAGTTACACATGGAATAAACAAAACATAGTCAATAATACAGCAAAACAAAAGAAAACAAAAAGTATATGTACAGTGAGTGTAAATGAGGTAAGATAAGGGAGGTAAGGCAATAAATAGGCCATGGTGGTGAGGTAATTACAATATAGCAATTAAACACTGGAATGGTAGATGTGCAGAAGATGAATGTGCAAGTAGAGATACTGGGGTGCAAAGGAGCAAGATAAATAAATAAATACAGTATGGGGATGAGGTAGGTCGATAGATGGGCTATGTACAGGTGCAGTGATCTGTGAGCTGCTCTGACAGCTGGTGCTTAAAGCTAGTGAGGTAGATATGAGTCTTCATCTTCAGATATTTTTGCAGTTCGTTCCAGTCATTGGCAGCAGAGAACTGGAAGGAAAGACGACCAAAAGAGGAATTGGCTTTGGGGATGACCAGTGAGATATACCTGCTGGAGCGCGTGCTACGAGTGGATGCTGCTATGGTGACCAGTGATCTGAGATAAGGCAGGGCTTTACCTAGCAGAGACTTGTAGATGACCTGTAGCCAGTGGGTTTGGCGACAAGTATGAAGCTAGGGCCAACCAATGAGAGCGTACAGGTCGCAATGGTGGGTAGTGTATGGGGCTTTGGTGACAAAACGGATGACACTGTGATAGACTGCATCCAGTTTGTTGAGTAGAGTGTTGGAGGCTATTTTATAGATGACATCACCGAAGTCGAGGATCGGTAGGATGGTCAGTTTTACGAGGGTATGTTTGGCAGCATGAGTGAAGGATTCTTTGTTATGATATAGGAAGCCAATTCTAGATTTAATGCACGTGCACGAAGCTAGGTCCATACAGAAATGGTTTGTCGAGAGCGGAGTGGAATAACTTGACTGGCCTGCACAGAGCCCTGACCTCAACCCCGTCAACCACAGCACACATTTGGCCCAGTACCGTCCATGTTAGGGGAGAATTTTTGCTCATCGCATTCTAGTGACTCATTGTCAAGCTGACTTCGGTCATTAGTCAAAAGGCGTTATCAAGGCAAAGGGTGGCTATTTGAAGAATCTCAAATATAAAACATATTTTGATTTGTTTAACCTTTTTTTGGTTACTACATGATCCCATATGTGTTATTTGTTATTTCATAATTGATGTCTTCACTATTATTCTACAACATAGAAAACAGTAAAGATAAAGACAAATCCTTGAATGAATATGCGTTCTAAATCTTTTGACCGGTTGTCACTTTACTTACTTTACTGAAACAAAATGTGTTTGTTTCTGTCTCCTTTGGTGAAAGGAGTTCAAGTTGTTGTTATTACTGCATAGTACACCATCCATACTGATTTACAGCATATTCTGGGGTTCATAAATCTACTTCAAGGAGTAGACATAAAACACAAACTAACATGCCCCCCTGTTCATTGTATATGGAATAATAAACACAAGACTAAGTGAAATATTACCTCACTGGGGTAATATTAAAAAGTAAATGACTGACAGAGACTATAAATTCCTAAAGAGCCAATAAACGTGGTCTATTGGAGGACTGAATCATTACGTTGTGTGTTTATCATTACGGTCTGTGAGCTTTAGTTGTAATTGGAAATATTGAGGGCAGCCATAAATAATAGAAAACCCCCACCGTTGGACAGGGGTTGTAAAACTGGTATTGAGATCTAGAAGTGGAATTGTGCGTTCACCATTCACACTAAATATCCCAATCTGTTTTGTCATAGATCTGACTGCCCTCTGCAACACTCAGAATAAGGGAAGGCATATCAATGTCTCTCTGTGAAATGATATTGAATCACCCTCCTTTCATTTCATTCTAGAACAGCAAAGGGGTATCTGGAATTTAAAATGAAATTCCTGTTGGCAATAAGGCAGTGCTGCAGTGTCTATCACAGGCCACAAATGCCAATTTTTTCATTTCAACTTCAATTCTTCAGACATATATAATAAATGTTGTTGTAATATTGGATACAGTTAAAAACGTTTGACCCAATCTAGTGGTCCTTATTGATTTGAATGAGTTGGAGATAGGATACTCTCTGAGAGCATCTGTCACTGCTGATATCTCTATTCCAGGTTGTTACCTCGTCCAATGAACAATATATGTCAAGGCAATTCTGCCGCATCTGAAATGCAGTTAGTCTCAGTCGCATGCATTCCAGGTGCAGTTATTACCACAGTATTGCTATTAACACTTTGATAGTCCTATTACATCCAATACTATATGAATATTATCCTGCTTTCATTCCGAGTCACTGGAATGCTTCCAATGCATATCCTGCAACCTTCCAACCTCAAGAGCATGCAGTGGCTGTGTTCCCCTAGCAACCAAATATTTAATCTGGTGATGAATATAAAAGCTTCCCATTGGAGGGATGCTTTATGAATTTTGGATGGACACATTTGAACAAAGACAGATAGATTTTGGCTCTGCTCTGAGCCGGTGGGAAAAAGGGAATCCCTGGCGGTAATACAAGCTGGATCTCTTCAGATAACAACCTCTCCCTGGGGCTCACCGATAACTCTTTATTACAATGCGGGGGGCTCTTTTGAAGAGAAATGCTGATGATACGCATAAGATGAACAGATGGGATTGTGGGACAGATTGCGGCAATTTGAAAACAAATATGTATTCATGAGCAGAAATAAACATGTAATTGCTGTTAATTCATGAAGAGAGGAAGGTGCTTCGAATATTGGACAAAGAAACAGTTTCTTAGCATGTAAACCAACCATTTGTAGGATTATGTATTTTTTATATTGACTTTGGAAATCATAGTCTGACAGATTACAGGTTGGTTTCTGTGACTTTGCAATACAGCTAGTGAAGGGGCATGGGCTACTGTATGGTCAAAAGTAGTGCACTACACAGGGAATAGCGTGCCATTTTGGACACATGAGATGAAAGGACATCTATCCTACTGATGTCTTAAAGGTGGAATTAGAGCTGTACATAACATGAAGCTATCTATGTTATTTACCTACTAGTTGAATCATTTAACTTCTTTCTTCTCTGAGGGGGTTGAATGATTCCGCAAATACGTTTTCTGCTTAAATGTTATTTTGCTCGACTTTAATCACCTGTAAGGAGCATGGAAGTTGACCAAGAAGGCAGTGTATACCATATCTTAGTGCTACTCTAGTCTACAGTGTGTTTTGTCAGGAGTGTAATTTGGGTTAGTTTAGAGGAGAGGAGCAGTGGCTGCAACCCAAATAGCACCCTATTTAGGGGTAGGCACTCCATCAATGGGACAGTTGTAAATCATGCAGTGCCTTGTGTAATGATCGCAGAGAAACAACAAATGTCGGTACTTATAAGTGTCTTATATCGACTGAAAGCTTAAATTCTTGTTAATATAACTGCACTGTCCAATTTACAGTAGATATAACTGAAAGAAAATGTCATGCTATTGTTTGAGGAAAGCTCCTAACAACAAAGCACTTTTTTTCCACGCAATAGGTTTGACAAATTCACCTCTGAAGGTGAAATGTGTACTTACATTCTGAAATCTTGCTCTGATTTACTATCCAAAGGGTCCCAGAGATAACATGAAGTGTAGTTTTGTTAGATAAAATCATTTTTCATATGCTAAAAAGGTCCAAATAGCATGCACGATCAATTTTGTAAACATTGTTCCAACCAGTCAAATCACATTCGTATGTATTCTTCAGAGATCCTAGAAAGTAACCACACTTCACTATATCATTAGGGGTGTAGTATATCCTATAGAACACCATATTTGGTCAGAGAGTGATGCCTTCATGGCACGCCGATGATGCGGGTGGTCTTCACTTGAACAAATCTAACTTAAATAAGTACCAATCGGGTTCAAACAAAGCTAGCTAGATAGACAATGACCTGGGCTTTACGGGAGTATCCGTAAACCCTGTATCTGTCGTAAAATGTAGCTACTAAACTTGTGCGACAGTATGCCTTTTCCTTTCCAAGAATATTCAGAATTATGAAGTTATGAAAACTGGTTGTTTTGAAAATGTTGAACTTATAATATGGCTACTAATACTGGAAAAGCTAAATCAAAGTCCAAGTAGACAGATTTGACGATATTCTTGCAGAAAAATGTAATATGAATTAAAATGTCTCCTTCACGATTTGCCCAAATGTACCTGGGTGACTTCACACTAATGTCATGTAGTTAACTCATACTTCAAGTTATCGGTCTGAAACTTTGCACATACACTGCTGCCATCTTGTGGACACCATCGGAATTACAACCAGAGTGATGGCTAAAACTGGGACCTTTCTGTTGCATTTCAAAGATGGTGGTAGAAAAAAAACTGTTGTTTTTTTCTTTGTATGTTCTTCTACCAGATCTATTGTGTTATATTCTCCTACATTCAATTCATGTTTCCACAAACTTCAAAGTGTTTCCTTTCAAATGGTACCAAGAATATGCATATCCTTGCTTCAGGGCCTGAGCTACAGGCAGTTAGATTTGGGTATGTCATTTTAGGCGAAAATTTAAAAAAAGGGGACTAACACTAAGAAGAGTTTAGAGGAGATGAGCAGTGGCTGCATCCCAAATAGCACCCTGTTCCCTATATAGTGAACAACCTTAGCCCTATGGGCCCTGGTCAAAAGTAGTGCACCACATAGGGAATAGGGTTCCACTATTCCCTATCTGAAGGAGAAGGAGGAGCAGGTCAGTCTTCACACTCAGTATCTCTACTTGCACATTCATCTTCTGCACATCTACCATTCCAGTGTTTAATTGCTATATTGTAATTACTTTGCCACCATGGCCTATTTATTGCCTTAACTCCCTTATCTTACCTCATTTGCACTCACTGTCTATAGACTTCTTGTTTTCTTTAGTTCTACTGTATTATTGACTATGTTTTGTTTATTCCATGTGTAATTCTGTGTTGTTGTATGTGTCGAATTGCTATGCTTTATCTAGGCCAGGTTGCAGTTAAAAATGAGAACTTGTTCTCAACTAGCATACCTGGTTAAATAAAGGTGAAATAAAAAAATGTAAAAAACGAAATGTCCAAATCTGTGTGTATAACTCAATGGCTGTATTCGTAACCTCTTAAGACTCTAGGGGCAGTATTGCATTTTTGGATAAAAAGACGTGCCCGTTTTAAGGGCAATATTTTGTCACGAAAAGATGCTCGACTATGCATGGAATTGATAGCTTTGGAAAGAAAACACTCTGACGTTTCCAGAACTGCAAAGATTTTCACTGTGAGTGCCCTAGAACACAAGCTTTCGGCAAAACCAAGATGTTACTGCAACCAGGAAATGAACAGGATTTCTGAAGCTACGTTTTGCATTGTCTCCTTATATGGCTGTGAATGCCCCAGGAATGGGCCTACCCTTTCTATCGTTTCCCCAAGGGGTCTGCAGCATTGTGACGTATTTGCAGTCATATCATTGGAAGATTGACCATAAGAGACTACATTTGCCAAGTGTCCGCACGGTGTCCTGCGTGGAAATTGGTGCGCAAAACTCAGCTGCTGGTATTTTTCCATGGGATTCTGAGAAAAACCATGCTTCCACGAACGGCATATCAATGAAGAGATATTTGACAAAACACCTTGAGGATTGATTCAAACAACGTTTGCCATTGTTTCGGTCGATATTATGGAGTTAATTCGGAAAAAAGTTTGACGTGTAGGTGACTGAATTTTCGGTTCGTTTCGGTAGTCAAATGTGTAGTAACAAAACGGAGCGATTTGTCCTACACAAAGAATCTTTCAGGAAAAACTGGACATCTGCTATGTAACTGAGAGTCTCCTCATTATCTAGGCCAGGTCGCAGTTAAAAATGAGAACTTGTTCTCAACTAGCATACCTGGTTAAATAAAGGTGAAATAAAAAAATGTAAAAAACGAAATGTCCAAATCTGTGTGTATAACTCAATGGCTGTATTCGTAAGAAGATAGCATCTATCATGTTCAACATCATAGTTCAGTGTACAAAACATTAAAAACACCTGTGCTTTCCATGACATAAACTGACCAGGTGTATCCAGGTGAAAGCTATGATCTCTTATTGATGTCACCTCGGGCGGCAGGTAGCCTAGTGGTTAGAGCATTGGACTAGTAACCGAGAGGTTGCAAGATTGAATCCCCAAGCTGATAAGGTCAAATCTATCGTTCTTTCCCTGAACAAGGCAGTTAACCCACGAGTCCTAGGCCATCATTGAAAATAAGAATTTGTTCTTAACTGACTTGCCTATTTAAATAAAAAATAAGAAATAAAAAAAGAATCTTCAATCAGTGTAGATGAAGGGGAGGAGACAGGTTGAAGAAAGATTTGATACGCCTTGACACAGCTGAGACATGGATTATATATGTGTGCCCTTCAGAGGGTGAATGCCTTTGAATGGGGTATGTTAGTAGGTGCCAGGCGCACTGGTTTGTGTCAAGAAACTGCAACGCTGCTGGGATTTTCACGCTCAACATTTTCCCATGTTTATCAAAGGACATCCAGCCAACTTGACACAACAATGGGAAGCATTGGAGTCAACATGGGCCAGCATCTCTGTGGAACACTTCCGACACTTTGTAGAGTCCATGCCACATCGAATTGAGGCTGTTCTGAGGGTAAAAGGAGGGTGGGGTGTAACTCAACAATTGGAAGTTATTCCTAATGTTTGGTTTACTCAGTGTACATTTCCCTCCCTGATGTCCAGGTCTAGACAGTACTACTGTAATCTAGACACAAGTAGACAGTACTACTGTAATCTAGACACAAGTAGACAGTACTACTGTAATCTAGATCTGCATATGCAGATGTATGGTGGTCATCAACAGCTGTGTCTGCTTCAAAGCTATGAAACATTCATGATTTGAGTGTTGGAATGTTTTGAAGGTAGAGTTTTTCTACTACTGATGGTTTCAGGTCACCAACTAATCTACTAAAGACAAATACTGCAAGTGTTTCATTTAGCTTAAATCATTCAAATGATTTGCAACAGGCTGGATCTGGATCATATTATGGACATGTAACTCTTGCATAACTCCTACTGCACTGTGGATGGCTCTATGGGAGAGATTTACCCAGTGACAGGACAGCTGAAGCCTAACCTTGCTTTTATGGACTAGTACTCTACCACAGGTGTGTTATTGAACTATGATGCTGAACATGATAGATGCTATCCTCTACTAATACAGCCATTGAGTTCTACACTCAGATTTGGATTATAAATGGCTACAGACTGAACGAAAGAGTTCAGTCATTTGTCAAATATAGCTGCTGTACTTCAGAGAACCCCAACAGCCTGGTAAAGGGTATGATTCACAAAGTGAGTCATTCAAATGTGCGGTAAAAAGGTAAAGGAAACATGTATTTTTGATTAGAGAACATTTGACTTACAGTACATCTCAATAAACTAGTTCAGTTTCAGATGAAGATTTCCTGATGGATAACTGGATAAATTGGTATACTACAGTGTAATTGAGGACAGCACATTTGGTTGTAAACCTACTGTAAATTGGAGAACCAACACATTTTAATAATCTATTATGAACATACTGCATAGTTGGATACTGTACTCACAGTACTAAATACCAACCTTGACATCTGTAATTCATTCAGCTGGATACTGTACACAGTAGTGAATATCAACCCGGATAGCTGTCCTTCTGCAGATACTGTACAGAGTATTGTACAACAGGTAGGTCTAATCTTGAATGTTGATTGGTTCAAAGCGCATTCTAGCCGGTGTCTATTCCACAAGTTACCACCGGCTAAATCTATGACGTTAATATACCTATTACTCTGTTCCATCTGACTGCAGTCCACTGTCTCATCAGCCTGGCCAGGCAATTTATAAACTTGATCTCCTCTATAAAAAGCATCTAGACATATTCTCACATTTCTTTTAGACTAACATTTAGTATTCAACAGCAGAGATTTGTAAAAACCTTGCTTTCTGTCTCTCTGACACCTACAACATTGTTTCAATATTCAAATTCAATCTCCAGCTGTCCCATAGTAATGAACGTGTTGGGAGTCGGTAGGCAGCGTTTCTCAGCCAGTCGAAATCATGAATCAGCATAGTTTTTATGAATATATACAATGAACTCTCTATACAAACAGGTAAAACGAAACGAAGTGCAGCTTGTTTGCAGTCTTTCCGGCTTCAGTTTGAAGTGATTGTGTTAGTTGTGTTGTTGGCCAGCTCCTGTGAACAACAGTGTCCTGACAAGTGTGCACATTTTTTATGCCAGGCGACATCGTGGGACATTAGCTCATTGTTATGGATCTATCCAAATTAACATTAGAAAACAGCTTTAACAAACCCAAATGCAGTTACTTTGTTGTTATTCTGGCTGCACTTTTTGATGTGACTGTTAGCTGTAGTTGGCTAGCTAGCAAGCAATGGATAAGAACATTGCCAGCCAGTATGGCAATGGAACATTTAGAACGAACAACTGGGTCGCGAACATAGACACAGAACAAAAAGACTGAACGACTGGGTCGCGTCTCTGACAACCGAACCGATAGAATGAATTGATCGACCGGCTTGGGTAGCAACCCTAGATTTGGGTCTGGACTATATCTTGTGGAAGGATAAAATAGTATGAATAAATACGTCAAAATAAAGTGATAAAATGAAAATATGTCAATCATTATTTGAATATGTTGGTAACTCGTTGTATAAAGGTCCTGTCATACTTACAACTCACCTTGCCCTTCCTTAGGTAGGGGTGATGCTGATCTCAAGGATGATGATGATGATTATGGGTTTTTTCTAGAAAGGATACAGCTTTTGTCAAAATGTTCTGTTCATTGCAGGTTTAGGAGAACTTACGCAGCAGATAGGATAATTAACATAGCCGTTAAGAGAATTAGGTTAAGATTAGGAAAAGGTTTAGGGTTAGCTAAAATCAAAAATAAACTTTGACAAAATCTATATCCCATCTAGACATGACCATGATGATTGGCCATGTGATCCAGGTAGTCTGTCCTGTGCCACACAGTAGGAGCAGAAGAAATTGAATTAGCCGACTGTCAGTCACTCATGTGGGTATTGAAGTGAGCCCACCATGAAACAACCAAACAGATGGCTTGCCATTAAGGCTTTGAGAATGCACCCCCACCCAGCCCAGCCGTGAACATGCTCCCTGGGTAATTTACAGTAAGCTCCTTAGTTTATGTCCATGCCTCTCAATAATTTGGTTCTTCATCAACGCAGTATTATAATTTTTTACACAAATTTGATTCACCAAAAAAGGCCCCTTTTAACGTGCCATGTAAATGCTATGATCTATACAATAGGTACTGTATAACACTTAGATAATGCTGAAAAGGCTTGAATGTGATTTAATTATTGTCGGGCCAATAAATCTGAGCTAGCTGGTGCTTAAGACTATAGCATGCCATAGGGAGGGATGAGAGACAGGTCTATTTTGTGCCAGGGCAGGCGACCACCCCCGACACCAAAGCAAGCAGAAGAGTAGAAGAGGAGAATATAGCCCAAGCAGAGCAGGTGTCTCTTGTGACATCTGCCTCAGTTCACTAGGGAACCACAAGCACCCTGCAGCAACATTCAGCCCTCACAATGCCACTGAAGTGGCAAGCTCTATCTTCATATAAATAAGGTACAATTATCACACTTCCTCACTCTTTCCCACTTGTTTCTGTGCTAGGATCCTTTCAGAAGCATCACAATATATTTTGTATATTTTTGTGCATCATTGGATCATGATTTTAAGAGTGGAATGATTGATTATTTGGATGAAAAATTCTAGAAAATTTGCATCATGCAAAATGTTTAGTTTTCTGAATCGCTGTCTCTCAGTATATAATTTCATTTTATGAACGGAAACAGCTACATTTCAGAATACAGATAGAATGCTTATTTTCTACACGAAAATAAATAAAAAGCTAGATTTTATCTCATGTAATATTGATGCGTTTATATTTGTTCATCAACCCAATTTCCTTTTGAATTTAATCAGGCTTTCAAGACAAACCCACAATACTGTTTATTCAGACAAACTATTGATCCATCCAGGTCCGTGTTAAATTGACCCATGGGCATCTTATAAAGAGGCAGTCATCATTGAACCTTTGCATTAAATCTGTATATCCCTCCTCTACCCAGACTTGGCTTATCAGATTATCAGAAAGCTTGTTACAGTTTGTATTTTTTGTGTGTATTTGTTGTAATCGCTCATTGATCTGACAGGGCTAGAGTGGTGATGTGCTTATGGAAAAAATATATGGTTGTGACAAAGAGGGTAAATAGGGATGGGAATAGAGAGTGGGTGATGGCAACTTGAGGGAGATGGACGGCGAATTGAGGGTGAGTAAGGGGCTTATAGGAAGGAGCCTCTCATAGAAATTCAGGGCATGCTCATGACAAGTGATATGAATCCCAGTCCAAGCATATCCTCCTCCTGTAAATATGTGTCTGTGGCTGTGTCCCAAATGGCACCCTATTCCCTAAATAGTGCACTACTTTTGACCAGGGCCCATAGGCCTCTATATAGTGCACTACATAGGAAATAAGGTGCCAATTGGGACACAACCTATCCCAACAAAGAGACCAGTGCCCTTATCAGTTTAATCATGGGCCGTTATTGCAGAGCCCTGCTGAGAGAGCAGTGAGAGAGGTAGACGGCCTCAAGGTAAAGTTACTTTAGTATTCCATGTGAACACTCACTGAGACGGGTGGCCATTTGGTTTTGATTGAAAATGGTTTTCTAAAAGGTCACTGAGACCATAGTTATTCCAGATGTATTTTAAGTGCCGGTAGATTTGAATGACTGCAGCACACACCAAAGACATATTAATTTCTTACGGCCAGGTCTGATTTGTGCTCTCTCACGCATGGGTTGCTCTTTTCTGACAGGTTCCGGCACAATTTGTTAACTTGGTCTTTTTAAACTGACAAACCATCATTGCTTATCTTTCAACTGGGTGAATGAGAGACTCTAAAACCCAAATGTCAGGATGTGAAATTGATCTTTGACCATGGCCGGGTAACGGGCTTTGTGTATTTTGGCAGCTTCAGATGTCTCCCAGGTCATGACTTCTCTCTGTATGGTAGGCTGTGGTAGCCTGAAGAGCAGGGAGCATGTGGTCCCTGTGCTGACTAGAGAAGATTCCAAGCTTATTTTAGGCCAGGGGGACATGAGATTGGAGCTGGCATCAGTCTGTCTGAGGATGGAATTAAATTGTGAGTGTGGGGGTGAGGGTGAGGGTTTTGAAACAGAGCAGCATCCCCTGGACTGCCCTGATCTTCACACTCAAACATGGATTTTCCTTAAATGCAAACAAGGGTAGTTTTTTGACAAGGTACATTTTTACTTGTCTAACATGGTTATTGTGCTATGCCATTACGTCTATACAACAGTCTTTTTGAATGTAGAGGTGTTACATTTTCAGATATAGGCCAGTAAATGACCTTATGGTTCACCGACATTGAGCCGTGAAAGGATTGGAGCCATCCATGGCATGTGCAGCACACCATGTCATTATTTTCCATGTTTTATTTCAGAAGTTTCATATATGCTCTGAGCATTTTATAGCAGTGCATTAGACATGTTAAAAGCTGTGTCACAAAAGTGTTTCCTTTAAGTTTGTCCCCAGGAAGCGCAGACCTTGGAAGTCAAGTAGGTTTTAGTTACTGCAGCCTTTGGCTTGTTCAGTGTCAATATATTACCTTGTGTTTTAACAATGAGCAATTGGAGTTGAGGTGTCTACATAATTCACCATGCGAAATTGTATGCATCTTCTCAAGTGTCAAAGACTACCTGCATTTGTAGTGAATACTCAAGGGGGAAAAAAATGTAGATTCACAAGCAGAGCGCGGCAGGTGTTTATTTCGCGGTCACAGGCAGGCAATGGTCATACACAGGTAGGCAAACAGGCAGGTGAATCAAAACTAGAACTGAAGACTATAACTGCTCAAAATGAACAATACCTCACAAAGGCACAAACAGAATGAACTGAACTAAATAAGGCGCTGATGAGACCAGGTGAGTAACTAACAGGTGAAATCAATGAAAAAAAATGAAACGGGGCTATGCTCAAGAACACAATGTAACAGAACAACAGGTTGACTAAGAAAATAAATACAGAACCTCAAACTACACCCCCCCCAACAAGGGCTCTTGACGACCCAAAGGCACCGGAGGGCAGAGGCGGTCGACCTACGTCGGGGGCGAGGTCCGGCAGGCTGGTTCGACAAGGTCGTGGATTGATCCGACGTTCTGAGTCAAGGCTGATGTCCAGTGGGTCTGTTCGGGGGTTGACCCCAAGGTCGGGCAGTGGGACAATCTGGATGGTTACGTGGAATGCCTGAATCATCTCCGGGTCGAGGAGGTCCTGGTTGGGCACCCAGGACCGGTCTTCAGGCCCATAACCTTCCCAGTCCACTAGATAGTGGTAGCGACCTGAAGCATTTGGAATCAAGGACGGCCTGAATGGCGTAGCCAGGTTCCCCTCCGACATCCAACGCTGGGGGCGCACTGTGGATAGAGACTGGAGGCTGAAGAGGACTGTAGGTGGCCGGTTTTAACAGAGACACAAGGAAGGATGAGGAGATTTTATACTGACGGGGTAACTGGAGGTGGTACTTGACAGGGTTGATGCGATGGGTTATCTTGAAGGGACCAATGAAGCGGGGACAGACATTTTGCAGGGGAGGCAGATGTCGCTGGTAGAGAGCCACACACTCTGTCCAGGGTGAAAGAGTGGCGTAGGTCAGCAGTTTCCGCTGGCAAAGCGTTTCTGGGTATTAGAGGTTTCCTGCAGATGCCAGTGAGCGGTCTCCCATACCCGCTCACTACGCCGAAACCAGTCATCGACAGCTGGGACAATACCAGGCTCCGCCAAGTACACACGGAAACGGAGTAAGGAGGCATGAATGCATGAGTGAGTTCTGAACGTATTCAGCCCAGGCCATATACTGACTCCAGTCGTGTGGAGAGGCAGAACATTGTTTGTGGAGGTATTTCTCCATTTCTTGGTTCAGGCATTCCGTATGCCCATTGGTCTAGGATTGTACCAGAAGGGGAGGCTGACGGCGACCCCCAGTCGGTCACAGAAGGCTCGCCACACCTGGGAGACAAACTTGAGCCCCTGGTCAGAGACGATTTTCTCTGGAATCACATAAAGACGGAACACCTGCTGGGACATACACTCAACGAATTCCATGGTGTTAGGTAAATGAGGAACCAGACACATTTTTGAAAAACGGTCTACTATGACAAGGATAGTGGTGTTACCAGAGGATTCAGGAAGGTCTGTGATCAAGTCTACAGCTATGAGGGACCAGGGTCTGTGAGGGATTGGCAAAGGTTAAAGTTACCTGGAAGGGAGATGACGAGGGCTTTTGGTTTGGGTGCAGACTGGACAGGAGAATATGTAATCCCTTACGTCGGATGCCAGTGAGGACCACTAGAATTTATGGGCTAGAAGTTTGGTGGTTCGTGTAATGTGATGTCCTGACACCATTGCATCAGTTGGGGTCTAACAGCTGCTGGTATGTAACTCCTCCCAGCTGGTGTCTCAGGAGGAGCCAGGTCTGAGGTTAGTGCTTTTTGTATGGCAGAGTGAACCTCCCTCTGTACCGGTCCCATAATGCAAGAGGAAGGAAGAATGGGTGTAGGGTCTGATTTACTGGTCGGAAGGTCAAACTGGCAGGAGAGAGCATCAGCTTTTATGTTTTTCTTTCCAAGGATGTAAGTAACATGAAAATGGAATCGTGTGAAGAGAGCCCAGCAGGCTTGTCTGGAGTTTAACCTGTCTAGGACTGGGGTTCCGCTAGTAGAAATTGCAGGGAGCCAAATACAAATTAACAGAAATCTCATAAATCACATTTCTCAAACATACAAATATTAGGCACCATTTTAAAGATACAATTCTCGTTAATCCAGCCACAGTGTCTGATTTGAAAAATGCTTTACAGCGAAAGCTCCACAAATGATTATGTTAGGTCACCACCAAGTCACAGAAAAACTCAGCCATTTTTCCAACCAAAGAGAGGAGTCACAAAAAGCACAAATACAGATAAAATTAATCACTAACCTATGATGATCTTCATCAGATGACACTCATTGAACTTCATGTTACATAATACATGTCTGTTTTGTTCGGTAAAGTTCATATTTATATCCAAAAATCGTATTTTACATTGGCGTGTTATGTTCAGTAGTTCCAAAACATGCAGTGATATAGCAGAGAGCCACATGAATTCACAGAAATACTCATTATAAATGTTGATGAAAATTCAAGTGTTATGCATGGAACTTTAGGTACACTTCTCCTTAATGCAACCACTGTGTCAGATGTAAAACATTTTTCATGGAAAAAGCATAATCTGGGAACGGCGCCCAGAGCCCAAACCAGCCAAACAAAATATCCGCCATGTTGGGTAGTCAACATTAGTCATAAATAGCATTATAAATATTCACTTACCTTTGATGATCTTCATCAGAATGCACTCCCAGGAATCACAGTTCCACAATAAATGCTTGTTTTTTTTCGATAATGTCCATCATTTATGTCCAAATAGCTTCTTTTGTTAGGGCGTTTGGTAAACAAATCCAAAAGCGCGTTCTGGTCCAGTCAGACGAAAAGTTCAAAAAGTTATATTACAGGTCGAAGAAACTTGTCAAACTAAGTTTAGAATCAATCTTTAGGATGTTTATATCATAAATGTTTAATAATGTTCCAACCGGAGAATTCCATTGTCTGTAGAAAAGCAACGGAACGAGAGATACCTCATGTGAAATGCGCGTGACTGAGAACGAGGCTGCTGGCAGACCCCTTAGTCAAACAGCTCTCATCCGGCCCCCCTTCACAGGAGAAATCTGAAACAATGTTCTAAAGACGGTTGACATCCAGTGGAAGCCGTAGGAAGTGCAAAATAACCCATATCCCACTGTGTATTCGATAGGGGTGAGTTCAAAAACTACAAACCTCAGATTTCTCACTTCCTGTTTGGATTTTTTCTCAGGTTTTTGCCTGCCATATGAGTTCTGTTATACTCACAGACATCATTCAAACAGTTTTAGAAACTACAGAGTGTTCCCCATCCAATATTACTAATTATATGCATATATTAGCATCTGGGACTGAGTAGGAGGCAGTTCACTCTGGGCACGCTATTCATCCAAATGTGAAAATGCTGCCCCCTATCCCAAAGAAGTTTAAACCTCTTGGCCCCTCTGATCCATTCCAGATTATGATGATCTGTTAGGATGAGAAAGGGATGTTGTGCGCCCTCCAACCGGTGACACCACTCCTCGAGGGCCAGCTTGATGGCAAGGAGTTCTGTTCCCCATATCACAATTCCTCTCAGCGGAGGATAACTTCCTGGAGAAGAATGCACAGGGATGTGATTTCGGAGGTGTTTCCACCCGCTGAGAGAGTATGGCTCCTACTTCGTGGGAATCCACCTCCAGGGTGAAAGGAAGGGTCAGCTTGGATCAGCTTGGTGAAGGACAGGAGCTGAGGTGAAGAGGTGTTTCCAGTTGTTGAACGCAGTCAGGGCGGAATAAGTCCACTGAAGGGTCTTTTGGCTGGTAAGGGCAGTACTGATGTTCCGAATGAACCGGCGATAGTAGTTGGAGAACCCAATGAAATGTTGGAGTTACTTAATGGTGGTGGGTTTGGGCCGGTTACTGAAGGCGGTGACTTTGTTCTCATCCATGCTGACCCCTCCAGGTGTCAGTACAAAACCGAGTTTGAAGTTACATGGAAGGTGCTCTTTTCAGTCTTCACATACAGAAGGCTGAATGAAACCGTTTGAGTGTTTCATCAATGTAGTTCTCCATTGCCTCATTTTCTGGGATAGGGGGTAAACATGGCCCTTTGGTGGGGACACTCCAGGGAGTAAGTCAATAGCACAGTCCCCTGGGCGATGTGGTGGAAGAGTGTCATGCAATAAAATGCTAATTAATTACTTAAAAATCATACAATGTGATTTTCTGGATTTTTGTTTTAGATTCCGTCTCTCACAGTTGAAGTGTACCTATGATAAAAAATTACAGACCTCTACATGCTTTGTAAGTAGGAAAACCTGCAAAATCGGCAGTGTATCAAATACTTGTTCTCCCCACTGTACCTCTTTGAAGAGGGTGTGGAAATGGGTCTCGGATCCAAGCTCTGTGCTGTTGTCAGTCCATATGCTGGTGGCCCCATCCAGGGCATTGCCTGTGAGTAGCGACAACAAAATCCACCCTGCTCTTGTCGGTGGATAGTGCGGTTGTGCTCTATGTATTTGCTGCATTGCATCAGAATTCCCTGACATTTCCCAGGTGAACCGTCATTTTTTCCAGGCATGGATATGAATGAAGGGGGGCTATGGGTTACCATACCTGGCATCGCAGGAGTAGGGATAGGCTGGCGGAAAAGATGGCAGATAGCCTCCATACACTCCTCTTGCTGGGTTAGGCATCGCTGTAGCTCTGCTGATTCTATTCCGTTTTTAGGTGAGGTACTATGTAATGAATACTCAGGGAGAAAAAGGTGTAGATTCACGCTCAGAGCACGGCAGGTATTTATTTTGCCTTCACAGAAGGCAGGAATCATTGTCAAAGGCAGGCAATGGTCAGACACAGTTAGGCAAACAGGCAGGTGACTCAACTAGGACTGAAGGCTATATATAACTGGTTCTAAAAATGAGCTCAGAAAAGGCTTAGTAGAGTCAAAACTAACAATGCCTCAAAGGCACAAACAGAAAGAACTGAACTAAATAAGGAGCTGATGAGACCAGGTGAGTAGCTAACACAGGTGAAATCAATAAACAAAAATGAAAGACAGGGCTACGTTCAAGAACACAAAGAAATAGGGCTACGTTCAAGAACATAAAGAAACAGAAAACAAGGTTGACTAAGAACATGAATACAGTACCTTACTGTATGTTTATACAATCATTTGCATTTACAGTTTTTTTTTTTACAATTGCTAACGTCCTTTTGTCCAATCTGTAGTCACATTTTCAAAACTCTAAACACAATTAGCACAACAACATGTTGTGGACCATACCTTTAACACAATTCATGTTATTTTCACAGAATATGAACTCAATTAGCACATTTCGAAAATGCTAACAATTTCTTTACAAGCTTACCCAATACCAAAATGATGGATCTGTGTTGTCTTATTTACAAATGCTTGCACATAGCATGCCAGAAATTATGACCTAATGTTCAAAACCTTAAATATAGTATAAAGCCTCTACTTCTGCAACAAAAGCAGCTCAAAAGCTATATTGAAACAGCTGATAAGCATTTTTGAATGAACAGATCATTGAAACATTGAGAAATAGCTGATTTACATTAAGTTGTGTAAAATAGACCAACCACAGCTGATTCCAATCTCAATCGGAGATATAACCAGGTGTTGAAGTTCTTTCAATTACATGGACATACACAGTAAAAAGGGGTCTCTTTTGGAATGATTTTGTTCAATGTGGATACAGAACAACACAGAGGAGAAGAGAGAAAAAGCTGGACCAGGCAGAGGAGTAGCTGGACCAGGCAGAGGAGTAATTGGAGAAGGAGAGGTAGGGGGAGAAGCGTAAGTGGTGCGTGCTGGTGTTCAAAGGAGAGTAAGAGCTATTGTCACTGATGAAATAAGAGCCACCATCATAGACCATGGTTTATCACATTGTCTATCACTGAGAAAGGCTGGTGAAAGAGTCAAGCCTAATCTCAGACTGTCAACCGTGGCTTCCATTATCTGGAATTTTCAACAAACCAACAGGTAAGTAATGCATTTCACAAGAGCTTCTTCTATTATTACTGTTGCTATGTCCCACAGTAACTGTAGGCCACCAGTCCCAATGCAAATACATATGGTATATTTTTGTTCCACTAAAGGACGCAACGTCTTCCTCCCTTTGGGGAAAGAAGAAAACTCCTCCGTGAAGACCAAAAGCATGCCATTGTAGGATTGGTCATCGCTGACAACGCAATAAAACTGAGAAATTCAGACCTGAATTGTATAGGACAACCTGATATTTTACCATGTGGAAAGTATCAGCCAAACTACAATTGCTCAGACTCTTGAAAAGCATTTACACATACTGTTTGATTTCTTTCAGAGAGTCATGGAGTTGGAGGCTAATCAGACCCCACAAAAAATAATTTATGTAGACGAGGCAGGGTTTAACCTGGCCGGGGAAGAAACGTCATCGGAAAAAGGGCCACCGTTGATGTGCCGGGTCAGTGAGGAGCAAATATCACAATGTCTGTGTTAAAGGTTCCCCTAGTGGTCATGATTTGGTCTGTACCAAATGAATGATGTATGTATAATGTATAATTGAGTATGCTTATGTTGTATTAATAGAAGGGGAGGGGTTATAAGACCTAGACAACAGATTAACAATATATATATACATTATCAGGTTTTAATATTGTTCCACAGCTGTTTTCTAGTTCTCGCTCTCTCTGCCTCTTATAAAGAGACCCTGCTGAGAAATGTGTGACTGAGACAGAACTCTGCAGGGGAGTGTGGGAGATAAGACTAGTCAGACATTCCACTATAAATCAACTTGGACATTTACTGCTAAGCTTTAAGATAACACTAAAAGCCTTGTTTAGGTGGGTAGGCATGGTTTTGGTCTCATGAGTAAAAGGTAATGACATAGGCAGTGACATCACTAAGGCTGGACTTCGGGTTTAATAAAAGCAACTTGAGACCTTTTCTAGTTTGCAGAACTTACTCGGAAACATGCGTGCTATGTTCCTGATTGTCAACTTCTGTCATCAATTGCATTAATAAAGGTTTTGAATTATTTAATTAAAGATATTGTTATAATGCTAATTTCACCAATGAGCCAATGATTGACAAGGAACAAGGAAACAAACCCCAACATGTGCTGCAATCTTGAGTGCTGGTTTGGTCCTGCAGAAATGCCAGATTGGTCCCTAAAATACAGAGCCCCTTTTGTTTTTAGATGACCTTGTAAGGCGTCTAGGTGTAGCAGGTAAGGCTGAGTCAGGCGCAGGACACAGAGATGAGTAATACACGTAACTTTACTCAAAACAACAAATATTCCAAGAAGGAAAAATAATCAAGCTCACAAATACAGACTGACTGACAATGAACAAACATGCACAAAACCATGGGGGAAACAGAGGGTTAAAATAAGGAACATATAATTATGGGAATTGAAACCAGGTCTGTACAATGAAGACAAAACAAATGGAAAATGAAAAGTGGATCGGTGGCGGCTAGAAAAACGGTGACGTCGACCACCGAACGCCTCCTGAACAAGGAGAGGGACAAACTTCGGCGGAAGTCGTGACAGACCTCCACCAACACCTGGTGCCAGAAGCAGAAAGGGAAGAGGTGGGAGGAAACATGAGGATATTTGTGACTGCATGGGACAGTGTATCATTCCACAATTCACACGCAATCACAAACTGGTTTTGCAGCCCATCCAATAATGGTCCCCCCCCCCTCTCGCCTTTCCGACCAAATGTCCCTCCTGGATACAATGGATGCCGGCTGCAGAGATCTCTCAGCTGAAGACTGCCAGGGGTGGAAAAGGCATGCCAAGCATTTCAATCCAAGGTGCATAACGAGAGACGACATGAGATGTGATGTGGCCAAATGCTGAAGATTGTATTACAACAGGACTGTGCTCTTTTGTTTTTCCCTTCTGTGACTTTTTTACTGTAATTGTTTTATTTTTATACATTTGAAACCGAAGGCCAAGTATGTTTTTTATTTTTTTATTTTATCACTGGCAGCAATTCCATGTTGCTAATAAAGCTTTTACTGCAGTAGTTCTGTCACTTACACTTTTTTTCTCTGTACTGTCACGCCCTGCCATAGAGAGGCTTTTTATTCTCTATTTTGGTTTGGCCAGGGTGTGACTAGGGTGGGCGTTCTATGTTCTTTTTTCTATGTTTTTGAATTTCTTTGTTTTTGGCCGGGTATGGTTCTCAATCAGGGACAGCTCGCTGTCGTTGTCTCTGATTGAGAACCATACTTAGGTAGCTCTTGCCCACATGGGTTTTGTGGGTAGTTATTGTCTGTTTAGTGTGTGTTGCACCTGACAGAGCTGTTTCGGTTGTGTCTTTTGTTTCATTTCATGCGGTCCCTAGAAGGGGTGCGTCACTTGAGTGGGTTGAGTCACTGATGTGATAGGAGATCTTTGTGGGCTATACTCGGCCTTGTCTCAGGATGGTAAGTTGGTGGTTGAAGATATCCCTCTAGTGGTGTGGGGGCTGTGCTTTGGCAAAGTGGGTGGGGTTATATCCTCCCTGTTTGGCCCTGTCCGGGGATATCATCGGATGGGGCCACAGTGTCTCCTGCCCCTCCTGTCTCAGCCTCCAGTATTTATGCCACAGTAGTTTGTGTCGGGGGGCTAGGGTCAGTTTGTTATATCTGGAGTACTTCTCCTGTCTTATCTGGTGTCCTGTGTGAATTTAAGTGTGCTCTCTCTAATTCTGTCTTTCTCTCTTTCTTTCTCTCTCTCGGAGGACCTGAGCCCTAGGACCATGCCTCAGGACTACCTGGCATGATGACTCCTTGCTGTCCCCAGTCCACCTGGCCATGCTGCTGCTCCAGTTTCAACTGTTCTGCCTGTGGCTATGGAATCCTGACCTGTTCACTGGACGTGCTACCTGTCCCAGACTTATTATTTGACCATGCTGGTCATTTATGAATATTTGAACATCTTGGCCATGTTCTGTTATAATCTCCACCCGGCACAGCCAGAAGATGACTGGCCACCCCTCATAGCCTGGTTCCTCTCTAGGTTTCTTCCTAGGTTTTGGCCTTTCTAGGGAGTTTTTCATAGCCAACGTGCTTCAACACCTGCATTGCTTGCTGTTTGGGGTTTTAGGCTGGGTTTCTGTACAGCACTTTGAGATATCAGCTGATGTACGAAGGGCTATATAAATACATGTGATTTTATTTGAACATGAATATGCATGATGAGACCAACTCGTGGTGGTTAGGATGGATGGAGGAAACCCTGAGTAAGCTGTATGGCTCATGGGCTGCCAAATATAACAGGCAGAACAATGCCTGGGGTGGAGGGGACAGAGAGGGAGCGGAATCCTCAGTGGGAGAAACTCGTAGAGGTACGTATTTAACTGCAGAATTACCCCCACTTTACCTTGGCATGGCCCTAGGTCACACTCCACAGATGGGGAAAGTTGGGTTGTGTGTGCTGGAAGGTGGGTGTGCATTATTATGGTATAACGTTTAGAGAGCTTTCAGGGATAACAATTACAAGAGGAACATACTTTACTTGAATACTTCTGGTTTCCTATAGACTGTCATATGTCTACAGTTACCACACCGAAATCAATTCAAATCAAAGTTTATTGGTCACATACACAGATTAGCAGAAGTTATCGCAGGTGCAGCGAAATGCTTGTAAAGTGAGAAACCCTAGGGGGTTGGATATTCAGCTACCTTGTTCTTATGACCGACCGCCTTGATTCGGTTTTATAAAGCAACATTTGAAATTGTGTTTTTTACATTGGATAAAAGCAGAGACACAGAGCTAAACAATGTTATATCAAATGCTGCATTTGAGGAGCAATGGGAAAGTAATTCTGGTTAGAATGTTGATAAACTTGTAACCGCACTGTCGAGAAAATGGCCTTTGATTGTTTTGGTACCTACTGGAGAGCTCTTATTTGTCTACACCCATTCTGCATTGTATTTTGAAGTAGTGACCCATGACATACGACTAGTTTCCTGAAACGAGTCACCTATATTCATTAACTCGGGTATCAATCAGAGAGCAACACAGACGGTTACCCTATCCTCACTCACTTTGACATAACATAATTAAACAAAAGTGATGATAGATTTCTACTACAGTACATAATAATATAATATAATATGCCATTTAGCAGACGCTTTTATCCAAAGCGACTTACAGTCATGTGTGCATACATTCTACGTATGGGTGGTCCCGGGGATCGAACCCACTACCCTGGCGTTACAAGCGCCATGCTCTACCAACTGAGCTACAGAAGGACCACCATTTATTACAGTACATGGTGCGACAATCGAAAAACATCCAGTCAGCGGCAGTCCTGCGGACGACAACAGCTCGTTGAAGAGAGAGGTCGAATGAGAATGGCAAGAATCGTGCAAGCTGACAGGCGGTCCACAAACAGACAAATAATGGTTCAGCACAACAGTGGTGTGCAGAACGACATCTCCGAACACACAACTCGTCGATCCTTGTCACAGATGGGCTATTGCAGCAGACGAATATACCGGGATACACTTTTATCAGCCAAAAACAAGAAGCAGCTCCAATGGGCATGCGATCACCTTTGCTGGACAATTGAGGAGTGGTAAAACAATCCCAGTTCCTGTTGTATCGGGTGGCAGGGTAGCCTACTGGTTAGAGCGTTGGACTAGTAACCGGAAGGTTGCGAGTTCAAACCCCCGAGCTGACAAGGTACAAATCTGTCGTTCTGCCGCTGAACAGGCAGTTAACCCACTGTTCCCAGACCGTCATTGAAAATAAGAATGTGTTCTTAACTGACTTGCCTGGTTAAATAAAGGTAAAATTAAAAATAAAATAAAAATGCTGATGACAGAGTCAAGGATTTGGCATAACAGCATAAGTCCATGGGCCCATTCTGCCTGGTACAGGCTGGTGCCAGTGGTGTACTGTACTGTACTGTACTGGTGTGGGGAATTATTCCTGGCACACATTAGGTCCCTTGATACCGAATGAGCAACGAATGTTTCCAACACCTTATAGGACCCATGCCCTGGAGAATTCAGGCTGTTCTGGAGGTAAAGGGGGTCTGACCTGATACTAGATGGGTGTACCTAATAAACTGGCCTGTAATTGTATATTTCATTGTAACGATTGTAATTCTGTGTTCAGGTGCAGGAGAAAATGGATTCCTTTACCATAATTGAAATGTATTCATGCATTAGTGAGACATTTCCAACGTTCCCATTGAAATCAATGAATGATGCATGTAATAGTAGGTTGCAGTGCACCAGAGCAGAAAGAGATTGAGTGAACAAAGCTGATAGGCCGGTAATGAACATCCATTAAGCTGTGGAGGGTTACAGCAGGAGGGTTAATTTATTGGGCTGCTGTGTCCTTTCATCACTATCACATTTTAAGGTTTAATGGCTGAGTGGAAGCTCATATTTTAACTCTCCACTCTCTAATTTTACCCCCAGTCACCATCATAGTCCAGTCAAAAGTGTTGAGAATTACACAAATATACATTTTCACAAAGTCTGCTGCCTCAGTTTGTATGATGGCAATTTGCATATACTCCAGAATGTTATGAAGAGTGATCAGATGAATTGCAATTAATAGCAAAGCCCCTCTATGCCATGCAAATGAACTGAATCCCCAAAACACAGGTGTTAGTGTTGACGAGGACAAGGCTGGAGATCAATCCGTCATGCTGATTGAGTTCGAATAACAGACAAGAAGCTTCAAAAGGCAGATGATGCTTGGAATCATTGTTTTTCCTCTGTCAATCATGGTTAACTGCAATGAAACATGTGCCGTCATTATTGCTTTGCACAAAAAGGGCTTCAAAGGCTATTGCTGCCAGTAAGTTTGCACCTAAATCAACCATTTATCAGATCATCAAGAACTTCAAGGAGAGTGGTTCAATTGTTGTGAAGAAGGCTTCAGGGAGCCCAAGAAAGTCCAGCAAGCGCCGGGACAATCTCCTAAGGTTGATTCAGCTGCGGGATTGAGGCGCAACCAGTACAGAGCTTGTTCAGGAATGGCAGCAGGCAGGTTTGAGTTCATCTGCACGCACAGTGAGGCGAAGACTTTTGGAAGATGGCCTGGTGTCAAGAAGGGCAGCAAGAAGCCACTTCTCTCCAGGAAAAACATCAGGGACAGACTGATATTCTGCAAAAGGTACAGGGATTGGACTGCTGAGGACTGGGGTAAAGTCATTTTCTCTGATGAATCCCCTTTCCGATTGTTTGGGGCATCCGGAAATAAGCTTGTCCGGAGAAGACAAGGTGAGTGCTACCATCAGTCCTGTGTCATGCCAACAGTAAAGCATACTGAGACCATTCATGTGTGGGGTTGCTTCTCAGCCAAGGGAGTGGGCTCACTCACAATTCTGCTTAAGAACACAGCCATGAATAAAGAATGGTACTACCACATCCTCCAAAGGCAACTTCTCCCAACCATCCAGGAACAGTTTGGTGATGAACAATGCCTTTTCCATAAGGCAAAGGTGCCTTGTCATAAGGCAAAAGTGATAACTAAGTGGCTCGGGAAACAAAATATCAAGATTTTGGGTCCATGGCCAGGATACTCCTTAATCCCATTGAGAATTTGTGGTCAATCCTCAAGAGGCGGGTGGACAAACAAAAACCCACAAATTCTGACAAACTCCAAGCATTGATTATGCAAGAATGGGCTGCCATCAGTCAGGATGTTGCCCAGAAGTTAATTGACAGCATGCCAGTGCGGATTGCAAACAAAACCCCACAAATTGTGGGTTTTTGTTTGTCAACACTGCAAATATTGACTCTTTGCATCAACTTCATGTAATTGTCAATAAAAGCCTTTGACACTTATGAAATGATTGTAATTATACTTCAGTATTCCATAGTAACATCTGACAAAAATATCTAAGGACACCGAAGCAGCAAACTTTGTGAAAATTTTAATTTGTGTTATTCTCAAAACTTTTGGCCACGACTGTACAGTATATGGGATGGGTCCCAAGTGGCACTCTGTTCCCTTTATAATGCACACATTTTGATCAGGGGCCATAGGGTATATATGGAATAGGTTTGGAAAGCACACATATACTGTCAAAAAACATTGCTACCTAATATAATGTTACATACCCTACATTATTCATCTCATATACATACGTATATACTGTACTTTATATCATCTACTGCATCTTCACGTAATACATGTATCACTAGCCACTTTAACTATGCCACTTTGTTTACATACTCATCTCATATGTATATACTGTACTCGATACCATCTACTGTATTTTGCCTATGCTGCTCTGTACCATCACTCATTCATATATCTTTATGTACATATTCTTTATCCCCTTACACTGTGTATAAGACAGTAGTTTTGGAATTGTTAGTTAGATTACTTGTTGGTTATTACTGCATTGTTGGAACTAGAAGCACAAGCATTTCGCTACACTCGCATTAACATCTGCTAACCATGTGTATGTGACAAATAAAATTGGATTTGATTTGATTTCATTTGAAAAAAAGTTATCATCAAACAGTACAGTTTAGGATGCACTATAGAACTCATTCTCATTCCCTTTGCTTTCAGAGCAAAAGGATCTAATGTAAGTAAGAAATGTCATGCTTTTATGTTGTTAGTAGTCTCTTGTCACAGTCTTAACAAGTGGCTGATTTAGTTCTTAGTGCCGAGATTGTGTAAGAGTATTGTAAAAACCGTGAAAGATTGAGGTACTCCATAGCAAGGTTAGTGCTGAGGTTGCCTTATTCAAGTCTGTTAAACCCTGAATACTTCAACAGTCTAATGGGGTCTCTTGATTGCCAGACTGATGACCAGTGGGACTGGTGAGTTGGCTCCTTTGCTCCAGTCTCCAAAGTCAAGTACCTGCGTCCCAAATGGCACCATATTACTTACAAAGTGAACTACTTTCGACGAAAGCCCTATGGGTACTTTTCAAAAGAAATACACTGTTTAGGCAATAGTGTTTGATTTTGGACGCATCCAAGCTCTCCGCCCCAACTGCCATAGGCTATTTTCTGTAAAGTGATCCTAATGTAATGGTTTTAAACCTGGCTGGGTCAAGACAATATTTACTCTGAAAAGCAGAAAAGTGGTGTTTACTCACTATGGAGTGTATCAGGTGAAGACTTTCTGACAAAAGAGCAACTGTCAGTAGGTATTGTAGCACAAACATACAGATGTTGAATTTGAATTTGATCACCCTGTTGCATACAGGACATTTAAAACTTGTAGTCTAAAAAGGGTTTGGAAGTTTGTAACTTCAGACTTATCAACCCCTACAAAAATGTCCATTGTTAAAATCCATGTCATGATTCACATTTCATGTTGCTGCAGGATCATTTTCCTGCTGTAGCAAACTGTCTCAAATTAAATCACGAGTGTATTATAAGATCCCGATAGAAAAACAACACTAAGGACTGAGAGGGTAGGTGTAAAATTGGAATATCTTATTATTAAGCAAGGCATGATTAAATGAGTAGATAATTTACTGTCTAGACCAGTGGTTCCCAAACGGTGAGTCGTTGGTTAAAATGTTTAGTACATTGCAAAAATTATATATATATATAATTTCACTTTGTCATTGGGAATGCTTCAGCCCTCTTCCTTACCCTCGGATCGCTCCAAGATAGCCTACCTCATCACGCTGATGTCCGAGAGGGCTCTCACCTGGGCTCGTCTGGAAGGGTTCGTAGGAAATGTGAGGAAGGTCATTGATGCCCCGTTCTCCGGGCGAGAGGCCGCACAGAAGCCAATCCAGCATCGGCAGGACTCCCTCAGTGTAGCTGATTATGTGGTGGATTTCTGCACGTTGGCAGCTGAGAGTGCTTGGAATCAAGAGGCACTGTTTGGTATGTTCCTGCACCTGCACGGCGCCTCGGAGGAGGTCAAGGACGAGCTTAAAGCCCAGGAGTTACCAAGGAGCTCGATTCCCTCAACGCTTTGACCATCCGTATCGATGGGCTATTACGGAAATGACAGAGGGAGAGGAAATTGGATTTCACCTGAACGCCCAGGGACCTTGCCCCCGAGTCAACCTGGAAGCTTCCGATAGTCTCGTTCCCTAGAGGACCCGAGGCTTCCCGACCTGCCCCGAGGGCTGCTGAAGACGGGCGAGTCACCGCTTTCTGAGCCTATGCCACTAGGCAGAGCTGGGCTATCGCCAGCGGAACGGCAATACAGGATCGACAAAGTGCCTGAAGTTAGCACAACCTGCCCCAGGACGTCTTTCTGGGGGCTCGGAAGGTGCGGCACCTCTCCGCCATTCCCGCGGAGTACCAGGACCTCCAGGAGGTGTTCATCAGGGCCGGAGCCACGTCGCTTCTGCCGTACCGACCCTATGACTGCGGGATTTACCTTCTCCCTAGCACCACGCCGCCCTGGGGACATCTGTGCTCTCTGTTGGGACCAGAGACCAAGGCTATGGATACCTACATTGGGGACTCCCTAGCTGCTGGATTTATCCATTTCTATTAGTCTCCTGCAGGCTTCTTCTTCGTGTAGAAAAAGGACAAGACCCTGCACCAGTGACTACTGGGGACTCAACAACATTCCTGGGGTTGACAAACATTTTTTTGCTGCTTTATCCGGGGTTACAGCACCCCAGCTTCCCCCCTGTCAGCACTCACCTCGCCCAAGGTTCCGTTCACGTGGTCCCCAGCTGCTGATCGGGCATTCCGGGATCTCAAACATTGCTTCACCACAGCTCCCATCCTGGTTCATCTGGACCTATCTCGTCAGATTGTCGTGGAGGCCGATGCTTCGGACGTCGGAGTGAGGGCTGTCCTGTCCCAGCGTTCTGCCCTTGACCTCAAGCTACACCCCTGTGCCTTATTCTCCCATTTCCTCAATGCCACGGAAAGGAACTACAATGTGGGGAATCCAGAGCTTCTCACGGTGAAGATGCCGTTAGAGAAATGGAGGCACATTCGTTCATCGTGTGGACTGACCACAAGAACCTGGAGAATCTCCGCACCGCCAAGCACCTCAACTCCAGGCAAGCCAGATGGTTTGCCATCTGAACAGCCCAGCTGTTCACACGGTTCAACTTCTCCCACTCATTCTGGCCGGGATCCAAGAATATCAAGCCACTGTCCCGCCGCTATAGCCCCACGACTACTACCAGGGAACCCGAGACCATCCTTACCACCTCATGCCTTGTGGGGGATAGGGAAGCAGGTCCTTGAGGTGCAGCATTCCCAGGCAAACCCCGGGGGGAGGGTAACCAGATGTTCGATCCTGACACTGTCCGCATTCGTCGCCGCTTGCTCAGTTTCTGCACAGAACAAGACTCCTCGGCAAGCTCCGGCAGGTCTCCTCCATCCTCTGCCTGTCCCCCACCGTCCTTGGTCTTCCTGGACTTTGTCACGGGTCTTCCCCCATCTGATGACAAAACCGCCATCCTGACCGTGGTACATCGGTTTTCTAAAGCCGCCCACTTCATTCCTCACCCCAAACTACCTTCTGCCAAGAAGACGGCCCAACTCATGGTGCAGCACATCTTCCGGATCCATGGACTGCCTGTGGACATGGTCTCCGACCGGGGTCCTCAGTTCTCGTCCCAGTTCTGGAAGGCATTCTGCACCCTCATTGGGTCATCGGCAAGCCTATCCTCTGGGTTCCACCCCTAGTTCAATGCCAACCCCACACCAGCTTGTGTGGGCCGAATATGCTGGCAACACCTTTCCCTGCTCTGCCACGGGCCTATCTCCCTTCGAGTGTTCCCTGGGGTATCAGCCCCCGCTCTTCCCTGAGCAGAAAGAGGAGGTCGGCATGCACAGACGTTTGTCTGCCGCTGTCGTCATACCTGGAGGAGATACCGGTCGGCCCTCCTCAAGACCACCTCCAGGTATTGACGACAAGCGGATCCCCGGTATCATCTCAGGCAGAAGGTATGGCTGTCCAGCCGGGATCTGCCCCTCCGGGTGGAGTCTCGCAAACTGTCCCCCCGGTTCGTCAGCCCTTTCCCCATCTCCAAGGTCATTAGCCCCTCTGCTGTTCGTCTTATGTGTCCCCGTACCCTTCGTTTACACCCAACATTTCATGTCCCGTATTAAGCCTGTGTCTCACAGTCCTATGGCTTCCATTTCCAGGCCCACCTTGTTGTCGATGGCCATCCAGCGTACACAGTGAGATGTCTCCCGAGGGTTTGAGAGGGTCCGGTTGAAGTCATCCATTGCCAAGCTGATCACCCCTTTACTTTTTTTTGTTACGTTACAGACTTATTCTAAAATTTATTAAAATCATTTTTGTCCTCATCGATTGACACACAATACCCCATAATGACAAAGTAAAAACTGATTTTTTGAAATTGTATCAAATGTATTATGAATAAAAAACTGAAATACCTTATTTACATAAATATTCAGACCCTTTGCTATAAGACTCGAAATTGAGCACCGGGGTGGCAGCATCAGGTTCTGGGGGTGCTTTGCTGCAGGAAGGACTGGTGCACTTCACAAAATAGATGGCATCATGAGGTGGAAAAATTATGTGGATATATTGAAACAACATCTCAAGTCATCAGAAGTTTAAGCTTGGTTGCAAAGGGATCTTCCAAATGGACAATGACCCCAAGAATACTTCCAAAATTGTGGCAAAATGGCTTAAGGACAACAAAGTCAAGGTATTGGAGTGGCCATCACAAAGCCCTGACCTCAATCCTATAGAAAATGTGTGGGCAGAACTGAAAAAGCGACTGCGAGCAAGGAAGCCTAAAAAACCTGACTCAGTTACACCAACTCTGTCAGGAGGAATTGACCAATATTCACCCAAATTATTGTGGAAGGCTACCCAAAATGTTTCACCCAAGTTAGACAATTTAAAGGCAATGCTACCAAATACTAATTGAGTGTAACTTCTGACCCACTGGGAATGTGATGAAAGAAATTAAAGCTGAAATAAATCATTCTCTCTACTATTATTTTGACATTTCACATTCCAAAAATATAGTGGTTATCATATCTGACCTAAGACATGGCATTATTACTTGGACTAAATGTCAGGAATTGGGAAAAAGAGTTCATGTGTTTGGCTAAGGTGTATGTAGGTGTATGTAGGTGTATGTAAGGTGTAAGGTGTATGTAAACTTCCAACTTCAACTGTAGGTCCCACAGTTGACAGTGCATGTCAGAGCAAAAAGCATGCTATGAGTTCGAAGGAATTGTCCTTAGAGCTCTGAGACAGGATTGTGTCGAGGCACATATGTGGGGAAGGAAAACAAAACATGTCTGCAGACTTGAAGGTCCCCAAGAACACAGTGGCCTCCATCATTCTTAAATGGAAGAAGTTTGGAACCACAAAGACTCTTCTTAGTGCTCGCTGCCCAGCCCAACTGATCAGTACCGGTAGAAGGGCCTTGGTCAGTGAGGTGACCAAGAACACGATGGTCACTCTGACAGAGCTCCAGATTTCCTCTGTGGAGATGGGAGAACCTTCCAGAAGGTCAACCATCTCTGCATCACTCCACCAATCAGGCCGCTTTTGGCTGGACCCAAGGAAAGAACTAATAAATATAAAGAATTTAAAAAACCTAAGCTAGTCTTGCCTGCTTCAAGAACAGCCAGCTAACTAACCAATAAAATACAGTGGGTGGTCCTCCCAGTTCTAACTAGGGTATTGAGACTAAGTTTTCCTACGGGTAATGTATGCCCAAGGGCGACTTGGCTTGGTATCCCCTTTTCCCACCAACAAACAATCAGCCATACACCACAGCAATACATGCTGACATGATAACGGACAATGTGAGATGTAGGCGCAAAAACAAAATAGAGATATCTCCAGAGACAACTGATTGGGTTTCTTTTAAACCAAGGGAAAGGGAATGTGATTGGGTAAGGGAAAAGTCGCTCTGGATAAGAGCGTCTGTTAAATGACTTAAATGTAATGTAAATGAAAAGGAGCAGGTGTGTCTTCAGATAAGCGACTGATGACTGCCACCTGTGACTAGGGCCGAAGGAGAGAAAACAAATGCACACAGGATACCTGTATCCATAACAGTGGCCCAGCCAGAGCCCGGACTTGAACCCAATTGAACATCTCTAGAGACACTCCCCATCCAAGCTGACAGAGCTTGAGAGGATCTGCAGAGAAGAACGGGAGAAACTCCCCAAGTACAGGTGTGCCAAACTTTTAGCGTCATACACAAGACGACTTCAGGTTGTAATCGCTGCCCTTAGTCGCTTCAACAAAGTACTGAGTAAAGGGTCTGAATACTACTTATAATAAATTTGCAAAAATGTCTAAAAACCTTTTTTTGATTTGTCATTATGGGGTATTGTGTGTGAGATTTATGAGGTAAAAAGACTATTTAATCAATATCCTAATAAGGTTGTAACGTAACAAAATGTTAAAAAGTTAAGGGGTCTGAATACTTTCCAAATGCACTAAACAAAAATATGAACTTAACATGTAAAGTATTTGTCCCATGTTTCATGAGAGGAAATAAAATATCCCAGAAATGTTCCATAATAATTTCTCTCAAACTTTGTTTACATCCCTGTTACTGAGAACTTCTCCTTTGCCAAGATAATCCATCATCTGACAGGTGTGGCATATCAAAAAGCTGATTAAACAGCATGATCATTAGATGCGTCTTGTGCAATCAACAAAATCAACACTAGACAATCAGACTCCCATTGATTTTGTTATAATATCTGAGTATAACAACAAAGCATTAGCCATGTCAAAATGAGTAGAATTGTATAGAATTAGCTTAAAATCTGCAAATTATTCTCTTAGCTCCATGGCAAAATGTATAGAATTGCAGGAAATTCGGCTTTAAAACTGCAACATTTTCTTTCAGCTCCATGGCAAGATGTTTAGAACTGCAGGACATTCGGCTTTAAAACTGCAACATTTTCTCTCTGCTGCCAAGATTATATATTTTTTTTACATATTCTTTGGTCAATGTATGTTTTTCCCTGCTCAATGCTTATGGTGGGTCTCGACTCAAAAGACACCTCAATTGTTCAGCCTTAAAAAGCGCTACTTTCTTACAGTCCTTTACCTTGGTTAATCATTTGAGGAGAGAGAGAAAGTGAGAGATTGTGAGAGAGAGAAAACGACAGACTGACAAGACTGACAGACGTGTAGAGAGGGAGAGAAAGTAGTCATCTCCTCTTTGCGTGACACATGACGGCTATCTAATCGCGGCAAATGCAAATGGCCCCAGTCCATGGCTGCTTGGCACGGGGATCTGGCACAGCTTGAACTCATCTGGCCCCCAGTTCCTCTGGGTTGAGCTAAATAACTACACAGCCTGAACTCATCTGCCCCCCAGTTCCTCTGGGCTAAGCTAAATACCTACTGAAATAGCCTTCCACTTGCTACAGTCAAGTGCTTTTGGAAACAAAGGAAAGGAGCGAAAAATCACCTTGCTCAGCGTTTTTCTCAATCTCCGGTTTCCATGGGCACAAGCAGGGGGTTGTGTGAGTCACAGGTCCTGCTGTAGCTGTAAGGACGAGTTCCTTGAGCTCAATTAAAGAGCAACTGAAGGCAATAAACAAATTCTCTGGTGTGGAATCAATATTAGTCAGAAACATTTATTCTAATGCCGTAATTGACTACAAAGTGTAAATAGGATATTGTTGGTCATAACGTCAGTCTGAGATTTGCAAGATAATTAGGGGAAAAAATGGTATGTCACTGATTGAAGGGTCGGTTAATTTCAACTCTGCCCACATGCCCACAGCTGGCAGCACCCAATTAATCATCAATTCGGAAGGCAGCTGCAAGCAACCAGATTGTATTGCCCATGGTGAATTTGACATGAATCCCTATGGGGCTAGTTAGGGACCATCAGTAAATTACACCATTTTTTATTTATTTAACCAGGCAAGCCAGTTAAGAACAAATTCTTATTTACAATGACGGCCTTCCCCGGCCAAACTCTAACCCGGACAGCACTGGGCCAATTGTATGGGACTCCCAATCACGACCGGTTGTGACACAGTCTGGAATCAAAACAGGGTTTGTAGTGACGCCTCTAGCACTGAGATGCAGTGCCTTAGACCGCTGTGCCACTCGGGAGCAATGTCCACATTTCAATAACTTAAAAACATCAAATGAACAATAAATTGTAGAAATTCATGTACAACTATTGAAAGAATTTAATGAGACAACTCAAAGATGTTCAACATTAATATATTGTCCCACTAACATTGTGTATTTTATTGACACCATCAGTGGATGCTTCCGGTTTCAGCTGTCCCTGCTCAGGCATTTATTTTACGTCTGCTAACATAGCTTTAGGTTCACAATGACCGGCTGAAGCTAATTGGCGAAAGAAGTTGGGTAGCTTGCTAGCTAATCTAGGCTACTTTCAGGCACAAGACAGGTTAAGTCTGTTTCAAGTTATCTAGAAGGGTGAGTGACTGCAACAGTGTACTGTTTTGGCAGTTTGAAAGTACAAATCAATCATATCAAATTTGTATTTGACACATGTGCCGAATACAACGGGTGTAGACTTAACCCTGAAATGACTGCTTAAGAGCCCTTCCCAACACCAACGAACAAATAACAATAAAAACAAATAATAAAATGAAAAATAATAATACAATAAATGAAATACACAATAATTGACAAGTAGCAGAACCACATGAATGCACAGGTGTATGACGTACTTGAGGTAGAAGGCAGGGTAAAGTGAATAGGAATCAGGATAGATAATAATACAAGTAAAGCAAGGCCTTGGGCCATTTGAGATATTGTGTGTGACTAACACATTTCAATTGTCATGTGTGACCACAGATTATCCATTATATTGACCAGATACTCAAGTGGCCGCTCTAATGATGAAAAAAATAAAATAAAATGAAAGGCAGTTAGCCTAGTCTCTTAAACGAATCCACTCCCTGTACTCCATGTCATGTGCCATTATTTGGCCATGGCAAGGATTGGAATGTTACCTAATGAAACTGGTACGCAGACTAGAAGGCAGTCGGGAGGGGGCAATAAGAGTGCAGATACGGGTGTGAACAACAGGCACTTTGATATAAAGCGTTATCACGGGATGTCACGTGTCTTACTTATCAGTACAGTTCGATCAAATAAGACACACATAGCAAATAAGCCATGCAAATGTGTGTTAATCAAATTCAAGACTCTCTCATTGGCCTACATACTAATACTCGTTGCTGGGTAAAAAAATATAATCCTGCTCGGGAAGGCATAATTTGTGCCTAGTTATCCCCTCACTTCACCACTTCCTCTCTGGTGTGACACACAAATTCAATTTGATTACTAAAACTCCTGCCTTGGGACAATCAGTGTAAATTTGTAAATGCCAGATCTCTATGGAAAGACACATCCTTCACCCAAGTTCCATCAAAATCATGCCAGTGCTGTCTGAGATATTGCGTGTGACTAACAAACAGACGGACGGAGACCGATCCACAGTCCCCTCCTCACCGTGGGGGAAAATAAAGAAGAGTAGCAACAGCATGTGATGACTGTAAAAGTGTGTGTGTATATGTGTTTGTGTGTGTGTGCGTGCGTGCGTGTATGTGTGTTTGTGTTGTTGGTATGCGTGTGTGTGTTATTAGTGTGTGTGTGAAAATGTAGTGTATGTAAATGTGTGTATATAGTGTGTAAATATTGTATTGTGAGTGTGCATTGAGCCAGTGCAAGATAAGGCCAATGCAGATAGTATTGGAAACCATTAACTATTTAGCAGTCTTATGGCTTGGGGGTAGTAGTTGTTTCAGAGCCTGTTGGTCCGAGAGCCAATATTCCGGTACTGTTTGAAGGATGATAGCAGAGTGAAAAGTCTATTGCTTTGGTGGCTCGAGTCTCTGGCAATATTTGCAAACGCTTCACACGTTCGGACACCTACTTCATGAGGAGAATTGAAATCGAGTAAATTCAGGCCCCCTTTAAATCTTTGTTTTTTATATCAGCTGGTAACTTTGTATGTATGACCTTTTGTGGACCACCACCATCAAAATGTGTTTCTCCTCTCCCACTCCTGGCCAGTTTGGTTATATGATATGAAAGCAGTGCCTATTCCAATCCAGGGCCCGTATTCATAAAGCATCTCAGAGTAGGAGTACCAGGTCTCCCTGTCCATATAATATCATTCATTATGATCTAAAAGGGGAAAACTGATCCTAGAGCCGTACTACTCTCAGACTATTTATGAATACAGACCTATACCTATGTTTTCCCCCCCTGAGAGAGGTTGGCACGGCACTCTGCCATCAGACTGAGCGCCAGTTCCTTTAGGGTGTATGTGCGTGTGTTTGTGTGTGTGCCAGCTACTTTTCATTCTACAGAACAAACGGCTGCATTATTCAGCCTGCCATCTCATCTCAGTACAGCGGGCTACAGAGCCTAGCCTGTCACTGTGCCAGCAGGCTTGCCCCGGCCACCGTATGTCTGTGTCTCAAATGCCACCCTATTTCCAATATAGTGCACTACTTCTTACCAAGCCCTATGGGCCATGATCAGAAGTAGTGTTCTACATGGTGAATGGGGTGCCATTTGGAACACATGCATTCGGTTTACTACAAGGCAATAGGATATTAGTGAAACACTCATGTCCAGTATTGATGTCACTGTCTGCTTCATACCCAACAACATTATCTTGTAAAAGTTCAAGCCAGGCCAGAATAAAGATATACATTTCATAGCTGTTGAGCCAAGTCAACACAGCAGTTTAATTGTTGTGTGTTTTGTAGATTTATTTGATGGTAACCTCGTCCCCAGGCTCAATTGCTATCGCATATAGTTTTGGACAGCGAGAGACTGGCTGGCTGGTGGACCACATTTTTACGGTTATAACCGTTGTTCAGTTAAGACTGTTGACTTATGGTGTGTTGGTAATATGTATTCTGACAAGCCAGGCACTGAGCAGCCAGCAGCAACAGCTTATTCCATTCCTCACCAGAGGATGAATGAATGTGTTTACATGGCATGCTTGGCCTCACATACACAGATAAAGTTCACTTTGCTTCAAGTGGCTGTTAAAGCCTTCACTCCACTCTGTCTTGCCTGTGTTAATGGGCAAGTGATGGTGTTTGGGGGTCAGACGAGGCTGCAGGGCTGCAGGGTGGCATTGCCAGTATCTCTGCATGTTCATGGAGTCTGCCTAGCTAGTGCTTAGTGTCATTACATCCACTGTTGAATCCCATCAGGCCATATTGTAGTGGTGGTTATGGCTGGGAAGGGTCCCGCTCTGAGATGTAATCAGCAGATCTGGGTTCAAATGCTATTTGAAATCTTTTAAATACTTTGGGCATTTAAATACTTTGAGCATTCTACAGTGCCAGATGGGTGGGACTTGCAGTTTGGGGACTAAGTCCATTAAGCCAGGCAAGCTCAATCAAGCGCAGATAAAGTATTTGAAAATATTTAAAATAGTGCTCATTTGTCTGTCTGCTGCGAACTGGAGGTCAAGTAGGATTTGCTCTCACATCATCGAAACAAACGAGTCTCAACCTCCTCCAGTCTACTTCTCTCCTGATAGAACTCCGCTGAGGAAGTCATTATCCTGAACTGGAGGACTGGGGCTGTTTTCATAAAGAGAAGGGAAAGGGGATACCTAGTCATTTATGCAACTGAATGCATTCAACTGAAATCAGTCTTCCGCATTTAACCCAACCCCTCTTAATCAGAGAGGTATGGGGGCTGCCTTAATCGACATCACCGGCCCTGGGGAGCAGTTGTTGTTGCCTTGCTCAGGGGCAGAACTATTATTTATTTTACCTTGTCGGCTCGGGATTCGTCCAGCAACCTTTCGGTTACTGGCCCAACACTCCTACTTGCCAGGCTACATGCCACACTAAAGCATCGCAGAGTACAAGTGCCGATCTAGGATCAGGTCCCCTCTGTCATTATAATCCTGGTCATTATGATTTAAAAGGTAACAATGGTCCTAGATTAGCACTAAGTGACTCTTAGTAATTTGTCTCAGTATGACTGGTTGTTACTGGTGGGGAGATTCAGTCACAGTTTCACTGTCATACACAGAATCAGATTCACATTCACACATCAACTACACTAGAACAATTTAACCTACACAGAATAACATTTGTGTGGTTGTTTGTACAAACATTTACACTGATTTTGTTATATACGGTATCAAAAATGTACACAGTGTATGTAGATGAGTACAGTAGATTACAATATACATTATATTTTGTTATCGTGTCTCTAGTGAAATGCTTGTGTTCCTACCTCCAACAGTACAGTAATATCTAACACTAAAAAACCATAGACGCAAATCCCAAAAATAAATAGAAAGGAATTAAGAAATTAGAATGAGCAATGTCCGGAATATTAAAACAGTATTAACACCCCTAGACTTTTTACACATTTTGTTGTTTTACAGCCTCAAATGAAAATTGATTGCATTTACGTTTTTGGGTCACGGGCCTACACACAATAACCCATAATGTGAAAGTGGAATTGTGTTTTTTTCAAAATTGTACAAATTAATAAAAAATTAAAAGCTGAAATGTTGAGTTAATATGTATTCCGCCCCTTTGTTATGGCAAGCATAAAGCAGTTCAGGAGAAAAAAATGTGCTTAACAAGTTGCATAATAAGTTGCATGGACTCTCTGTGTGAAATTATAGAGTTTACATGATTTTAGAATGAATATTTAATCTCTGTACCCCACACATACAATTATCTGTAAGGTCCCTCAGTCGAGCAGTGGATTTCATTTACAGATTCAACCAGAAAGACCAGGGAGGTGTTCCAATGACTCGCAAAGAAGGGCACCTATTGGTAGCATGGTTTGAGCATGGTGAAGTTATTAATTACACTTTGGATGGTGTATCAATACACCCAGTCACTACAAAGATACAGGCATCCTTCCCAACTCAGTTGCCATAGAGCAGTGGTTCCCAAACTTTTTATAGTCCCGTACCCCTTCAAACATTAATACAACTGGCCTTCTTTAGACTAGTTGAGTATCTGGTGAATCAGCATTTGTGGGTTCAACAGTGAAGAGGCGACTCCGGGATGCTGGCCTTGTAGGCAGAGTTCTTCTGTCCAGTGTTCCTTTGCCCATCTTAATCTTTTCTTTTCATTGTCCAGTCTGAGATATGACTTTTTCTTTGCAACTCTGCCTAGAAGGCAAGCATCCCAGAGTCGCCTCTCCACTGTTGACGTTGTGACTGGTGTTTTGCGGGTACTATCTAATGAAGCTCTTTAAGGAATACCTAGGATAGGATAAGTAATCCTTCTCACCCCCCCCCCTTAAAAGATTTAGATGCACTATTGTAAAGTGGCTGTTCTACTGGATGTCATAAGGTGAATGCACCAATTTGTAAGTCGCTCTGGATAAGAGCGTCTGCTAAATCACTTAAATGTAAATTAAGCTGCCAATTGAGGACTTGTGAGGCGTCTGTTTCTCAAACTAGACACTGTAATGTACATGTCCTCTTGCTCAGTTGTGCACCGGGGCCTCCCACTCCTCTTTCTACTCTAAATCTACTTGAACATTTATGGCAAGGCCTGAAAATGGTTGTCAAGCAATGATCAACAACCAATTTGACAGAGCTTGAAAACTTTTTCAAAGAACAATGGGCAAATGTTGCACAATCCAGTCATGGAAAGCTCGTAGAGACTTACCCATCTTTAGTTACTGACAAAGGTATTTCTATAAATTACTCAATCAGGGTTGTCAAACATTTGCAAACATTTGCAAAAGTGTTTTCACTTTGTCATTATGGTGTATTGTGTGTATCATGGGTGATTTATTATTATTATTATTATTATTTTAATTCAGACTATGACACAACAAAATGTGGAATAAGTCAAGGGGTATGAATACTTTCTGAAGGCACTGTATTAGAGGTCGACCAATTATGATTTTTCAACACCGATACCGATTATTGGAGGACCAAAAAATGCAGATACCGATGAATCGGACAATTTATTAAAATGTATTTGTAATAATGACAATTACAACAATACTGAATGAACACTTATTTTAACTTAATATAATACAACAATAAAATCAATTTAGCCTCAAATAAATAATGAAACATTTTCAATTTGGTTTAAATAATGCAAAAACAAAGTGTTGGAGAAGAAAGTAAAAGTGCAATTTGTGCCATGTAAAAAAGCTAACGTTTAAGTTCCTTGCTCAGAACATGAGAACATATGAAACCTGGTGGTTCCTTTTAATATGAGTCTTCAATATTCTCAGGTAAGAAGTTTTAGGTTGTAGTTATTATAGGAATTATATGACTATTTCTCTCTATACCATTTGTATTTCATAGACTATTGGATGTTCTTATAGGCACTGTATTATTGCCAGTGTAACAATATAGCTTCCATCCCTCTCCTCGCTACCTGGGCTCAAACCGGGAACACAACGACAACAGCCACCCTCGAAGCAGCGTTACCCATGTAGAGCAAGGGGAACAACCACTCCAAGTCTCAGAGCGAGTGACGTTTGAAACACTGTTAGTGCGCACCTCGCTAACTAGCTAGCCATTTCATATCGGTTATACCAGCCTAATCATTGGGGGTGATAGGCTTAAAGTCATAAACAGCGCAATGCTTGAAGCACAGTGACGAGCTGCTGGAAAAAGCACGAAAGTGCTGTTTGAATGAATGCTTACGAGCCTGCTGCTGCCTACCACCGCTCAGTCAGACTGCTCCATCAAATCATAGACTTAGTTATAACATAATAACACACAGAAATACGAGCCTTAGGTCATTAATATGGTTGAATCCGGAAACAATCATCTCGAAAACAAGACGTTTATTCTTTCAGTGACATACGGAACCGTTTTGTATTTTATCTAATGGGTGGCATCCATAAGTCTAAATATTCCTGTTACATTGCACAACCTTCAATGTTATGTCATAATTACGTGAAATTCTGGCAAATTAGGTGGCCCAACTGTTGCATATACACATGCAATGAACACAAGCGAAGTGACACAATTTCACCTGGTTAATATTGCCTGCTAACCTGAATTTCTTTTAGCTAAATATGCAGGTTTTAAAATATATACTTCTGTGTATTGATTTTAAGAAAGACATTGATGTTTATGGTTAGGTACACATTGGAGCAACGATACGCACCGCATCGATTATATGCAACGCAGGACACGCTAGGTAAACTAGTATTATCATCAATGATGTGTAGTTAACTAGTGATTATGATTTATTTATTTTTACAAGATAAGTTTAATGCTAGCTAGCAACTTACCTTGGCTTAATGCATTCGCATAACAGGCAGGCTCTTCGTGGAGTGCAATGTAATCAGGTGGTTAGAACGTTGGACTAGTTAACTGTAAGGTTGCAAGATTGAATCCCCCGAGCTGACAAGGTAAAAATCTGTCGTTCTGCCCCTGAACGAGGCAGTTAACCCACCGTTCCTAGGCCGTCATTGAAAATAAAAATTTGTTCTTAACTCACTTGCCTAGTTAAATAAAGATTAAATAAAGGTGTAAAAAAAATATATTAAAAAATCGACCAAATCGGTGTCCAAAAATACAGATATCCGATTGTTACGAAAACGTGAAATCGGCCCTAATTAATCGGCCATTCCGATTAATCAGTCGACCTCTACACTGTATACAGTATATGTACAGTGCATTCAGACCCGTTGACTTTTTTCAAATTTTATTACATTACAGCCTTATTCTAAAATCCCTCATCAATCTACACACAATACCCCATAATGACAAATTTAATACAGGTTTTTTGAAATTTTAGTAAATTTATTTAAAAAAATAATTTTAAAAATACTTTATTTACATAAGCATTCAAACCCTTTGCTATGAGACTCGAAATTGAGCTCCAGTGCATCCTGTTTCCATTTATCATCCTTGAGGATGTTTCTACAACATGATTGTAGAAACATACAACATGATTGGAGTCCACTGTGGGTAAATTCAATTGATTGGACATGTTTTGGAAAGGCACACACCTTTCTATATAAGTTCCACACTTGAAAGCTCATGTTAGAGCAAAAACCAAGCCATGAGGTCGAAAGAATTGAAGGTCACCAAAAATGCAGCATTGAAGGTCCCCAAGAATACAGTGGTCTCCATCATTGTAAAATGGACAAGACTCTTCCTAGAGATGGCCACTCGGCCAAACTGAGCAATCGGGGGAGAAGGGCCTTGGTGAGGGAGGTTACCAAGAACCCAATGGTCACTGACAGAGATGCAGAGATCCTCTGTGAAGATGGGAGAACTTAGCAGAAGGACAACCATCTCTGCAGCACTCCCCCAATCAGGCCTTTATCGTAGAGTGTTCAGACAGAACCACTCTTCAGTAAAAGGCACATGACAGCCCGCTGGAATTTGCCAAAAGGCTCTCAGACCAGGAAAAACAAAATTCTCTGGTCTGATGAAACCAAGTTTGAACTCTTTAGCATGAATGCAAAGCGATACGTCTGGAGGAAACCTGGCACCATCCCTACGGTGTAGCATGGTGGTGGCAGCATCATGCTGTGGAGATGTTTTTCAGCGGCAGGGACTGGGAGACTAGTCAGGATCGAGGGAAAGTTGAATGGAGTAAAATACAGAGAGATGCTTGATGAAAACCTGCTCCAGAGCACTCAGGACCTTAGACTGGGGCGAAGGTTCACCTTCCAACAGGACAATGATCCTAAGCACACAGCCAAAACAACGCAGGAATGGCTTCAGGACAAGTCTTGAGTGGACCAGCCAGAGACCTGAATCCGACCTAACATTTCTGGAGAGACCTGAAAATAGATGCAGCGACGCGCCAGTCCTTGAGTGGACCAGCCAGAGACCTGAATCCGATCTAACATTTCTGGATAGACCTGAAAATAGATGCAGCGACGCTCCACATCCAACCTGTCAGAGCTTGAGAGGATCTGCAGAGAAGAATGGGAGAAACTCCCCAAATACAGTGTCACGATTGTTATAATGAATGTCGGACCAAGCCGCAGCGTACGTAGAGTTCCACATGTTTAATTGAAATGAAACTCACAAAAACAATATAGAACTAAATTAAACGTGAAGTCATGGAGTGCTCACAGGCCACTACACACAAACAAGATCCCACAAAACACAGTGGGGGAAATGGCTGCCTAAATATAATCCCCAATCAAAGACAACGATAAACAGCTGCCTCTGATTGGGAACCATACCAGGCCAACATAAACATACAATAACCTAGATAACCTACCCTATTCACACCCCGACCTAACTGACCTAACCAACATAGAGAATAAAAGGCTCTCTATGGTCAGGGCGTGACATACAGGTGTGCCAAGCTTGTAGCGTCATACCCAAGAAGACTTGCTTCAACGAAGTACTGTCATTTGTTTATTACATTTGTAAAACTTTCTAAAAACCTGTTTAGGCTTTGTCACTATGGAGTATTGTGTGTAGATTGTGTGTAGATTGGAAAAAACGATTTAATCCATTTTAGAACAAGGCTGTAACATTCTGAATGCTATGTATATAATAGTATATAGTAGTATATAGTGGGTATAGACAGTATGGACAGTGTATGAATAGAAAAGGTGTGTACAGCAGTAGTTATATAGGATGAGCCTTGACTACGATAAAGTATATAAATATGAAGTGGGTAAAACAGTATGGAAACATTATTAAGTGACCAGTGTTCAATGACTATGTACAGTCACTAGGATGCAGGGTTGAGTACTGGGTGGAGGCTGGCTAGTGGTGACTATTTAACACTCTGATGGCCTGGAGATACAAGTTATTTTTCAGTCTCTCGGTCCCAGCTTTGATGCACCTGTATTGACCTCGCCTTCTGGATAATAGCGGGGTGAACAGGCCGTGGCTCAGGCGAATGAGGTCTTTGTTATATTTCTTGGCCTTCCTGTGACACCTGGTGCTGTAGATATCCTGGAGGTCAGGCAGTGTGCCCCCGGTGATGCGTTGGGCTGACCGCACCACCCTCTGGAGAGCCCTGTGTTTGCTGACTGCAAATGGTCCCAATGGTGCAACTATTGAATTTTGGGAGGTTCTTAGAGGCCAAGCCAAACTTCTTCTGGCTCCTGAGGTTGAAGAAGCAGATCAACCATTTTAGGTTGTCAGTGATGTGCACCTGCCGAGGAACTTGGTTTTCACCCTTTCCACTGTGACCCCGTCGATGTGGATGGGGGCGTGCTCCCTCTGCTCTCTCCTCAAGTCCACAATCAGCTCCTTCGTTTTGCTGACATTGAGGGAGAAGTTATTTTCCTGGCACCACTCTGCCAGGGCCCTCACCTCCTCCCTGCAGGCTGTCTCATCATTGTTGGTAATCAGGCCTATCACTGTTGTGTCCTCTGCAAATTTGTTGATTGAGTTGGAGGTGTGCGTGGCCACATCTGTTGTTCTGTCCCCGAACAAGGCAGTTAACCCACTGTTCCTAGGTCGTCATTGTAAATAAGAATTTGTTCTTACTGACTTGCCTTGTTAAATAAAGGTTAAATAAAACATAAAAAATAGGCATGGGTGAACAGGGAGTACTGGAGGGGGAGTCTCTTTGTGGGGCCCCTGTGTTGAGGATCAGCATAGTGGAGGTGTTGTTGCCTAGCTTCACTACCTGGGGTATGCCCGTCAGCAGGTCCAGGACCCAGTTGCACACGGATGAGCAGCATTCTTACATAGCTGTTCCTCACATCCCATCCTAATTCACACACCGTACCAAATATAGAACCTTATTTTGATTAAAGGGAACAGCCAGTTCCCTTACCTATATGGATGCATATGTAAAATGCTTGCTGCCACCACTCTTCATCACAGCCACAGTCCATTAACCTGTTACTGTGCTACTGTGTTACTGTGCTACTGAGCTACTGTGATCATCAAAAGCATTGAATACCTGGACATGTGGAGAGAAGCTCTGAGAGAAGCTCTCTGGTTGCATGCCTGATCTATAACATTAGGGGTGGCAGGGTAGCCTAGTGGTTAGAGCTGACAAGGTACAAATCTGTCGTTCTGCCTCTGCCCCTGAACAGGCAGTTCCCACTGTTCCTAGTCCGTCATTGAAAATAAGAATTTGTTCTTAACTGACTTGCCTAATTAAATAAAGATAATATTCGTTCAAATGAGAGGGCTCCTGTAGGAATCATCTGGGACCAAATGTCACCCTGTTTTGTACTACTCTGGTAGGTTGTCAGTGATGTGCACCTGTGGTTTGGGGTCATCTGGTAGTCTGGTAGTGCAAAAGTGGACTAGATAGGGAATAGGGTGTCAGTTGGGATGCATGTCAGTTCTTCAGATGGATCTTTCACACTGTTAATGTAGGGGACATTGATAAATCTTAACCTCTCTTAGACTGTCTGTGATCCCTACAGCAGGCTCTGTAGGCTGTCAGGTCATTGCGGTAATTGTAATTGACTGTACAGGCCACTAGAGAGCTTTAACTGTCCTCTAGGCCAGAGTGTTTGGGGAAGGGATTGGCAGCAAGTGTCCCATTTAATAGCATTTTTCCTTGTTGGGACTGGCAAAATATCCTTGTTTTACTATACTTGTGAGGACTTCTGGTCCCCACAAAGATAGAAAACCAATAAGACACACACGGCACACACACGGCACACACACAAGGCACACAGCCACCCGCAAACTGTTTATTAGATTTTTGTGGGATAAATGGTTACTGCAGTGCTGATACAATAATAGCTTTAGGGAGCCAATGCACACATCACAGACGGACAGTATATTACAGCCATATGTCGGTCTAGAGGGGATCGGTCGAAATGTGTCTACGAGCTGCTGGTGTAGAGGTGGATAGAGTTGGAAATGCTGGTGCTCCATCAATTCTCCCTTTGAATCCCTCAATATGATGAGTGTGCAGGGGCGGGATGGGGTGTGGAGTGAAGGAAGGAGTCCGTCGGTGACAGAACAGAGGATAATATTTCAGGTTTTGTGCTGTAGTGCAGATTGCTAACTCTTATAAATGCTTTCACAATGCAGGTGATTGTTTTGGGTAGGGTGGGGTGTGGTGGCATGTGGGGTGGGGTGGGGGGTTGGAAATAAACTAACCCAGTCACTGGGTTATTTGACACAGAACGTAGAGGAGACATTGGGTGATCCATCTGGTCTGTACGACATGTCATCATGGAGGATAAGACCCAGCAGAGGACCCAATCTCCCCCACTCCTCAAACAGACCCTGGCTCAGTACTCACAGGGCAGCACCTTGACTGGAGCCCCCAGTACCAGCTCCCAGACCCAGACTCCCCAGACCCAGCCTCCATCTGTAGAGAGAAACCTGTGGTTTGGGGTTCTACACATGTGACTGATTGTAGGCATGGCAGCTAGCTATAACCTTTCCTTTCCTTCACTTTACCTTTCCTTTGTTTATTAGTAATACCAGGTTGTAGCCAGTAAAGTGTGTGTGTGTGTGTGTCTGTGTGTAGTTGTGTGTGCGCATAATTCTCTGTGTGTGTGTGTGTGTGTGTGTGTGTGTGTGTGTGTGTGTGTGTGTGTGTGTGTGTGTGTGTGTGTGTGTGTGTGTGTGTGTGTGTGTGCGAGCACGCATATAATCTTGTGTATGTCTGTGTGTGTATTTCAGTGCACATATACGTATGGAGCACGTTAGTTCCTCTCTTTCACACCTACAGAGTTAGACACTGAGCTCTTTGTATGGTTCCTGCCGGGGGGCGCACAGGGGAAGTGAAGGACAGAAATCTACACAAGTAGACCACCATTCCCATTCATTCAGCCCTGATACTTTCCCAGCATGCCAATGTATAGACTTTTTTAATGGACTTTGCAGGCGTTCCCAGTCTGCCATGCAATGGGATTAAGGAGCTTGCAGTGCTTGTCTGTCACACAACAGTGACTGCTATGATACTAAAACCTTGTTGGTTGGTTCAATGCATAAGGATGGAATACTTGGAATTTGAAAAAAAATAATCACATTTTCTTTGTGTAGGTTGTCTACCCATTCTGCCAAGAGTGTTTGAACGTGCTTCAGTGATGAAATTTCACATCCTTATGTTATAAAATACATTTTACAAAGACAAATCTGATTATTCATGTTCTGAATCATTCACTGGGGTCTTTCTCTAACATTTCATCAACAGTATAGGGATAGGGCTTTGAAAATGCTTGCGGTACACTCACTATTCCATTGACATGTTACAGGGATACACTTGTTTTTGCGACAAATCTTCAAATGAATATGAAAAGCGTATGCTAAAATATGAAAATGCTACATGTCATGTCTAAAATCGATATCTATCTTACCTTTAATTGTTTAATGTCCTGTGGATTTAATAAAAGAAAGATGACGAGTTCAACGGGAAAGTGAGCCTGTCATGTAGTTAATTCCTGCTCAGCATCCAGCCTACTTTTTTCTCTGGCCTCCATTGATTTCGTTGCCCTACATTTGGCCATCCTAAAAGGGTAAAAACTTCAAGAACTTTTAAATGGATTATGATAGGTACATGAGGTTTGGACCATTTACCCATTGGTCAAAATACACGTTTTTAATTGGGCAGCCTACTCTGATTTGATGCAGTGTTGATCCTGTTGAAGGTTAAGATGTTTTCAGAGCCCATAGATTATTGACAGCACACTATATCAGTTATCATTAGGGTTTAACGTATTGATGCAGGAAAGCTATGCTTTACCTCTATGTGGCTTGCTTCACGGAAGTTGTTTGGGATCAGTTTATTGTGTGGGATCATGCTGCAAAGCCCCACAGCCCATCACAGGCTCAATTAGGTTGCCAATCAAAACCCCCCAAAATTATGTTCTGTGTCCCAAATGGCACCTAATCCCTTTATAGTGCACAATATGCTCCTGTAAAAAGTAGTGTACTAGGGTGTCATTTGGGAAACAAATGTTCTGATTCAACATCCCATCTGTGTGTTACAAAATATACTGCTTTGTTCAGTGTACTGGCTTTCAGGCCTCGTCCAGCATCTCACCTCAGGCCAAGCGCTCAGACAGACCTGCTGAATAGAAGATAAGAGTGTTGGTGCTGCAGCCAAGTTTTCAGGGCTACTTCCCAAATGGTACTATGAGTCTTGGTCAAAATTAGTGCACTATAAAGGGAATAGGGTCCCATTTGGAATGCACTTCAGGTCTTCACCCCCAGCAGACAGGACAACTGCTGAGATGAGCATTGTGCTGCTGTGAATGTCTGTCTGACTCTCTCTTTCTCTTTACTCTTTCTCTCATTCTCTCTACTCTCTCTTTCTCTCATCTCTTTCTCTCTACTCTCTCTTTCTCTCTACTCTCTCTCTTCTCTTTTCTCTTTCACTCTACTCTCTCTTTTGCTCTACTCTCCTCTTTCTCTTTCTCTCGACTCTCTCTACTTTCTCTCTCTTTCTCACTACTTTTTCTCTACTCTTTCTCTCCCCCCATCTCTCTCTCTCATTCTCTCCCTCTCTCATAAATTCCTCATACTGGAGCAGGGTCTGCTCCCCTCCATCCCACAAGGCTTTGGTCAAAACTCTGGATCCGTGTTTAAATTCCTTTCTGAAAAGTGTCCTCCCTGTCATTTTAGGGCATCATATTAAAGAACAATTTACTGTTGTATGCTGCGGTTGGGTGCACCAGCGATAGATCCCGATGTATTTACAGCTTTGTGATTTGCTTGTAAAATATGAGTGGATCAGAGTGGAAGTACTGAGGTCTCTGTCTATGGCAGCTCAAAATGGTGATTCATTTCACACCAAATAAAAGCCTTGAAACTGAAGAAGAAAAATCTAACAAAGTTTGCTTTGTTCTTCAAGTATATACAACCTTCAATCTGAAGGACAGATGCTGCCAAACACAAACACACATACAAACACACATACAAACACACATACAAACACACATACAAACACACATACAAACACACAAAACCAGTGCTGACGTATATAAGTCTACCTGATGTTGTCTTGATGATGTTTCGTGGTCAGAGACCTGGCCGTGTGGTGCCAGGACAACAACCTCTTCCTCAACGTGATCAAGACAAAATATATGATTGTGGACTACAGGAAAAGGAGGACCGAGCACACCCCCATTTTCATCGACAGGGCTGTAGTGAAGCAGGTTGAGAGTTTCACGTTCCTTGGTGTCCACATCACCAACAAACTAACATGGTCCACGAACACCAAGACAGTTGTGAAGAGGGCACAACAAAACCTATTCCCCTCAGTAGACTGAAAAGATTTGACATGGGTCCTCAGATCCTCAAAAGGTTCTACAGCTGCACCACTGCCTGGTATGGCAACTGATCAGCCTCCAACCGCAAGGCACTACATATGGTAGAGCGTACGGCCCAGTACATCACTGCGGCCAAGCTTCCTGCCATCCAGGACCTCTATACCAGGCGGTGTCAAACACTCCAGCCACCCTAGTCATAGACTATTCTCTCTGCTACCACACGGCAAGCGGTAGAGGAGCCCCAAGTCTAGGTCCAAGAGGCTTCTAAACAGCTTCTACCCCCAAGCCATAAACTCCTGAACATCAAATCAAATGGCCACCCAGACTACTTGCATTGCCCCCCCCCCTCTTTTACACCGCTGCTACGCTCTGTTATTATCTATGCATAGTCACTTTAATAACTCTACTTACATGTACATATTACCTCAATTACCTCAACTAACTGGTGCCCCCGCTTATTGACTCTGTACCAGTACCCCCCTGTATATATTCGACCACCCCTCATCACTGTTAAACGCTCCCTAAACACTTCTGCAAGCAGGCCTTTCTAATTGAACTGGCCCGGGTATCCTGGAGGGATTTTGACCTCATCCCGTCAGTCGAGGATGCCTGGTCATTCTTTAAAAGTAATTTCCTCACCATCTTAGATAAGCATGCCCCGTTCAAAAAATGCAGAACTAAGAATATAAGTCTGGTTCACTCCAGACCTGACTGCCCTTAACCAGCACAAAAACATCCTGTGGCGGACTGCAATAGCATCGAATAGTCCCCGCCATATGCAACTGTTCAGGGAAGTCAGGAACCAATACACCCAGTCAGAGCAAAGGCTAGCTTTTACAAGCAGAAATTCACATCCTGTAGCTTTAACTCCAAAAGCTTTAGGGACACTGTAAAGTCCATGGAGAACAAGAGCATCTCCTCCCAGCTGCCCACTGCACCTAGGCTACTTAACACGGTCACCACTGATAAATCCATGATAATCTAAAATTTCAATAAGCATTTCTCAACGGCTGGCCATGCCTTCCTCCTGGCTACTCCAACCCAACCCAAGCCACCCTCCCCCCCAAGCCAACAGCCTCCCCAGCTTCTCCTTCACCCAAATCCAGACAGCGGATGTTCTGAAAGAGCTGCAAAACCTGGACCCGTACAACTCAGCTGGGCTACACAATCTGGACCCTCTCTTTCTAAAACTATCCGCCGCGATTGTTGCAACTCCTTTTAACAACCTGTTCAACCTCTCTTTCGTATTGGCAGAGATCTTCAAAGGGGGTGACACCCTAGACCCAAACTATTATAGGCCTATATCCATCCTGCCCTGCCTATCTAAAGTCTTCGAAAGTCAAGTTAATAGTTAGATCACTGTCCATTTTGAATCCCACAGTACCTTCTCCGCTGTGCAATCCGGTTTCCGAGCCGGTCACGGGTGCACCTCAGCCACGCTCAAGTTACTAAATGATATCATAACCGCCATCGATAAAAGACAGTACTGTGCAGCCGTCTTCATCGACCTGGCCAAGGCTTTCTACTCTGCTGCCAGTGACTGGAACGAATTGCAAAAATCGCTGATGTTGGAGACTTTTATTTCCCTCACCAACTTTAAACATCAACTATCTGAGCAGCTAACCGATCGCTGCAGCTGATCATAGTCCATCTGTAAATAGTCCACCCAATCTACCTACCTCATCCCCATACTGTTTTTATTATATTTACTTTTCTGCTCTTTTGCACATCAATATCTCTACTTGCACATCATCATCTGCTCATTTATCACTCCAGTGTTAATCTGCTAAATTGTAATTATTCGCTCCTATGGCCTATTTATTGCCTACCTCCTCATGCCTTTTGCACACACTGTATATAGACTTTATTTTTTCTACTGTGTCATTGACTTGTTTATTGTGTTATTGGCATGTTTATTGTTGTCACGAACCATACCCTAGTTGTCACAAACCCCACCCTAGTCACACCCTGGCCTGACCAAAATAGCCTCTCTATGGCCAGGGCGTGACAGTACCCCCAAAGATGCGGACTCTGGCCTCAAAACCTGACTCTATAGGGGAGGGTCCGGGTGGGCATCTACTTCTGTGGCAGCCCAAGTGCGGGACGCAGACCCCGCTCCACTTTTGCTGCAGGCCCTGGACTGGGGACCTTCGCTGCAGGCCTCGGACTGGGGACCCTTGTTGCAGGCCCCGGACTGGGGACCCTTGTTGCAGGCCCCGGACTGGAGGCCGTCGCTGGAGCCTGTGGACTGGAGACCGTCACTGCCGATTCCGGACCGCGGATCAATACCGGAGGCTTCGTGCCATGGATCCTCACTGCTGGCTCCGGGCCTTTGTGGATACTGGAAAGAGACCAAATGGTTGTAATCTATTCTTATTGACTTGATATCAAATGATCTAGGAAATAATGAAGTACATCAATTGATTTCATAGAATGAATTACAAATCAATTTTGGAACCAAAAAAGCCTGAATTTAATCCGGAGAGCTCTTCTGGAAATTGAAATGGAGATATTCAGTGCTTGAACCATCAGCCTCATCACTTGATTAATATGAGTATAGGCTAATGGAACAACAAGACAGGGGGAGGTAGATAGCTCCACAATCTTCTAAAAGCAGGCTTGCCTTAGTTGATTCACCTTTGATTATAGAACAATCCCCACAAAGCCATCCTCATCCACCAAATGAGATCATGTAAAGATGGAGATGAGTCGTTTCACAGCTGGTGTGTGCAATGTTCTTTTGGTGAGTCCGACGAGAACACAACATATCTTACAGTGTCCAATGCAATGGGACGCTCTATATCATTTGATAAGGTGCCATCATAGTCCATAAAAATCTTCAGATCAAAAACATATTGCAAAATGTTCTTGTGTTGTTTTATGGGCAGTATTTTTTTTTCCAAATTGGCCTTCACATTTGGCAGAATGAGCTATGGGTGACTTGAGGTGGCTATATATTTGCTGTGTGTTTTGTGCGTGTGAGTGCCTGAGTGTCTGCCTGCGTGTGTGTGTGTGTGTGTGTGTGCTTGTGGCTTGTGTTTCCATAAATTGTTGGGTCCCTCAGACACGGCTGTGACCTGCTGCCAGCTGCCCTGGTCCACTGGGGCCTCTCAGGTTCCTAAGGTTGGTGGTGGGGGGGGGGGGGCACTTGGCCCCCCTCTGTGATTCACATTCCAAGGGGCTTTGAAGACCAGAGACCAGATCACCTCTAGGTTTTATTTGTGTGCTAGAACAGCACACCAAGGCCACTGAGCCTCCATAAATATCTCTCTTTATATCTTTGTTCTTTAAAGCCATTAAGTCACCCATATATTAAAATAAAATAAAATGAAATAATGTTTTTGAAAAATGCAGACGTCACATGCTTCATAAACAACATGTGTAGAATAAAGGTGAAATAATTACTTACTTCCCATCAATGCGGTGAGAAAGAAAATAGAGAAATAATAGAAAAGTAATAACACGTAATAATAAAAGTTGTAATAAATACACAATTATTAATGATAACTTGACTATATACATTGGGTTCCAGTACCAAGTCGATTTGCAGGGGTACGAGGTAATTGACAAAGGTATGTAGAATACATAAAGTGACTAGGCAACAGGATAAATAATCAACAGTAGCAGCAGTGTATGTTTATAGGTATAACTATGTGGATCTTACTGTATGTCGGTATACCTATGTGGATCTTACTGTATGTAGGTATACCTATGTGGATCTTACTGTATGTAGGTATAACTATGTGGATCTTACTGTATGTAGGTATACCTATGTGGATCTTACTGTATGTAGGTATACCTATGTGGATCTTACTGTATGTAGGTATACCTATGTGGATCTTACTGTATGTAGGTATACCTATGTGGATCTTACTGTATGTAGGTATACCTATGTGGATCTTACTGTATGTAGGTATACCTATGTGGATCTTACTGTATGTAGGTACAACTATGTGGATCTTACTGTATGTAGGTACAACTATGTGGATCTTACTGTATGTAGGTATAACTATGTGGATCTTACTGTATGTAGGTACAACTATGTGGATCTGGATCTTACTGTATGTATGTAGGTATAACTATGTGGATCTTACTGTATGTAGGTACAACTATGTGGATCTTACTGTATGTAGGTACAACTATGTGGATCTTACTGTATGTAGGTATGTGGAACTATGTGGATCTTACTGTATGTAGGTATAACTATGTGGATCTTACTGTATGTAGGTATAACTATGTGGATCTTACTGTATGTAGGTACAACTATGTGGATCTTACTGTATGTAGGTACAACTATGTGGATCTTACTGTATGTAGGTATAACTATGTGGATCTTACTGTATGTAGGTACAACTATGTGGATCTTACTGTATGTAGGTATAACTATGTGGATCTTACTGTATGTAGGTATAACTATGTGGATCTTACTGTATGTAGGTATAACTATGTGGATCTTACTGTATGTAGGTACAACTATGTGGATCTTACTGTATGTAGGTATAACTATGTGGATCTTACTGTATGTAGGTACAACTATGTGGATCTTACTGTATGGGTACAACTATGTGGATCTTACTGTATGTAGGTATAACTATGTGGATCTTACTGTATGTAGGTATAACTATGTGGATCTTACTGTATGTAGGTACAACTATGTGGATCTTACTGTATGTAGGTATAACTATGTGGATCTTACTGTATGTAGGTACAACTATCTTACTGTATGGGTATCTTACTGTATGTAGGTATAACTATGTGGATCTTACTGTATGTAGGTACAACTATGTGGATCTTACTGTATGTAGGTATAACTATGTGGATCTTACTGTATGTAGGTACAACTATGTGGATCTTACTGTATGTAGGTACAACTATGTGGATCTTACTGTATGTAGGTACAACTATGTGGATCTTACTGTATGTAGGTACAACTATGTGGATCTTACTGTATGTAGGTATAACTATGTGGATCTTACTGTATGTAGGTACTATGTGGATCTACTGTATGGGTATCTATGTGGATCTTACTGTATGTAGGTACAACTATGTGGATCTTACTGTATGTAGGTATAACTATGTGGATCTTACTGTATGTAGGTACAACTATGTGGATCTTACTGTATGTAGGTATATGTGGATCTTACTGTATGTAGGTATAACTATGTGGATCTTACTGTATGTAGGTACAACTATGTGGATCTTACTGTATGTAGGTATAACTATGTGGATCTTACTGTATGTAGGTATAACTATGTGGATCTTACTGTATGTAGGTATAACTATGTGGATCTTACTGTATGTAGGTACAACTATGTGGATCTTACTGTATGTAGGTACAACTATGTGGATCTTACTGTATGTAGGTATAACTATGTGGATCTTACTGTATGTAGGTATAACTATGTGGATCTTACTTTATGTAGGTATAACTATGTGGATCTTACTGTATGTAGGTACAACTATGTGGATCTTACTGTATGTAGGTACAACTATGTGGATCTTATTGTATGTAGGTATAACTATGTGGATCTTACTGTATGTAGGTACAACTATGTGGATCTTACTGTATGTAGGTACAACTATGTGTGGATCTTACTGTATGTAGGTACAACTATGTGGATCTTACTGTATGTAGGTATAACTATGTGGATCTTACTGTATGTAGGTACAACTTACTATGTTACTGTAAGGTATAACTATGGATCTTACTGTATGTAGGTATAACTATGTGGATCTTACTGTATGTAGGTATAACTATGTGGATCTTACTGTATGTAGGTACAACTATGTGGATCTTACTGTATGTAGGTACAACTATGTGGATCTTACTGTATGTAGGTATAACTATGTGGATCTTACTGTATGTAGGTACAACTATGTGGATCTTACTGTATGTAGGTACAACTATGTGGATCTTACTGTATGTAGGTATAACTATGTGGATCTTACTGTATGTAGGTACAACTATGTGGATCTTACTGTATGTAGGTATAACTATGTGGATCTTACTGTATGTAGGTACAACTATGTGGATCTTACTGTATGTAGGTATAACTATGTGGATCTTACTGTATGTAGGTATAACTATGTGGATCTTACTGTATGTAGGTATAACTATGTGGATCTTACTGTATGTAGGTACAACTATGTGGATCTTACTGTATGTAGGTATAACTATGTGGATCTTACTGTATGTAGGTATAACTATGTGGATCTTACTGTATGTAGGTATAACTATGTGGATCTTACTGTATGTAGGTACAACTATGTGGATCTTACTGTATGTAGGTACAACTATGTGGATCTTACTGTATGTAGGTATAACTATGTGGATCTTACTGTATGTAGGTACAACTATGTGGATCTTACTGTATGTAGGTACAACTATGTGGATCTTATTGTATGTAGGTATAACTATGTGGATCTTACTGTATGTAGGTACAACTATGTGGATCTTACTGTATGTAGGTATAACTATGTGGATCTTACTTATGTAGGTATAACTATGTGGATCTTACTGTATGTAGGTACAACTATGTGGATCTTACTGTATGTAGGTACAACTATGTGGATCTTACTGTATGTAGGTATAACTATGTGGATCTTACTGTATGTAGGTACAACTATGTGGATCTTACTGTATGTAGGTACAACTATGTGGATCTTACTGTATGTAGGTATAACTATGTGGATCTTACTGTATGTAGGTACAACTATGTGGATCTTACTGTATGTAGGTACAACTATGTGGATCTTACTGTATGTAGGTATAACTATGTGGATCTTACTGTATGTAGGTACAACTATGTGGATCTTACTGTATGTAGGTATAACTATGTGGATCTTACTGTATGTAGGTACAACTATGTGGATCTTACTGTATGTAGGTACAACTATGTGGATCTTACTGTATGTAGGTATAACTATGTGGATCTTACTGTATGTAGGTACAACTTATGTATGTAGGTACAACTATGATCTTACTGTATGTAGGTATAACTATGTGGATCTTACTGTATGTAGGTATAACTATGTGGATCTTACTGTATGTAGGTACAACTATGTGGATCTTACTGTATGTAGGTACAACTATGTGGATCTTACTGTATGTAGGTACAACTATGTGGATCTTACTGTATGTAGGTACAACTATGTGGATCTTACTGTATGTAGGTATAACTATGTGGATCTTACTGTATGTAGGTACAACTATGTGGATCTTACTGTATGTAGGTATAACTATGTGGATCTTACTGTATGTAGGTATAACTATGTGGATCTTACTGTATGTAGGTACAACTATGTGGATCTTACTGTATGTAGGTACAACTATGTGGATCTTACTGTATGTAGGTATAACTATGTGGATCTTACTGTATGTAGGTATAACTATGTGGATCTTACTGTATGTAGGTACAACTATGTGGATCTTACTGTATGTAGGTATAACTATGTGGATCTTACTGTATGTAGGTATAACTATGTGGATCTTACTGTATGTAGGTATAACTATGTGGATCTTACTGTATGTAGGTACAACTATGTGGATCTTACTGTATGTAGGTACAACTATGTGGATCTTACTGTATGTAGGTATAACTATGTGGATCTTACTGTATGTAGGTACAACTATGTGGATCTTACTGTATGTAGGTACAACTATGTGGATCTTACTGTATGTAGGTATAACTATGTGGATCTTACTGTATGTAGGTATAACTATGTGGATCTTACTGTATGTAGGTACAACTATGTGGATCTTACTGTATGTAGGTACAACTATGTGGATCTTACTGTATGTAGGTACAACTATGTGGATCTTACTGTATGTAGGTACAACTATGTGGATCTTACTGTATGTAGGTATAACTATGTGGATCTTACTGTATGTAGGTACAACTATGTGGATCTTACTGTATGTAGGTATAACTATGTGGATCTTACTGTATGTAGGTACAACTATGTGGATCTTACTGTATGTATCTTACTGGTACAACTATGTGGATCTTACTGTATGTAGGTACAACTATGTGGATCTTACTGTATGTAGGTATAACTATGTGGATCTTACTGTATGTAGGTACAACTATGTGGATCTTATGTGTATGTGGTATGTAACTATGTGGATCTTACTGTATGTAGGTATAACTATGTGGATCTTACTGTATGTAGGTATAACTATGTGGATCTTACTGTATGTAGGTATAACTATGTGGATCTTACTGTATGTAGGTACAACTATGTGGATCTTACTGTATGTAGGTACAACTATGTGGATCTTACTGTATGTAGGTATAACTATGTGGATCTTACTGTATGTAGGTATAACTATGTGGATCTTACTGTATGTAGGTATAACTATGTGGATCTTACTGTATGTAGGTACAACTATGTGGATCTTACTGTATGTAGGTACAACTATGTGGATCTTACTGTATGTAGGTATAACTATGTGGATCTTACTGTATGTAGGTACAACTATGTGGATCTTACTGTATGTAGGTACAACTATGTGGATCTTACTGTATGTAGGTATAACTATGTGGATCTTACTGTATGTAGGTACAACTATGTGGATCTTACTGTATGTAGGTATAACTATGTGGATCTTACTGTATGTAGGTATAACTATGTGGATCTTACTGTATGTAGGTACAACTATGTGGATCTTACTGTATGTAGGTACAACTATGTGGATCTTACTGTATGTAGGTATAACTATGTGGATCTTACTGTATGTAGGTACAACTATGTGGATCTTACTGTATGTAGGTACAACTATGTGGATCTTACTGTATGTAGGTATAACTATGTGGATCTTACTGTATGTAGGTACAACTATGTGGATCTTACTGTATGTAGGTATAACTATGTGGATCTTACTGTATGTAGGTACAACTATGTGGATCTTACTGTATGTAGGTATAACTATGTGGATCTTACTGTATGTAGGTATAACTATGTGGATCTTACTGTATGTAGGTATAACTATGTGGATCTTACTGTATGTAGGTACAACTATGTGGATCTTACTGTATGTAGGTACAACTATGTGGATCTATGTGGATCTTACTGTATGTAGGTACAACTATGTGGATCTTACTGTATGTAGGTACAACTATGTGGATCTTACTGTATGTAGGTATAACTATGTGGATCTTACTGTATGTAGGTACAACTATGTGGATCTTACTGTATGTAGGTACAACTATGTGGATCTTACTGTATGTAGGTACAACTATGTGGATCTTACTGTATGTAGGTATAACTATGTGGATCTTACTGTATGTAGGTACAACTATGTGGATCTTACTGTATGTAGGTATAACTATGTGGATCTTACTGTATGTAGGTACAACTATGTGGATCTTACTGTATGTAGGTACAACTATGTGGATCTTACTGTATGTAGGTATAACTATGTGGATCTTACTGTATGTAGGTACAACTATGTGGATCTTACTGTATGTAGGTACAACTATGTGGATCTTATTGTATGTAGGTATAACTATGTGGATCTTACTGTATGTAGGTACAACTATGTGGATCTTACTGTATGTAGGTACAACTATGTGGATCTTACTGTATGTATACAACTATGTGGATCTTACTGTATGTAGGTATAAACTATGTGGATCTTACTGTATGTAGGTATAACTATGTGGATCTTACTGTATGTAGGTACAACTATGTGGATCTTACTGTATGTAGGTATACCTATGTGGATCTTACTGTATGTAGGTATACCTATGTGGATCTTACTGTATGTCGGTATACCTATGTGGATCTTACTGTATGTCGGTATACCTATGTGGATCTTACTGTATGTAGGTATACCTATGTGGATCTTACTGTATGTAGGTACAACTATGTGGATCTTACTGTATGTAGGTACAACTATGTGGATCTTACTGTATGTAGGTACAACTATGTGGATCTTACTGTATGTAGGTACAACTATGTGGATCTTACTGTATGTAGGTATAACTATGTGGATCTTACTGTATGTAGGTATAACTATGTGGATCTTACTGTATGTAGGTATAACTATGTGGATCTTACTGTATGTAGGTACAACTATGTGGATCTTACTGTATGTAGGTACAACTATGTGGATCTTACTGTATGTAGGTATAACTATGTGGATCTTACTGTATGTAGGTATAACTATGTGGATCTTACTGTATGTAGGTATAACTATGTGGATCTTACTGTATGTAGGTACAACTATGTGGATCTTACTGTATGTAGGTATAACTATGTGGATCTTACTGTATGTAGGTACAACTATGTGGATCTTACTGTATGTAGGTACAACTATGTGGATCTTACTGTATGTAGGTATAACTATGTGGATCTTACTGTATGTAGGTAGGTATAACTATGTGGATCTTACTGTATGTAGGTACAACTATGTGGATCTTACTGTATGTAGGTACAACTATGTGGATCTTACTGTATGTAGGTACAACTATGTGGATCTTACTGTATGTAGGTACAACTATGTGGATCTTACTGTATGTAGGTATAACTATGTGGATCTTACTGTATGTAGGTACAACTATGTGGATCTTACTGTATGGTAACTATGTGGATCTTACTGTATAAACTATGTGGATCTTACTGTATGTAGGTACAACTATGTGGATCTTACTGTATGTAGGTATAACTATGTGGATCTTACTGTATGTAGGTACAACTATGTGGATCTTACTGTATGTAGGTACAACTATGTGGATCTTACTGTATGTAGGTATAACTATGTGGATCTTACTGTATGTAGGTATAACTATGTGGATCTTACTGTATGTAGGTATAACTATGTGGATCTTACTGTATGTAGGTACAACTATGTGGATCTTACTGTATGTAGGTACAACTATGTGGATCTTACTGTATGTAGGTATAACTTATGTATGTAGGATCTTACTTACTGTATGTAGGTACAACTATGTGGATCTTACTGTATGTAGGTACAACTATGTGGATCTTACTGTATGTAGGTATAACTATGTGGATCTTACTGTATGTAGGTATAACTATGTGGATCTTACTGTATGTAGGTATAACTATGTGGATCTTACTGTATGTAGGTATAACTATGTGGATCTTACTGTATGTAGGTACAACTATGTGGATCTTACTGTATGTAGGTACAACTATGTGGATCTTACTGTATGTAGGTATAACTATGTGGATCTTACTGTATGTAGGTATAACTATGTGGATCTTACTGTATGTAGGTATAACTATGTGGATCTTACTGTATGTAGGTACAACTATGTGGATCTTACTGTATGTAGGTACAACTATGTGGATCTTATTGTATGTAGGTATAACTATGTGGATCTTACTGTATGTAGGTACAACTATGTGGATCTTACTGTATGTAGGTATAACTATGTGGATCTTACTGTATGTAGGTATAACTATGTGGATCTTACTGTATGTAGGTACAACTATGTGGATCTTACTGTATGTAGGTACAACTATGTGGATCTTACTGTATGTAGGTACAACTATGTGGATCTTACTGTATGTAGGTACAACTATGTGGATCTTACTGTATGTAGGTACAACTATGTGGATCTTACTGTATGTAGGTATAACTATGTGGATCTTACTGTATGTAGGTACAACTATGTGGATCTTACTGTATGTAGGTACAACTATGTGGATCTTATTGTATGTAGGTATAACTATGTGGATCTTACTGTATGTAGGTACAACTATGTGGATCTTACTGTATGTAGGTATAACTATGTGGATCTTACTGTATGTAGGTATGTGGATCTTACTATGTGGATCTTACTGTATGTAGGTATAACTATGTGGATCTTACTGTATGTAGGTACAACTATGTGGATCTTACTGTATGTAGGTACAACTATGTGGATCTTACTGTATGTAGGTATAACTATGTGGATCTTACTGTATGTAGGTATAACTATGTGGATCTTACTGTATGTAGGTATAACTATGTGGATCTTACTGTATGTAGGTACAACTATGTGGATCTTACTGTATGTAGGTACAACTATGTGGATCTTATTGTATGTAGGTATAACTATGTGGATCTTACTGTATGTAGGTACAACTATGTGGATCTTACTGTATGTAGGTACAACTATGTGGATCTTAGGTGTATGTAGGTATAACTATGTGGATCTTACTGTATGTAGGTACAACTATGTGGATCTTACTGTATGTAGGTATAACTATGTGGATCTTACTGTATGTAGGTATACCTATGTGGATCTTACTGTATGTAGGTACAACTATGTGGATCTTACTGTATGTAGGTACAACTATGTGGATCTTACTGTATGTAGGTATAACTATGTGGATCTTACTGTATGTAGGTACAACTATGTGGATCTTACTGTATGTAGGTACAACTATGTGGATCTTACTGTATGTAGGTATAACTATGTGGATCTTACTGTATGTAGGTACAACTATGTGGATCTTACTGTATGTAGGTACAACTATGTGGATCTTACTGTATGTAGGTACAACTATGTGGATCTTACTGTATGTAGGATCTTGTGGATCTTACTGTATGTAGGTATAACTATGTGGATCTTACTGTATGTAGGTATAACTATGTGGATCTTACTGTATGTAGGTACAACTATGTGGATCTTACTGTATGTAGGTATAACTATGTGGATCTTACTGTATGTAGGTATAACTATGTGGATCTTACTGTATGTAGGTATAACTATGTGGATCTTACTGTATGTAGGTATAACTATGTGGATCTTACTGTATGTAGGTACAACTATGTGGATCTTACTGTATGTAGGTACAACTATGTGGATCTTACTGTATGTAGGTATAACCTTACTGTATGTAGGTACAACTATGTGGATCTTACTGTATGTAGGTACAACTATGTGGATCTTACTGTATGTAGGTACAACTATGTGGATCTTACTGTATGTAGGTACAACTATGTGGATCTTACTGTATGTAGGTACAACTATGTGGATCTTACTGTATGTAGGTACAACTATGTGGATCTTACTGTAT